>NC_137255.1:23632271-24232271 GCF_965637545.1 Phallusia mammillata
CCGAAATCGGTCAACATACGACGGATGTTGGCAAACCATGCAACCACTCACCATCACAGCATTAACTTTTCTGCTGCTCAAGTGATGGTGAAGGAAACTGATTTTCACAAGCGAAGTTTCCTAGAGTCTTGGAATATCCATTCACGCGCCAACACAATGAACGTTAAAACAGATGTTCTAATGCCGATAAATTATCGGTCGCTTTTACACCACTGAGCTTGTTTTATCGCTACGGTGGTGCGAGTTTGCAGCCGCGTGATCTTGTTATCGCTGTTTTACATGTGTGTGTTTTGCATTTTGTCGCTTTAAAAGAAATTTGTCCTGCAAGTTATGTCATTATCCTGATGAAGGCGTCTTGTATAGGACGTCGAAACGTCGATTGTTTACAATAAAACTGCTGGATGAGCAATACTTGGTCATACATTATGCCTGGCAGCAATAGCTTATTTCATGAAAAACATCTAGTTTTAAACTTTTTTGCCTATTTTAAACAGCAACGTAAAGCCTTAATAAAAATATATGTCTATGTTGTAACAAATTACACCTTGCAAATACAACTACAACGAAAAAGAAGGGCGAATGTTTTGGCTTGTAACTGTTCTTCGACCGATCGGCAACTCTTTCCTCGTAATAATCACAAACTGAAGAATTAATAAGATACCCTTCTATGTTTTACAGGTGAAGTACAACTAACACATCATGCAGCTCACAATCACAACAAAGCACCCACAGATAAAAATGTTGTAAAAGAAAACGCTACCAATGATAATATTAGGATGAAAATCTCCCAGAAAACCGAGAATCAAACAGACGACGGTTATGATGTCATTAACACTGTAGTACCTATAGGTGAGGACACATGTCAAACCTACTATAACATCAAGAAGTCAACCGAGTCAAGTCACACCTATGGGAACACTGAATAAGACCATGCCTATCGTAACATTGTAAACATAAATGCGTAAAAAAATCTGTAAACCGTTTATAGATACCACAGTATATTATGTGGGAGATCATTGTTTTTATGGGCCAATGTATTTTGCACTTCGTTAAGGGAAGACAGTTTGTTAATAATAACAATACAAAACATAACGCTTTGCAATGAAAAACAATTGCCATAACGTCATGAACAAAAACCCACTTGTGGTATTGTCGTGATATATGCCTTCCGTTCAGCAGTTATATATGGCATCTGAGCCGCTTATGTTCAGTGTGTGGCTTAACTATGTCCATGATTAGATACGAGGCAAACAAACGTATTTAAGTGGGATGAACCACATAATCCACCCATGCAGGCAAATCACAGCAATGCAATCAATTTATTGAGGCGTTAAGGGATTTCAGTTTATCAATAATAACAATGCAAAACATATACGCTTTGCAATATACAATGCCATCATCATACCAATGTGTCTGGGGCTCACGGTAATTAATTTTAGGGATTAGGTACTAATATATCTATATTTCTGTTCTACTAACATACGTTTACATGTTCAGATTGTTTACTAATCATTATCAAAGTGCATATTATTTGTACTTTAGTAAAATTGTTGAGTTGTCTTTCAAAAACAAATCTTGTATATTAGTAAAATTGTTAAGCAATGATCGGAAGGCTAATCTGTAGAATTACTATTTTACAAAACTACGCATGGCACATGAGTTGCTATGATGCAACAAACTCTACAAACAATGGTAATTTTAATATTTTGATGCCGAAAATATGATAACATTGATGTTCGGGAAATTTGTAAACCTGTGAGAATAGTGTAGAAGCGTATTACCGCAATGACCACAAGTTTAACTGCAACTGTTACCCAAAAATTTGGGTAAATGTGCGAAATGTACTCACGGATTAGCAGCGCCAACGTACGAAGTGAGATACTGGTCGAAAGATAACTTTTGACACTGATCATGTGGCTACATGGCTACGACAGTACATGTAGAAGTTGGTAGCATATTACATAGCATTGAAAAACAACATTGTCACAGGCACATCATACACTAAAAAAACACAAAGTTTCCTTTGGAGCATACATGCTCCACCCACATTGTATGATCATTTAGTTAATAATATTATTTTAGATGATATTCAGACAGTGCAATGACACTTGGAACACAGTCAGTACAGGAAAATAAATAAATAAATAAATTAATAAAAAAGAGTCGAATCCGAGTCCAGCCAGCTTCATATGGAATAGAAAGTGCAAAGGTTAGACCCTGCCAAAGACCTCTGTGCTGCATTATCCTAAATATAATCAGTTATAATCAATTTGTTTTGGTGTGAAAAATTAAACACAACAGACGAGATATTTTAAGACTTCATTTATAGCCTACAAAAAATTGCAAAGGGAGTTTAATTGGCAACGTTGTTTGTTCAACGGCATGTACTAAAAATATCTGTGAAAGGGGTTCTTCGGCATTTCTTTACCCATATTTGGGGCAAAATAGTACGAAAGCAAATTGTGATAAGTCTAATTCTATACAAACAGTCAAGTTAAACTGTTGGTTGATAAGAAAGTCATATCAAAGGGTCGCAAAAGTAAAAATAGTTAGAAGAACCTCTGCGACCAGGTGTCGGGCGTTGGTCATTTGTTTGTTTTTCATAATATCTTAAAAACGAGAGTTTTAACATTGTCAATCGCAGTAAATCTGAGGTAAGTGAGTTAATTTGTATCCAAAAACGTTTATGTCTAATACTACTACATGTCTGTAGCACAAAAATAACACAAAACTTCCTGTCGCGTAACGGCATAAAAAATGTGCAGACGTAGGCTGTCCAATCTTAAGAGTACGTAGTAAAGTGACAAAGTTAAAGTTTTATGTTTTACGTGTTCCGTGTTCATTTTAAAACCACGGTTACGCATTTTTTCTGCAAATTTTCTTGTATGTGGTCAGAGATGAACATCATAGGAACTTAAAACATGAATCTTGTCTGTAAGGTGTATCTTAAAAGTTAGCTCATATGTATTTACTTGAAGAAAAATAAACTGCAAGACCACAAGTCAACTAAAAAGCTTGGGTAACGGTGTCGAATAATTACTGAATGTTGTTGTTTGTGTATTGTAGATCTAAATGACACCTGAGAGATTTAATCACTGATTAGACCAAAAATCAAAATGAAATTTATAGGAATGGTCTTATTTTATGTTGTACCAATTCTCGCAGCAGACACATGGATTCCATTTCAAGGATACGAATATCTCATCGTGTACTGGCCTTATGTCAATTCATATACTAAGGCTAAAACTGGATGTGCAGATAGAAATAGTACAGTTGCAAATGTCAAAACTACTGCAGTTCATAACTTCTTAGTACAAGAAATTAAACCTCGGACAGGTGATTTGGTGTTAAGATATGTCGAAACAAAAGCGTAAGTTTGACGTGAAACCTGTGGTTTGGACTGATTTTTTAGAAAAAAGAAGCATACTGGAATGCTGTGATTATTAAATTAAACATACGAGGGTAGCGTGTTTGTTATTGCAGCACTTGGTTTCACGTGCAAACAAACTTTACAGCAAACACCCGATCCGTCTACTTTTAGGCGCTTAAAACTGTCGAATTCTGGAGAATCCCGGGCCTTTATGCTGTCGTATTATATTCCGTGTTATGGATTCTGCGCTTAAGCGACATGGTATGCTGTAGATCAAAATCCATAGAGAACACAAGTTGTCGCACGCCATAGAAAACACAAGTTGTGGGGATGAAAATGGGGCGAAATTAGCGCGAATTTTGCATTGCGCCTTATGGGGCCGATTTATAAAATGATTAATTTGGATACTTTTGCGGTGTTTGATTTTGCAATTTCTGCAAAATTTTGAATAAAAATATAACTACGCTCAACTTATAATGTTTAAATGGAACTGATGAACATGAAATAGAGTTTAAATCAGGTTTTAGCGGTTAAATTTTCCAGTAGATATACATGTAGCCTACTTAAGTCCCGAAAGATACAAAAGTTGTGATGTATATTCATCTAAAATTGGAATAAATAGTTCGACTATGTTCCTCCAAGGTCAGAAAAGTCATGACGTAATAGTGACGTCATCGTTCATTTACTGGATTTTGACGCTTTTAGCATATACTGAATTTTGAAAGCTTTTGGCAGTACCTTTAAAGGTGTTGTACAATCTTTCCCTCTGTTTTTAATTTTTTTGAAAGATATTTGACACTTTTGGTGATAAAAATATTTATTGCATCAATTAAGGACTATATACCATGTTGAATATGTGTACTGTCATATGCAACACAACCACAAGAAAAAATGCAATATAAACAAATACAACTAACATTGATGCATGAAACAACCAATATCAACAAAATTGTTAAATCTTCTTAAATCTATTCACCTGTACAACATAAAAAGTATCGTGGGAAATTTTGCATCCAAAGTGGCACTTTTTTCATTTATTTCAGTTTCAGCTGATACTTCCCACAATACATGTTGTGTGAGGATATCACAAAAAAATCCAAAAAAATTCATTAAGGGCATAAAATAACATGCAAGAATTATTAGCAATTTTCAATATTGGTGATTCAATAAAATCAAAAAAGTCAAAACTTAAGAGACACACAGCACAGTATGACATGTTTTTTTGAAGCTTCATAAACTCAAACACAGTAGTTACATGAAGTCCAATAGATCCTGTGTCAGCCTACTAAATGTCACAAAATTACATTTAAATCAATGAATGTTATTTGCCTTTCCATCTTGTTATGCATTACTATTTTATGTCATTAATTGTGTCTGTTTTATTCAAAGTTGTTGCAAAATAAAACATTGGCATTTATGTTTTCCATTTTCTGAGTCTATATGCCTGTTGTTGGTATTGCAAGCCAGGAGCCATGCCAAACAGCAACTTCTTACATTGGTTTGGTGTGATGGGACACTAGATAATTCTTCTTCAGTAAAGATACTTTGAAATGAATGGCTTGTTCATTTAAAAGCCCAGCCATCCACCAGTTTCTTCATTATATTGGTATAATTTTATTTTAAGCTGCAAGTTTATATTTACACACTTAGTTCATCTTATCATAGAACTTTTAAATGTATTGCAAATTTCTGTAGGCTTGCACTTTTTCCAGCAGCAAAAAAATAAGTATAACCCAAATAAAGACTTTAAAAAGTATATCTTTGATAAACAAACTGCTTCGGTTAACACTTAATATTTCTAAGTTTTTCAAATATCTGTACAGTCAACATTTTTTATTACTAAAAACGGCCAGGACCATTTATATTTACTACATTTTATTATCACAATTACTTATCATAAAGATTACTTTCACAAATTTGCTAGAAAACGATGCAGAAAAACATTTTTTGACAAACTAGTGCCAATAAAACTGCTTTCCTGCAAACAATGCGCGTTGCCTAGCAACCAATGACGTCATTTTTACGTCACGCAAAAAATTTTTTGTTAGCAAGACAATTTAGAAATAAAAAATATTTAGTCGTTAAGGCAGTTTATTGAAAAAAACACCAAAAACCCTATCCTTTGCGTTGTTAAAAGCGTGCAAAGTCGCCCCATTTCACGCTCCATGAATTCTCGTGCGACAACTTGTGTTTGATAGATAGACTTTGCTGTAGATATTACGAACAGCTTTGGGGGTTACCCTATGTGTTGTTTTCGTCGGTTGTGGCTGTTTGTTGACAAATTAAATCAGCTGAACTGAACCTTACAGTGCGGTAGAAAAATGGAATTTAGAACACTGGCTTCAATATACGGAATTTTTTTTCTAAAAATTGGTGGTAACTGGTAAGTTTAACATAATTAAGTATTTTGTGAAAAATAGCAAACCATTTTAATATAGGAGAGACATATCACATATTTGTCTGACCTGAGCACATTAACTGGGTTCACACACAGGAAGTAGATTTTGACTGAAGCAGCATAGTTTTACGAGTTTGTCAGCCTTGAAAGTGACAAGCATCTGTGCCCCTGCAGGGTTCTCGTGTGTATTTGATTTGGACAAAAACATCAAGGTGTTGGAAGTTTTAACTCATATTGGCAACACTTCCATTGATTATAAACAAGGCAGCTACACAGATGGTATATTTTTGATTAAAGAAAGGTCCTAATTGTTTCAGAAAAAATGCAACCCGGACAAATCTGGAAATGTTTGGGCTGGTGGTGAAAATTTGAATGTTGAAACCCATACAGGACAAATGACAGAGAGTCAGATTTGGTGAACCACTGATTTATTATGTGAGTAAACAGTTGATGTAAAGAACTTAAGACAGATTAATATAGCATTCATGACTTTGATATTTGGTATAGAAGTGTTTTACACACCTTAGAAACTATTACCTGAAAGACTAAGGTAGCATGTCTAGCTTTATGTTCTGATTTCATTTGGTTTTCCTCCAGCACGTATATTAATGACTAGTAAAAACACTAAAATTGGTTGAAAATTGTTTGCGATTTTGAATATATACTGTATGTTTTGTTTAGTTAATAGTGAGTTGAAACTTATTATTATATTGTGCAATTGCAGTTGAAGCTATGGGTGAATCCTCCACTGCACCATACAAACTCTTATTGTTTGCCACTTGGGTGTCATTTGACAACAATTGCAGTGTTGGATTTCCCGACTAAAAACAATTTAAAGCATGCTTTTTGTGTTTAAAATAAGCGAATGGCACAAAGCCTATAGACTTAAGAGTAGACCAGGTAGATATGTATACAATGAGTACAAAATAGCCTGCATTGTTTAATATAAATAACTGTGTTTGTTTAAATTAATATTGCACCATTGCTACTGAGATAAGCTCTACTTTCAAAGTTAGATCAGATATCTTCAATTGTTGACAACATTTTTGGTGCAAAATTGTGCAGATAGTTTAGTTGGCAACTCCACTATTTTTATATGATGACCATTACATAGCAGTACTGTCATATAGTCATTTGATGGTAGCATAAAAAGCCTTTTTAGCAACTAACAATTTGGTTATCAAGTAAAGATTGTGAAAAAACAGTTGCATTTAATTAACTCCAAAGTTTAAAAACTAGATTTGTATGGTGTTTAATTATTTCATTAAATTTGTGTTTTATTACAGGGCAAGGCAAGAAGATGTTACTCTTAAAATCTGGAAAAGTTAGATGCAAGGGAAGGATATGTGTACTATTTGAACCTTTAACCTTTACATGGCTATAGATTGCATGCAATCTACTTTCTGTATTTCACATACAGCACATTACCCAAGATATGACCAAAGGTTCAACATAATAAGGAAATCTGTCTATTCGAGTTATTGTGTGATGTTTAGATTGATATATATATGTCCCAATCTAGTTGTTAATTTGTGTTGCTTTTTGTTCTTATTTTAATGCAAATTGTATTGTTGATTTTTTTGTTACACTGCGTTCTTAGTCTGCAATTTTATCCACATTTAATACTGAGTAAAAATCCATAAGCACTTCCAAATGTTGAACCAGAATTATTTCACTGGGTGTGAGGTATTTTACTGCATTATTACTGAGATACATTTGTGGCGCTTTTCATTCTGAGTTTATTCAAAAGGTACAAAGTTAAGCTGCACGGAATTGGATCAATGGCTTGAATAAAGAATGTATAATCCGTGTTTCATTTCTATTGACTTTTTGAGGAAAGTTTACTCCAGAAAAACAACAGGCGCAATGGGTTACCCTGTTAGTAATAGCAAATTTATAGTCAAGAGATAGGGGACAGTTCAGGAAGCGTAAACTTGCTAGAAATGAAAGCATATCAACGTTCTGTTGTTTCAGCTTTTGTTAAAAAACTTAATCACGTCACGATCCTTGACCCGTTAGTTTGAAACTTTGTGTTGTAAGCAAGCTTTATTGCGTCACTATCTATTGTTTCATATCAATTAGAAAACAATGACTATTCTTTTGTGCTAAACGATACAGGGATTTACCTATTTCAGGTTTTTTCACATACCTTGGAAGAAATTGAGCATACAAAAGTTGTGTGTCCAATACAACTAATTCAACATTAAGTTTCGCTTATCCTATAAAAAGCAAAAAAATACAGTTTATACTTTGTTTTTGTCTTCGGTATAGCTTACGACGATGTAGTAGTTTCTTGAGTATCACATGACTACCGGTATGCATAAGGTCGCTAAAAGATTAAACAAACCTTTAGTCTTCAAATCTCATGTAACAAATGCCGACATGTTCAAAGAAACATAAAATAGTTTAAAGGCTGTCTAAAACTTTTTGTGTGATACTGGCGTTCGTGCTCCAAGTCGTAAAACAAAATGGCCTGCGAAACTAGCAATATCAGTCACAAGCGACAATTCAAACGGCTTGTTTGAAAACCGATTGGCCTATGAAAACCGAATGATTTTGTCTCAAGCCGTTTGTGTTTAATGGCCGACAGTCTTAATCGCTGTGCGACATTATTGTATGGTGTTGCGGTCATGCCCTTCGCGGAATGATGATGTACGCGTCTTATTTTCGTTTTGCTTATGGCAACAAGCTGAAACTTTGCAAGGTGTTACAGTTTACAATTCCACGTTGGCCTGTGAAAACCGTTTGCGTTTGCCTTAAACCGTTTGTCATCTGGAACCTGTATAGGCTACATTGGTCGACCTCGCAGAAAATATTTTTAAAGCGGTCATGCCCTGCGTTCGCTTATGATGCACGCCTCTCATTTTCGATTTTATTATCAGATTTAAACGATATTTTGCATGCCTTTGCTGGATATAATTTGAAGTTGACCTGTGAAAACCGTTTGTGTTTACCTTAAACCGTTTGTCATCTGGAGCCTGTAGTGTATAGGCTACATTGGTCGAGCGTGCGAAAATCATTTTTAAAGCGGTCATGCCCTGCGTTCGCTTATGATGCACGCCTCTCATTTACGAGGTTACGATTAGATTTAAACGATATTTTGTATGCCTTTGCTGGATGTATTTTAGAGTTGACCTGTGGAAACCGTTTGCGTTTACCTTAAACCGTTTGTCATCTGGAGCCTGTATAGGCTACATTGGTCGAGCGTGCAAAAATCATTTTTAAAGCGGTCATGCCCTGCGTTCGCTTATGATGCACGCCTCTCATTTTCGAGGTTATGATTAGATTTAAACGATATTTTGTATGCCTTTGCTGGATGTATTTTAGAGTTGACCTGTGAAAACGGTTTGCGTTTACCTTAATCCGTTTGTCATCTGGAGCCTGTATAGTCTACATTGGTCGACCGCGCAAAAAATCAATTTTAAAGCGGTTATGCCATGCCATGTAATATATGATGTACGGTTCTCATTTTCGATGTTATATTCAGATTTTAACAATATTTTGCAAGCGTTTACTGGATGTATTTTGGGGTTGACGTTTGAAAACGGTTGCATATACCTCAAGCCATTAGTGGTCTAAGACACGTTAAAGCCTGTACTAATGAAAATGATGAAACACCAAGTGCACAGTGAGGACAGCACTTTATTGATGGAAAAAGATGTAGCATCTCATAAACCCAATTTCCACACTATCGTTTAAATCTAAACACAACCTCATAAATGAGAGGCGTACATCATAAGCGAACGCAGGGCATAACCGCTTTAATAATGATTTTTTTTTGCGCGGTCGACCAATGTAGCCTATACTAGCTCCAGATTTTAAACGGTTTAAGATAAACACAAACCGTTTTCACAGGTCAACTTTAAAATACATCCAGTAAAGGCATACAAAATATCGTTTAAATCTAATCATAACCTTGAAAATGAGGGGCGTGCATCATAAGCGAACGCAGGGCAGAAACGCTTTAAAAATGATTTTTTTGCGCGGTCGACCAATGTAGACTATACAGACTCCAGATGACAAACGGTTTAAGATAAACACAAACGGTTTTCACAGGTCCACTCTAAAATACACCCAGTAAAGGCATACAAAATATCGTTCAAATCTTATCATAACATTGAAAATGAGAGGCGTGCATCATAAGCGAACGCAGGGCATGACCGCTTTAAAAATGATTTTTTTGCGCGGTCGACCAATGTAGACTATACAGACTCCAGATGACAAACGGTTTAAGGTAAACGCAAACAGTTTTCACAGGTCAACTCTAAAATACACCCAGCAAAGGCATACAAAATATCTTTTAAATATAATGATAACCTTGAAAATGAGGGGCGTGCATCATAAGCGAACGCAGGGCAGAAACGCTTTAAAAATGATTTTTGCGCGCTCAACACATATACCATTTACAGGCTCCAGATGACAAACGGTTTATGGTAAACACAAACGGTTTTGACAGGTCAACTTTTAAATACATCCAGCAAAGGCATACAAAATATCGTTTAAATCTGATAATAAAATCGAAAATGAGAGGCGTGCATCATAAGCGAACGCAGGGCATGGCCGCTTTAAAAATATTTTCTGCGCGGTCGACCAATGTAGCCTATACACTACAGGCTCCAGATGACAAACGGTTTAAGGCAAACGCAAACGATTTTCACAGGCCAACGTGGAATTGTAAACTGTAGCAGCTTGCAAAGTTTCAGCTTGTTGCCATGAGCAAAACGAAAATAAGACGCGCACATCATCTGGCCGCGAAGGGCATGACCGTCACACCATACAATAATGTCGCACAGCGATTAAGACTGTCGGCCATTAAACACAAACGGCTTGAGACAAAATCATTCGGTTTTCATAGGCCAAACGATTTGCAAACGAGCCTTTTGAATAGTCCCTTGTGACTGATATTGCTAGTTTTCCCAGGCTATTATATTTTACGACTTGGAGCACGAACGCCAGTATCACACAAAAAGTTTTAGACAGCCTTAAACTATTTTATGTTTCTTTGAACATGTCGGCATTTGTTAAGTGAGATTTGAAGACCAAAAGTTTGTTTAATCTTTTAGCGACCTTATGCATACCGGTAGTCATGTGATACTCAAGAAACTGCTACATCGTCGTAAGCTACCGAAGACAAAAACAAACTATAAACTGTATTTTTTTGCTTTTTATAGGATAAGCGCAACTTAATGTTGAATTAGTTGTATTGGACACACAACTTTCGTATGCTCAATTTCTTCCAAGGTATGTCAAAAAAAAAACTGAAATAGGTAAATCCCTGCATCGTTTAGCACTAAAGAATAGTCATTGTTTTCTAATTGATATGAAACAATAGATAGTGACGCAATAAAGCTTGCTTACAACACAAAGTTTCAAACTAACGGGTCAAGGATCGTGACGTGATTAAGTTTTTTAACAAAAGCTAAAACAACAGGACGTTGATATGCTTTCATTTCTAGCAAGTTTACGCTTCCTGAATTGTCCCCTATCTCTTGACTATAAATTTACTATTTCTACCAGGGTAACCCATTGCGCCTGTTGTTTTTCTGGAGTAAACTTTCCTCAAAAAGTCAATAGAAATGAAACACGGATTATACATTCTTTATTCAAGCCATTGACCCAATTCCGTGCAGCTTAACTTTGTACCTTTTGAATAAACTCAGAATGAAAAGCGCCACAAATGTATCTCAGTAATAATGCAGTAAAATACCTCACACCCAGTGAAATAATTCTGGTTCAACATTTGGAAGTGCTTATGGATTTTTACTCAGTATTAAATGTGGATAAAAAATGTACACTAAAAACGCAGTGTAACAAAAACAACAACAGCAATTCAATTTGCATTACAATAAGAACAAAAAGCAACACAAATTAACAACTAGATTGGGACATATATATATCAAACTAAATATCACACAACAATTGGAATAGATAGATTTGCTTATTATGTTGAACCTTTGGTCATATCTTGGGTAATGTGCTGTATGTGAAATACAGAAAGTAGATTGCATGCAATCTATAGCCATGTAAAGGTTAAAGGTTCAAATAGTACACATATCCTTCCCTTGCATCTAACTTTTCCAGATTTTAAGGGTAAAATCTTCTTGCCTTGCCCTGTAATAAAACACAATTTTAATGAAATAATTAAACACCATACAATCTAGTTTTTAAACTTTGGGGTTAATTAAATGCAACTGTTTTTTCACAATCTTTACTTGATAACCAAATTGTTAGTTGCTAAAAAGGCTTTTTATGCTACCATCAACTGATTACATGACAGTACTGCTATGTAATGGTAATCATACAAAAATAGTGGAGCTGCCAACTAAACTATCTGCACAATTTTGCACCAAAAATGTTGTTAACAATTGAAGATATCTGATCTAACTTTGAAAGTAGAGCTTATCTCAGTAGCAATGGTGCAATATTAACTTAAACAAACACAGTTATTTATATTAAACAATGCAGGCTATTTTGTACTCATTGTATACATATCTACCTGGTCTACTCTTAAGTCTATAGGCTTTGTGCCATTCGCTTATTTTAAACACAAAAAGCATGCTTTAAATTGTTTTTAGTCGGGAAATCCAACACTGCAATTGTTGTCAAATGACACCCAAGTGGCAAACCATAAGATGAGTTTGTATGGTGCTTTGGAGGATTCACTCATAGCTTCAACTGCAATTGCACAATATAATAATAAGTTTCAACTCACTACTAACTAAACAAAACATACAGTATATATTTTCAACCAATTTTAGTGTTTTTACCAGTCATTAATATTACAAGTGCTGAAGGAAACCAAATGAAATCAGTCATTAAAACTAGGCATGCTACCTCAGTCTTTCAGGTAATAGTTTCTAAGGTGTGTAAAACACTTCTATACCAAATATCAAAGTCATGAATGCTATATTAATCTGCCTTAAGTTCTTTACATCAACTGTTTACTCACACAATCATCTGTGGTTCACCAAATCTGACTCTCTGTCATTTGTCCTGTACAGGTTTCAACATTCAAATTTTCACCACCAGCCCAAACATTTCCAGATTTGTCCGGGTTGCATTTTTTCTGAAACAATTAGGACCTTTCTTTAATCAAAAATATACCATCTGTGTAGCTGCATTGATTATAATCAATGGAAGTTTTGCCTATGTGAGTTAAAACTTCCAACACCTTGATGTTTTTGTCCAAATCAAATACACACGAGAACCCTGCAGGGGCACAGATGCTTGTCACTTTCAAGGCTGACAAACTCGTAAAACTATGCTGCCTCAGTCAAAATCTACTTCCTGTGTGTGAACCCAGTTAATGTCCTCAGGTCAGACAAATATGTGATATGTCTCTCCTATATTAAAATGGTTTGCTATTTTTCACAAAATACTTGATTAAGTTAAACTTACCACCAATTTTTAGGAAAAAAATTCCGTATATTGAAGCCAGTGTTCTAAATTCCATTTTTCTACCGCACTGTAAGGTTCAGTTCAGCTGATTTAATTTGTCAACAAACAGCCACAACCGACGAAAACAACACATAGGGTAACCCCCTAAGCTGTTCGTAATATCCATAGCATACCATGTCGCTTAAAGCGCAGAATCCATAACACGGAATATAATACGACAGCATAAAGGCCCGGGATTCTCCAGAATTCGACAGTTTTAAGCGCCTGAAAGTAGACGGATCGGGTGTTTAAGGACTATACTCGTTTTTTATTGGAGCAAAGCGAAAACCAAACGCAGTACACCAGTTTGAATGGACTGACGGAACCAATGTCGATGTAACACAATGGAATGTAAGAGAACCAAATAACAACAATAAAAGTTGTGTAACAATTGGTCGGAGATCACTCTTTGAAGCTTACAAGTGGTTCAATGTTCCATGTTCCTACCGAGCAAGATATATTTGCCAAAGAAATCTACAAGGTATAATATACTCACAAACTTGACAAAACCTTACGACACAGCAGAACATTTGGTTGTTGGAACGCTAAAGACATGGAATAAAAAAAAGTTTCAAAGTCAGAAATAAAAAGCCATAGTAGAAAAAATACCTCAAAAACAAAGTTGCAGTCCACGTTTAGGTACCATTTCACACTTTGTAGTAATGTAGTTCTTCAGGAGTCACCACCAATCAACAACAGTTACTTTTAACAATAAAATAACATCCTTGATTGTGGGTATTATTTGAAGCAAGTTGCTTAAGTCTGCTATATTGCCTATATCCATTTTGATGTTGCATCATAGTTTTGATCATATAGTAGGAATAAATAAAGTCCACATGGCATTTTCGGTTGCAAAAAGTTTTAATACCGTTATTATTTACATAAAAACTATAAACAATATAAAATTCCGAGTTTTCTTTTAGTTCTCAAATACAAAACGTGTCAACATAAAACACTGATTTTAAAGAAGGTCAAATAAAAATTAATATATATTAATAACACATATTCTATTCGTTATCATTGTGCCACTTGTTGCAGCAGAAACCTGGCTTGCATCTAAAGGTTATGAATATGTTATTGTCTATTCGCCACCTGTGGATTCATATGCTGAAGCTGAATCTGGATGTGCTGCGAGAAATGCTACAGTAGCAAATGTGAAAACAACTAAAATTCAAAACTTCTTGATCGAAATAAT
This sequence comes from Phallusia mammillata, assembly GCF_965637545.1. NCBI lineage: Eukaryota > Metazoa > Chordata > Ascidiacea > Phlebobranchia > Ascidiidae > Phallusia > Phallusia mammillata. The sequence continues at coordinate 23,646,672 of NC_137255.1, forward strand.
TGTAAAATTGACAGGTGTGTTTTGACTAAATTATACGCAATATTTTTAAGTTTACTGTTAAATTGTTCCAATTGTTAAACTTTACGCTTTAAGTTGTTCGAAATGGTAAATTTTACACTCGTTGGCTGCAAGTTTTATTTGGATTTGGAAGTATGCTAAATTAAGTAACGAGGCGAAAAAGTGTAGCTTGCATTATTTAAAGTTACCTGTTGAATACGTGCTTGACAGACATACATTACATATGTTGCAAAACACAGGAAAATGCAACGTTATGTTAAAGAAGGAAAATGTGCGATCTGACTCCAAACATAGAAAATTCGGAACGACTCCTCACTAATAACAATTAGAACGTCAAACAAGGTTTATTAAACAAACATGTAAAGCGACAACAAACGTACAGATATAATGTTGGCGGTAACTTCGTTATGTCTAAAGTCTTAGTTCCACGCCTTGGACTAGCAAACGCAAATATATAGTCAAGCGCCAACGTGTCATTGTAACTCGTGGCAAAGGTAGTGGCGATCCGAAACAAAGAAAACAATTATCGTTTCAGAAAACTTCAAGAATAAGGCCTGTAGACTTTAAAAGGAAAGACAAATTGCCTGTCTGATGTGCCGCTAAAATGAAAATACACAAAACTATTTCTACGCATAATAGGTAAACCATACTCAATCTTCATCGGTGCAAAGAGAAACATAACCACGGACGAGTTTCAATGGACAGATGGAACAAGTGTTAATGAGACACATTGGAATGGTGGAGAACCAAACAACAGAGGTGAAAAAGAGCATTGTGTAACGATGAACTGGATAGGTGCAACCGTGGGATACAGGTGGTTTGATGTTCCATGCATTTACGCTGGAAGATACATTTGCCAAAGAAGTTTGCAAGGTAACGCATCAAATAACGTTTGGAGATTAACAACAGTAAAATATGTTTTAACTAATGTCAAAATCAAGAAACGTTTAAGTTTCAAAATAAGTTGGACACTTTAATAATTGCATATGTTGGATCAAACATTTCTTTTGCAGCAAAGACAGACTACACAAAAACAACAGCAACAACCATATTTTCCACAACTGCCAAGATACCAAAAGGTGCCTGTAGGAAATTCAACATGCAAACAATTACCGGACCCTATTTGATACACAAGAAACAAATCCACGAAATTATAATAACTTACGAATGCTTTTGGCACAAGAAAAGTTTTTTTATATTCACTGCTGCCCGAATATGAAATAAGACATTGCGTTATTAAGTAACAGAGAGCAAGGGTAATAGTTTAGTTGTTACATATTACGAGCAATAAAGACGATTTATTACAAAAGTGTAGTGAACTTTAAACAAAGTATAAGAGAGCTTACTTTTTTCACATAACGTTTTTCGCAGATCAAGGAAATAACTCATGGGTGGCTGGTATAGTTGCTCCTATTACTGGTTGTGCTATAGTTTTTACAGCTGCTGCAATGTTTCTTGTTTATAGAAAACACAAACGGTAAAAAAATTTTGTCCCGAACGCTTCGTAAGTGTAATTTTGTCGTTTTAAATTACAGATCCAAAGCACAAACGAAACCGAATGACGAAAACCATGCCAAAATTGGTAATATGGCACTTTTCCGCCGTTCGTTTTATGTATTAATTAAAAGCAATTTAATATCTGTCGAAAATTCTTGTACTTTATGACACTAGTTAACCTACTACCACAAATTGATGTTACAACGTAATTAGAGGTTTTTTGGTCACTGAACTTGCTAGACCTAAAGCTGTTAACTGAAGATTTCCCACTGCCGTCGAGCGCGTTGGAAAGTTCTTTACACCAAACGTCAAAATATATATTTAACATGTGAAATAAAATCATGATAATTTTTTAAGGTGAGACCAACCTTGCCCAACAAGCAAGTTTAAACCAAAACCGAACTCCGCCAGTTGGACACAACGTTTATGAGGACCAACCAACAAAAACGTATGGATCAGTTTACAACGCGGCCTACGGTTTTGTTTCGAACGATGAAACACTGTATGCTACAGCTTATGACAATAATCGGAACGATGGTGAAAGCAAAGTAGTAGAAAACCAACAACAAACATTTCCTTCAGTTGAAAACCAACCGGACATCCAAGAAATGTACACCGCGGTTGTAAAGACCAGGCCATAATCAAACCGTAAATAAAAAAACTTGCCACTTGTCGGTTTAATTAAAGCATACATTAACAATAATCGAACCATGGAGAACATTTGGTCCAAATAAATAGTGTGATCACCTTTCTTTCATTTCTATTGGTTTATAAACTTTCATATTTTCTAGAACAGAACATATAGCCTTACAATTAAACCTTTCCTTGTTTTTGTTTTGTTGACAACTAAGTGGGTGAAAATGAGGAGTGCGTTTGCAATCATGATACTTTAGTTCGTTGTCTTCATCATTAATTTCACATAAATGGAATTTTAGCGATTGTTCGTTACATCAAACTGGATTCAGCGAATATTTGTTTTGAAGCCTTTCTCAAATTTGGAAGAATCACGGTGTCCCAAGCATTGAAAATATGTAATCAAAAGAAAAATATTTCTTTTAATGCCAAAGGTAAGGTGGTGCTTGCCACCTTTTTAGTGACACGGAACCTTTGAACGTATTTTGTCAAAGATACGGAATTTTCCAATACAATAATAAGTTTAATAACATAGTTTGATACAAGTAGGCTAAACAAAAGGAAATAATGTTCAGTGTTATCAGCTAAATTTTAGTTGACTTCCATCAAACGATTCCTAAACACATTGCCATCTTGCATAGATTGGTTGTTTATAATGTTATTTTGCAACGTGTTACATGCGTAGCGAAACCGGGGTTATTATGTAACTATTGATCCATGTTGCAGTTATCGGACCCTTTAATGTAAGAGAAGGTTATATAGAGTGTTATGGGAGGCATTACTGTTTGCAATAATATTGCTTCCTGGGGGAAATTGTAAGAGTTCGGGGACCCTAGGAGTTCACGGAACTTCTGTGAGTGTTGCACGGAGCCCAAGGGTTCCGGGAAAGCCCGGTTGATATCACTGATATAAGGGGATGTTATTGTGGAACACGACATTTGAGCCAACACCGCAATCAACGTGTCTTGTCCGACCACAAGTTTTAAATGTATTTTCACCTCAGTAATAAGTAGTCAAGAAAGTAGACATGACGCATGCAACTGTAGACACGGCGCTTATACATTTTTCGTGTCGGTGTTAAGGAAGTAAATCGCACGCCGTGCATATTTAGGAGAGCGATTAAAAAATTACAATCGAGTTTTTACGATATTTACTACAACGCAGCATATGGTATGTTAGATAGATTACTCACTTTTTTACCAAGTATTGCTAGTACAATTAATACAACTTTAAAAAATACAGAAAGATTGCGACTAAGGAAGAAAAAATAACTGAAGAAAAGCTATGTTTTCATTTCTTGGTTGGGCGCTCGAAGGATGAGCTATAACTCCAAAATGTTAGTACACAGTTTATTAAAGCTTTTGTTCTGTAAATGTATTTTGTAAACCTGATTTTTCCTCTTTAGGTTGAATGCAATAAACTAGGTTGAATGCAAAAAAATCAGGCAAAGAACGCACTGAAAACGAAATGACATTTTTGTGGCTAGCCATTACTATCTATTTCCAACTTGCCTCCGCACAAAACTGGTATGCATTTCAGGGTTACGAATATTTTATTGAAAAAACGGGCACTCTATATACGCATTCTGAAGCTGAGAATGAATGTGCTGCAAAGCAAGCTACGTTTGCCAATGTCAAAACCAAGCAGATCCAAGACTTCCTTGTAAAATCGATGGGAACATTTCCAGGTAACAATATATTTTACATGCAACCAAACACAATTGGAATGGTAGGCCTACTTCCTTTAAACTGCACTTTCACTTCGCCTGTGGCAATGGTACAGACGGCCCAATGGTAGATAATAAACTTTGTGTGAAATGCATTTTTGTAAATATTTTTAAACGTTGTGTCAAATGAATGTCAAATGCATTTTTGAGCAAGTCAATTGTCGCAAAGTGAATGCGTAACAATCTACTTAATTCTTATCATTTACCGTTTTACAGGTGAGCCGTTCTCGTTTTTCATCGGAGCAATGAGAAACGCAGCAAATGAGTTTGTGTGGACAGATGGAACCAAGTTAAGCAACACAGAGACACAATGGAGACCTAGTCCTAGGGAACCAAATAATGTCAAGGAAAAATGTGTGACGATGGGTTGGCACGGGGCAAAAGAGTTGTTATTTCATGTGGTATTCGAACTGGATTCATTTGCCAAAAAACGCTACCAGGTAATTGTAATTTTCAGCTAACATATCCGGTGGAAGTGAAGCTTACACCAACACCATGTCACGCTTTTTATCGACTGAAAAGCTTTTACAAACAAGCATAAATATTGCCAAAATATATAACTTGAATTTTTCACTCGCGTTTAGGCGCCTGCAATGTAACGACCCACGCCACAATAGAATTACCACACTGGTATTAATGATACACCAACAACAATAAAAAAGCAAATAGTAAATGTAGCGTGTTCTGTTTAATGGCAGTTCCCACTAAACTTAATTGATTTCTTAAAGTTCCCTCAACGTAATTTCCTATAGGAGGTAGAATAAACAACTTTTCGACTATGCACAATGTGCTGTAACAGACGACCCGATGGCGTCAGTAAACTTGTACTGGTTATTACTTTGTCGTAGTCACAAACAACGGTCGTTGTCAATACGAAAAAAAAACAACCACACTAAAGCAAAGCCGTGCACGTGCTATTTTAGATACCGCCACCAGGCTTAAATGGCACGGCCCTGACCATACTTTTCGTTTAACACACCATCTTTGCGATATTTGTTTAGCTGCGTTTATCAACAAAAAAGCTTTTACAACAAACATCTAACATTTCAGGAAATTTTTGAAATAAAAAAGTATTCAAAAATGGATGGCTCGAGTTTTTTTAATGGTATTTAGATGCCTGCAATGTAACAACATGCCGGGAAATGTCAGTAAAACATGAACTTACTGTTCGTTTGATATACAGCATAATCTTCAAATCCTATATCCATACTCGTATGGGGATTTAACGACTAGAATGAAATGCTGTAAAGGTTTTAACCTAATAATCGACACTTTGATTCTGTTTCAGCCACAACCACTGCGACATCTACAAGTCAAAATATTCACACAACAAGCACAAACGTGTCGAGTATACTTGAAACCAAAACAACGATTCGACAAACCCAAGGTGATTTTTTTAATTTAAAGCAGCGCTGTAACAATAACAATAACGGTGTTTGTGTAGTTGTAGATAACTATTTTTTATTGACTTTTTTGCGTCTTTATAACGTGTGCGCAAATCATTTTACCGTGTTTCGTACCGTTTGGTTTGAAGATGGCATTTAACTTTAAGGGAAATTAGATCATCAGGGCATCATTTTAAGAATCATCATACGGGCAATAAAAAGCAAGCGCATAGTGAAAGAAACTTTGCGCGTTCTGTTTAATGGTAGTTTCCACTACGCTTGATTGGTTTCCTATAGAGTCCCCCAAACGTAATTTCCGGCAGGAGGCAGAATGCATAAAAACTTAATTTGTGCACAAGGTGTTGTTAACAGACGACCCAATGGCGTCTAATACTGGTGATCACTTTGTCGTACTGGTTTTTACTTTTTCGTAGTCACAAACAACAATCGTTGTCAATAAGAAAATACATTCCAAACAAAGCAAAGCAGCCACGGGGCCTAAATGGCAAAAGCCTTTTCGACAAAAACTTTGCGATAAAAGTTAAGCTGCGTTTAGGCGGTTTCGGTTTAGTTAGTGTTGTGTCGCTGAATGAACACAGACGACCTAAGTAAGATTTATACTCTGGTGTTAATTACATCAACAGTAATCCACTCGTATATACCAAGAAAGTATTTCAATGCAGGAAGCCGTGATTGCGTATGTCACAGGACGCTTAATTTTTCGCGTTAATTCGAAAGGTTCGTTAGATCACGTCTAGTAACAAATTCCTATTTGTCTGTTTCAGAACCAAAAAACACTGCATTGTTGGCAGCTGTGATCACGTTTGTCATAGTTTGTACGGTAGTTGCTACAGGAGCTGCAATATTTTATTTAATTGACAAGAAACGAAAAAGGTAATAACTGCAATTCATCAAAGGAGAAATACTTCTCTATGTATGATTGGTTTTTTTTTTCAGATCGGAAACGAAACACAAAACGAAGAAAGAAATTGCGGAAATCGGTAAGAGTATTTTATCATCAGAAAGCCATACTACACGTTTTAAGAAGAACAAAATTTAGTTTAAAGCATTTTAAGTTATCTTAAAAAGCTACGTAAAGCCTTTCTAAACATATATGTGTGTATTGTAACAAAATACACCTCGCCAAATTGATTAGTACTAGTTTATAAATGTTAATGAAGTCTTTCGCAAAAATATATAGTCTATATGTTTGCCTCAAGATTAGTTTTTAACCTATCGGCGACAGTTTTCTTGGTTATATTTTGCTTCTAATATTGTTATGTTTTACAGGTGAACTAAAAGCACCAACATACGAAAACGTTGGAAAAGAAAACCCTGCTAATAGTATCTTAAGAATGGAAATAGTTTCCAAGAAAACCGAGAATCAAACAGACGACGGTTGTGGTGACAATAACACTACATTACCTAAGAACGAAAGTCAAACCTACTACAACATAAATAAACCAAACGAGTCAATTCACACCTATGGTAACACTGCAAATCACACTGAAGATGATCATGCCTACAATTACATTGTAAACGTAAATGTGTATGAAAACTAACCAACGATAGGAACCATAACCTAATCGTTTTTAAAAATGAGTAACTAATATACCTCTTCCCCTAATTTGTCCTACCGTTATATGTTCACGTTAAACTGCATGCTATTTTGTCTTGGTATAATGTATGGAATATATTATTTGTACATTAAAATATACATCTTATCAGTAACCGAAAACTGGTGAAATATCGTGAGTTGCAGCGATCAGTATAGCTATTATTCGTTAGAATTACAATTTTACAAAACTACGCATGGTATATGAGGTATTGCACGTGTTGCAACAAACTGAACAAAAATGGTACTTTTTTTGTTACAATTGATGAGTGTAGGTAGGTTACATGCATTGTAGTTAATAGCAAGCCACATAGGTTTCATAATGATTTATTATCGCACCTCGCAATTTAACAAAACCATGGCGTCCGAGAGGAAAACAGTTTTCCATAAACATCATGCACAGAAAAAAATGTTTTGCACGTAGATGGTAACGATATTTCGTTTTCGTCGTTTCGGGAAATCGTTTTCATTTTCGTTGTGCAACTTGGCAGTGCACAAACCTAGCATTACTTCAACAAATATGAATACAGTCAATCGTTTTTTACTAGCCAGTTGTCAATTCATATACTGAAGCTGAAGTTGGATGTGCTAATAGAAGTACAGCATTAGCAAATGTGAAAATAAAGTACAAAACTTCTTAGGAAGCAAGATAGATTCTTTGACAGGTATTTTAAAAATTTAATTTCCATAATGGTTGGTAATAAAAAAATACTAAAAGAAGCATGTAGTTTATGTGTTTATAATGTAACTTTACACTTTCTGTGTAATAACATTTCTGCAGCATGCTGATTGCAATCTGCATGTTGCTGGTTTGGTGATTTTATGCAACGGAAAGGTGAAATCGTTTGTTAATGTTATTTGCAAAACTTTAAGTATGGATTACATGACAGTTTAAACGAGACTAAATGCCTTTACAAAGAGTGAACCACACCGAGAACTCAAGAAGTAAAGAATTAACAGATCAATGCACCACACAACATTTTACATCAGCTCTAGTGATGTTAAGCAACAATTGTTCGGCCAAAACCTCTATAAACGAATGATGATGTATACATGGAAACGTTATGTTAACAACTTATAAACCTGAAAAAAAAACCTTAGCGTATAACTACAGTACATTATGGCAATAAAAATCTTATTACGTTTGCTTTGTATTGGCATAATTTGTTGGAAATTATGTTTTACTGTATGAAAAGAATTTCATGTACAATCAAACAGGCCGCAATTGTGGGCCACAAACCTTTCCAACGCTTTTATACACGCTTGGTATAGGTTGAATATGAACAGCATTAAAACAGATATAAAATGTGTATGATTCATTACATGCGCTATTCCGGGCCATTGACACGTCGCAATTCGTCAAGTATCAAAGTGAGAACAACTTTTATCCTGACAAAGTGGTGCTTTTGTAACTTTCATTGGAAACCAGAGGAAAGGATTTGGAGGTAAAGTTTTCTCAGTGTTTTTAACAGATTTGAACAAGGAAAATATCATCAAGATGTTTCAGACCTGCTATTTTTCCAAACCTTACCGAGCCTAAATGTGTTTTTGAACTTTTCTAACAAATGGAAACACGAAGCTCGTTAAGTTCTTTGCGTTTTAGGCTTGTATACAGTAACGGGTCATAATCAAAGGTTTTTACTTACTGTCACCGATGAAAGTGCTGTACGAGCGAAGTATGTCTCACACATAACAAATGTTAGTCCAATACCACCAACTCTTTAGACCTCAAACTCATCAGTCGTTATGGAGGTACGAATTAAACTAAATCTTTTGAAAAAACTTTTAAACAAATTTCCAGCAAGGCATAACTTAAACAGAATTGCTGCATTCTTAGTGCTAAAGATATTGAATTATTGCTTTATTAGGCCTTTTTATAGAACATGAGTAGCGGAAAAATACATCATGCAACACGAAAAATCGGTGATCTTTTTAACTCCAGTAACTTGTGATTTAAATGCTTTTTATTGATATTTATCGGTTTAGCTAGTTGGGCTTTTTAAAGCATTTGTGTTCCAAACATAGAACTACCTAAAAAGATCATCCATAGGAATAAAACCACAACAATGTACTTTTGCTTTACTTTAACCTGAAGTGTCAGAAGTATGTGGTTTTATCATACTGATTGCAGTCTGCAGATGTCGCGCAAACGTGTAATTGAAATACATAGGCCTATTTGGTCAAACATTTTTGAAAACGCGAAACCAATAGTGGATAAAAAAAAGCTGGTCAAACCAAGTACATTGCAATGCCATTTCGACAATATTTAACCCACAGGATTGTTTATCGATTGAAGACATTAGGTAGCTCGAAAGCCATATGTTGCATAAGGAGAAACCATATGTATTTCCAGACGTCATAAGGCTTTCACTTTCTAGACGTGTCAATTTTTTATTTCAAACCAAATACAAGGTGAAAAACGTATGTAAGATGCACCTTACCCAAAGGATTCACAGCAGATCTCGGATGAAACTGTCGATCCGACTGAACAGAAAAAACTCTTTAGTTTACACAGAATATGTGGTCCCGAAGACGAAAGAGCTAGTAGAAAGCTTTATAACCGTAGCAAAGACTGACAAGATCATTTAAAGTCATTAGGGCTAAGCGTACAATAAATAAACATAACCGTAAATTACAATATAACTACTGGATGCGCAATACATGGTTATACATTATGCCAGGCAGCAATACCCTAATAAATAAACATATTTGCCACAATGGCATAATTAAGTTTATCTAATACGCCTGGCATCAACATTTTAGAAAAAAATATGTAATTTAAAAAGCCGGAAAAACTGCTATTATCAAAGCGAATCGATAGCCTTTTATAAGGAAAATGATGTGTTTTGTTTTTGTTCTGAATGTTTTTACAGCTTGGAAGGGCTTGACAATTAGAAACTATGTGTTTTGACATCAAGATGCCAGCACACAGTGTTTAAACTTTTTATCTGTGAATGGTTTTCTGTTTGTTTTTTTAATATTTAATTCGATTTTTCCACTTTAGGTTGAATAAAATAAACTACAGTATCATTCTAAACACGAAATGACATTTTTGTGGCTAGCCATTACTGTCTATATCCAACTTGCCTCCGCACAAATCTGGTATGCATTTCACGGTTACGAATATTTTATTGAGAATGAATGTGATGCAAAACAAGCTACGTTAGCCAATTTCAAAACCAAGCAGATCCAAGACTTCCTCGTAAAATCGATTGGAACATTTTCTGGTAATAATATCCATATCATGCGACCAAAGCATTTTGCACGTTAACTTTGCCTATGACAAATTTACAGATTTTTTTTTATGACAGATTATTTTCCATTGTCATCGAATTTGGGCAATTATCTTGTTACAAAACCAGTCGTTAATATATTGAGTCGCGTGTCTTACATCAACTGTTTTACTGGACAAAAAGTACGAAGTATTGTAGGGGATATGCATATAGTTTGCCCTGAGCTAACCATGTTCTAGAACCTTTTTTCTCTCGGCTGGTTATTTTCTTGTATAACAAAGCCAAGTATTGGCGCTAAATTGTGAAAGCAATTGCACATTTATTAAAAAACATAGTAAACTGTGAGTGTCAAATTCATGTTTGTACTAATCAACTGTCGCAAAGTAAATGTGTAACAAAACTACCCAAATTCTTCTCATTTACCGTTTTACACAGGTAGGCCGTACTCGTTTTACATCGGAGCAACGAGAAACGCAGCAAATGAGTTTGTATGGACAGATGGAACCAAGCTAAGCAACACAGAGACACAATGGGGACCGAAGGAACCAAACAATGTCAATGAAAATTGCGTGACAATGGGATGGCAAGAAGAAAAAGGAAGTTATTTTTGGTTGGATGTTGTATGTGGTATTCAGACCGGGTTCATTTGCCAAAAGCTATCAGGTAATTGCAATTTTCAGCTAACATATCCGGTGGACGTAAAGCTTACAGCAACATCATGTCATGTTTTTTAACAACCAAAAAGCTTTCACCAATAAACATTTAACATTAGCAAAGACAAAAAAATGTGTCAAGAATTAATTACTTGAATTTTCAGCTCGCTTTTTCACTTCTGCAATGTCATAACATGTGGGTGAATGTCAGTACAAAAGCTTACTTTTATTGAGTTTATGGCTTTATCGCCAAATTTTCGTTTTCCTAATGTTTTCAGCTAACATATCCGGTGGACGTAAAGCTTACAGCAACATCATGTCATGTTTTTTAACAACCAAAAAGCTTTCACCAATAAACATTTAACATTAGCAAAGACAAAAAAATGTGTCAAGAATTAATTACTTGAATTTTCAGCTCGCTTTTTCACTTCTGCAATGTCATAACATGTGGGTGAATGTCAGTACAAAAGCTTACTTTTATTGAGTTTATGGCTTTATCGCCAAATTTTCGTTTTCCTAATGTATTTATATTCGGTATGGCGCCTTCAATGGGCCTGGCGTACTGTGATTTTTAAAATATTTGTAGTTAGCATATTGGACTCCATTAGGGTTCAAGGGTTTACGTGAAATACTTAGGGATATGATTCAACTATTTACACTCACTTCGTTTCAGTGGTAACAACATCCTTTGCGGCAACTACAAGCCAAATTAACAGCACCACAAGAGTGTCGTCCGCGTTTGAATCCACACTTCAGCTGACAACGATTGAAAAAACACAGGGTAAGGTTATCGCAGAGAAAAGGGTAGTGTAGTGAACCTTAAAAGTGTAGGTTTGACTCTTCCTCTATTGATAAAAAGAAAGAATTTTTTTTTTCTTTTTTTGACAATACGCACCTGGTATTTTAGGACAAACATCAGATGAAAGTAACTTGTACAACAGAACTGTGCTCTAAACAAGTATAAAAATCAATGTGTTGGGTTTGTAATGAATTGTGTCCAAGTTGTAGTAAGATTATTGCCAAATCGGTCTGGCACAAGCGCAACACTGGAAGTAATACTATGTTAACATGGCAATAAGAAGCAAGCACAACCAGCAAAGTAGGATCCCGTTCAGGATCGTGTTCTGTTTAGCATAAGATCCCAATGCGCTCTTTTTGGTAATTTTTCTGAGTAAAACTAATGTCCGCAAATTTGCTGTTAAATATGTGGCATTTATCATAAAGTCTTCGTTTTCCTAAAATATTCATAGTTAGCACATTAAGCTCCATAAGGGGTTCGACAGTTAGCGTGGAATGCTTATAGTGATATGATTCAATTATTTACACTTCATTTCAGTGTCAACCGCAACCTTTGCGACGACTAGTCAAATTAACAGCACTACAAGAGTGTCGACTTCGTTTGAATCCACAATACTGCTAACAACGATTCAACAAACGCAAGGTAAGGTTTTGAATAAAACTAGTGCGCAGGGCTACACAAAAGGCAAAGTAATAAACGTAAACTTTGTGTAGATTTGGCTTTTCCATTTAAAAAAATGCGTTATGTTTGTACTGAATTGTGTTCAAATTGTATTGAAATTTTTGCCAAACTGTTCTCGAAGAAGTCAGTTAAGTAAGAACACAAAACTGGTAGTAATTTTATGTTAAGAACGCAAAAAAGCAAGCACAACCAGCAAAGTTGCTTTCCGTACAGTTTATTTTTCTGTTGATCTTAAGATCCCACTGCGCTTTGACGTAATTTTCGGAAGGAGACAGAATTAAGAAGCACTTGTCATCAGCATAAGGTGATATGAATGACAGGCGACCAGACGGCGTCAGTAAACTGATACTGGTTATCATTTTCCACAATCAACGGTCGTTGTCAATAAGATAAATCGTTCACACGAAAGCAAAATCTTAATAGCAAAAACCCTGACCATACTTTCTGTTTGAATATACGATTTTGCAATAGTTGTTTGGCTGCGTTTAGATGACATTGTTTCAGTTTATGTGCAAAATGTGTCACTGAAACCACAAAGATGACATAGGCTAGTAAAATTTATAATCCGGTGTTGATTAGGCTACATCAATAGATTAATTCCATGTTGTCGCAATGACATGCAACAAATGATACATTATTTCTTTTGGGTCAATCCGAAATGGTTGTTAGAGCATGTCCACAAACAAATTGTTGTTTTCTGTTTCAGAACCAAGCAACACCGCATTATTGGTAGCTGTGATATAACTATTTTTAACTTATCGGCAAATGCTTTCCACGTGATATTTTGCTTCTGATAAAGATATGATTTGAAGGTGAAGCAGAACAGCTCTCCAGTTCCGCAGCTGGCTATCACAACAAAGCACCAACAAACGAAAACATTGGAAAAGAAAACCTTGTAAATGATAATATTAGGACGGAAGTAATTTCCCAGAAAACCGAGAACAAAACAGACGACGATTTTGGTGACAATAACACTGTAGTATCTACGTACGCTACTGTAATATCAATAAGTCAAACCTCCTATATTACCAATAGGCAAAACGAATCAAATCACACATATAACGACACTGCAGATATCACTGAAGATGAACATGCATACAATTACATTATAAACGTAAATGCGTATGAAAACTAAACAAGGGAAAAATATTCTGTGAAATGCCTAAAGGTATGTTGAATCAACTCAAGGAAATTGAATTCTTTTGTGGGCAGTTGTTTCTAGTCCATTCGGATAATCTCCAAATTATTGTGGTAATAACAACCCAGAAACCAATAGATTTGCAATGTCATCATCATTCCAATATGTATAACTTTGCTGATCCAAAAATACAAATTTAAAGCTGTTTCAACTCAGATAATTAAATTTCTGCCCCTGCCGTTGTTTGCATGTCCACATTTTAAATTTGATTCTGTTTAAGAAGTGTATGCTGTTTAATTTTGTTTTAAGTAAGATTTTGAGCTCAATATACATAATTCAAAAAAAACAAGCTTGTGTGGCAGTGATCGGTAAAAGGGTATTATTTCGGTATAATTACAGCTTTGCAAATTAGCGATGAGTGAGTACAACAAATGTTGCCAACGTTTTTTGCATGTGCGACCAAAAAGTAATGATATTGCGAAAGGTGGGCCATTACATGAAAGCAAACTTAACTTTAAGTATGAGAACTCGTATTTGTTCGACTTCGATGTGAATATGTAGAATTATCAAGTGCTTGCTGAAACTTTAACCTTTAAGGTTTGCTTAAAAAACTAACAAATAGGCTCAACCAGTACACATCAAACTTTAACATACCCCCCCACACAATAGTTTTGTATTTGTATGAAACCCATCCCATTCCTAGTAATAACTATACCAGCGTTTAGTTATATAACACACAAATTACATTGGGCATGTATACCGTTTGTGTCGAGAAATATGTACCATTGATGCCATGCACACACCGTAATGTGTTTTTATGGAACACAACATTGGCAGCAATGTTAAGCTAACAACGCAAGCAACATGTCTTGTCCGACCACACGTTTAAAACGTATTTTTACAGCAGTAATAAGTAGCCAAGGAAGTAAGCATGAACGCATGCAACTATCGACACGGCGCTTATACATTTTTCGCGTCGGTGTTAAGGAAGTAAACCGCATGCAGCTTATATTTCGGAGAGAGACTGAAAGTATATCAGTGACTTTATACGGTATTTCGCGAGACACGGCATATGATACATTAAAGTGTTAAGACCAATTTCAGCGAGTCCTTTAAAAAAGCCAACAAATTTGTGACGGTCAAAGAGAAAAAGCAGCTTGTTTTCAATGTGAAGAAAAGCTATGTTTTGATTTCTTGGTTGTTTCTACAGCTAAGTAGGGTTTGGCTTTTAGAACCGATTGGTTTTGACACTGAGATGCCAGTACACAGTTAATAGGCTTGTTGAAAATAATAATTACATGAGAATATGAGAATAATTTTCTGTATAATCGTTAAGGATTTTACTATTTTAGGTTAAATGAAACAAGCTGTAGTATGACCCTAAAAACGAAATGAAAGTTTTGTGGCTAGCCATGACTGTCTATATCCAACTTGTCTCCGCACAAAAATGGTATAACTTTCAAGGTTACGAATATTTCATTGAAAAAGCAGAAACCCTATATAGGCACTCTGAAGCCAAGACGGAATGTAATGCAAAGCAAGCTACGTTAGCCAATGTTAAAACCAACCGGACTCAAGATTTTCTCGTAAATTCGATTGGAACATTTCAAGGTAATAATATCCATAACATGCAACGGAAAACATGTTAAATGATACTTACTGCACTTTAACTTTGCTTGTGACAATTGTCAAAACATATGCAATAGATTGTTAAAGCAGTTGCACGTTCATTAACAAACTTGGTACACGTTACCTGCACCAACGCATTGTGCATTTTTGCACCAGTCATTTGTCGCAAGTGAAATGGCAACGATCCCCTAAGCCAGTGGTTCTTAACCTTTTTTCCTTGCTGCACCCCTTTCAAATCACCAACCAATTTTCGCACCCCCTTTCAAATCACTAACCAATCTTCGCTCCCCCTTCTGTAATTGCTTAAATAGAATAGACCTTACAAACCTTAATGATTCAGCATCCCCGCACCCCCTAGGAACAGTTCTCGCACTCCTTGGGGGTGCGTGCACCCCAGGTTAAGAACCCCTGCCCTAAGCTCTTCTCTTTTACCGTTTTACAGGTTGGCCGTTCTCGTTTTACATCGGAGCAATGAGAAACGCAGCCAATGAGTTTGTGTGGACAGATGGAACAAAGCTAAGCAACACAGAGACACAATGGAGAACTAATGAACCAAATAATGTGAAGGAAAAATGTGCTACAATGGGGTGGCACGGGAAGAAGGGCGGTTTTAGGTGGTTGGATATTTCTTGTAGTACTCGAACCGGATTTATTTGCCAAAGAAAGCTACCAGGTAATTGTTATTGTTAGTGGCGATGTAACCGTTGTAACAGCAGGTCAAGCTTCTTTAGAAACGAAGAAGGCTTACAGCAACAAACATCCAACAGGAAGCAAAAGCGAACTCTAGGAATTGGCAAAATAAATGGTTGTTATTTTCCCGCCCAAAATAACAACATCCATCATGTTAGTGATCAAATACACAACGTTTGTCCAACATATGGCCTTTATTGTCAGCTGTTCACTTCCTAAAGTATTAATGATTACAGTATGCTGTTTGGACATTAAACTGTTAGCTTGGAATGCTTTTAGGGTTAAAAGTCAAATATTTACTTTACATTTCAGTTGCAACCACATCTTCAGCGAGAACTATAAGGCAAACTATTAGCACCGCAAAAGTGTCGAGTGTGTTTGAAACCAAAACAACGCATCAACAAATGGAAGGTGAAAATATTGTGCAAGCTGTCGTATAGGGTTAAAAGCCAGTAAAAATAAGTGTTATCCATGTGGATATAAGTGTTTTTAGCCATGATTCAATTAACAACGTACAACTGGTATTTTAGGCCAAACATCAGAAAGCAATTTGTACAACACAACTACATCAAGAATGCCAGGTAACGTCTATTTAAGTCATTTTGTATAGTGTTTGCATTAGTTTGTATTGAAATTGAAATGAAGCGTTCACGATAGGATCATTAAAACGCCATTTCTGGAATCTCCACACAGAAAAACCCTGCTAACAATGCAATAATAAGCAAGCACAGCTAGCATGCACACAGAATCGTGTTTTGTTTAACGTTAGTGTCTACTGCGCTTCTACGTAATTTCCGGCAGGAGGTAGAATGAACAAGCGCTTGACATAAGGTGTATTGACAGACGACCAGTCGGCGTCAGTAATCTATACTATGTAGTACCTTCGTCTCTGCGGCAAAAAAGTATGGTGACATAAACAAAACAGCATTCACATTCACGGAAGCAAAGTGGTCAAAAGGATTTATAATAGCCGCCACGACACCTTAAATAACTCTTACACACTAAGATGATTAAGCGAATGTGCTTACTACTGTTGCAGAACAAGGAAGTAATTCAATGCTGGTAGCCATGATTGCGTCCGTCACTGGAGGCATCATCTTTTTCGCGGGATTTCTAATACTTCTTGCATGCCGCCGACGCTTAAGGTATGAGCTGTACAAGCCTGTACACCCCAGTGATATGTATCACGATCTTTAATGAGGTTTTTTTACAGAGCAAAACCTTTAAAAGACGATACGGAAGAGGAATATGCACAAATTGGTAAGAATACAACTGTAAGAAATGCATACATTCCGAACATGTTGCAGGACTACTCAGACTCATGATAATCAACCGATATTATCAAATTTAGAGAGCTCTTGCGGCAATTGTATTTTAACCGAACCAGTTTAAAAAGCTTAAAGCTTAAACACTTAAATCGCGTTTGACTTACAAAGTAACAATGCACTCATCGTTAATGGCATTTAAGGCTTAGTTTAAAAGCATCTGTGTATGTAACGGCCTAGATAGGTATGACTTGAAGTCTAAAGCAGGGGTCGGCAACCTTTTTTGCACTGCGGACCGGTTTTGAAACTAAAATTTTATCGCGGACCGGTCTTCAAAAAACTACAAATATATAGCTATAAAAACGCTTAAATTAGTTTATCATGCCCGGGGATACATGGGCAAAATGTTTAATAACATTTAACCTGAAAAACTATACGGCCCGGTGACGAACTCCTCGCGGACCGGCACCGGGTCGTGGACCGGCGGTTGCCGACCACTGGTCTAAAGCATAATTATGCTTAACTTGATATTTTTAAAGCTGAAACCAACATCACGCTGAAAGTAGGTTTCGACAATACGGAAGCTCCGACGTATGGAAACGTCGTACATACGAAACCGGAAAACAAAAGCGTTAGGGTGGGAAATCTGTCTACAGAAAACAACGAACAAAATGTACCAGATTATGGTCTCGTGTTGAACGAAATTTACGACATCAATCCCGACGAATCAGCAACGTATTCAACAGCCGAAGACCGCAAGATTTCAAAGAACAACGAGAAAGTGAGGGCAGAAAATCCAATAAACAAGCATGGTGAAAATTTGAACAGAAATCTTTCAATGGAAAACCACAGCCAAAACAAACCAAGCTATGGCCTCGTGTTGAACGAAATTTACGACATCGATTTAGACGAATCGGCCACGTATTCAAAAGCTGATGGTGAAGCAACACACGGGAAAATGAGACCAGTGACAAAAAAGCAGCAAAACAATCATAATGAAAATGTGAATGGCCTTGACATGTATTCCGTGGTTGTCAAGGATAGGACTGATGTAAACCATCAATATGGTAACATGTCTGAACCTATTTATGATGAAGCTACAGGCGGTGTGTACAGTTCCGTGGTTAAGAAATAAAAATTGAATAGTGTAAGCCCTAAATTTCTGTATTTCACATAAAGTGTTAGTACAAACGACGGCGTAATCATAAATCATAAACCGAGTTTTATTTTTGTCCTTTATTTATAGAAGGGGTGTCCAACTCGAACATACCGCCGCGCCAATTTTGGTTTCAAAAAATATACTCGCATGCCAACGTTTGGTACTTTTTCCAAACATGTCTTCAACGTCTTAACGGTACGGGCTCAATCCGAATATTTGGTCAATACGCAGAACCCTATCAAATGGTTAACTTGTTCATGATACTACAAAAACCTTTTATTCTGTTTATGCGACACCAGAATACAAATAGTTTGCAAGGGGTACTTTGCTGTGTAACGTCGAAAACTCATTTTTGCTCAAGTTGGCTTTAAAACGTGTTTCCAACTGAACACAATTGCGTTTGAGTCACGTTATTAATTGAACAGACATCGGTTGAAACGCAACAATTACAATTGTTTCGAAATAAACGGGCATTTTATTGCAACATAAACATGGCACGTTCATTAACGTTTTAGTGTTATGTTGCCCAATAACTTTCTGAAATAAAAATGATTATAATTTTTTTGTTAATAAATTCCATGGGCCAACATTACAAATTTATAGCCGCTTTTAGATGTTGTTATGCAGGTTTGCATTAACGATTCCTAAGCCGTGTTTAATGTCCGTTTGCAAAGCACCGCAACGGCCTAAACTTGATCCAAGATGACCTAAGTTTAGGCGTCAACAATACACGGTTAGCTATGTTTTAAACGTGAATTGCTTTTACTTTTATTTCCCGCCGTAACAAATTCTTTAAAAACTAAATCGTTGTTAAAATTACTGATTCGGCAAATCGTCCTTTCGGCATGCGCATATACGTTATTAGACCCACAGCAAACGACCCAACCACACAAAGAAATTATGTCAAGTGACTATTTGCAATATAATGTGACAGAAACTACAGGCTAAAACACAGAAAAGGTGTTGGTATTTTGTCGCGAAGTATCGCACGGGTATCGGCGCTATTGATCAAAAGTCGTACCCCTGGCATTTTTCTACGCCTATGACAAGGAGGCTTTAGATTTTGTCAAAAAACAAACAATTCAATTAGTGGGTTGTGTAACTTTTCTACTGATAATCTTTACAGAAGTTATAATAAAAGCCAAGAAGAATCAATAGAAACAAATTTTATTGCATGACAAATCCTAATGTTTACCATCTGAATGTACAAAAGCTCGAGTGTCATTTTCAAATGCTCTGCGTGCCACTTTTGGCACGCGTTCCACCTGTTGGACACCCCTGATTTATATTATTCTTAGCATTCGTAAAGTTTATTAGTCCTATGTATGAAACTAGAAGAGTTGCTTCTACCAACAAAAAAAATGCTTTTAAAAATTTAATTAGGCCGATTGGCCTACGTACCAGCGTCCGCAATGTGTACCGCGTAAAAATAAAAAGTACGCTATACGGCACGTTGCGCAGTAAATGTGCATGTATAAATTACTTGCAATCATCTTCTCAAATTGACCACTTTCGCACACATTTTTATCAACATATTGAAACGTTATAAAGAGGGTTGCCATCGACATGGAACTCGAAATAAGGACCCACGAACAATTGGACTTTCATGTCAAACAAAACAAACGTTTTTGAACAAATCTTTGCATTTATACGAGTCTTGACATATCACATGCCATATTTCTTTTTGCCAGGAACAATCTGTTCTAACTCCTTGTTCGTAGAAAACACGTTGTGCATCTCACGACAGCCCAGATCTAGGTTTACTTTTAGCAGGAACAATCTGTTCTAACTCCTTGTTCGTAGAAAACACGTTGTGCATCTCACGACAGCCCAGATCCAGGTTTACTTTTAGCAGGGATTTGATTTGTAATTGTTAAAAATAAGACAAAACAAGGACTCAAGTCAAAAACAAGGACAGTTCTTAGAAATAAGGACGGTATGGCAACCCTGGTTATAAACGAGAACAAGAAAAAATGGTTTGTTAACGACGTTGGATGTCGCTGTTGAGCTAAAAAAATAGTTGGCGAATATAGATTCCACATACATTCAGCATAAATCGCGAAAGATTGCAGCAAGTGTGAGGTTATTTGTGCAAAACACAAGATTACATTGTGACTTGCGTGATTGAACCGTTTGGCAGATACTTGGAGGTATTTGAATTTTTAGTTCAAAATCGTTAACTTTTACCTTTCGATAAATAGCGCACCACTCAGAGTTGCATGATAATTATTAACTCTAATTAAAGAAAATTATAATTTAAGCCTACATAATTTGTGCACTGCTGGTACTTAAAATGTACTGAATTGTTTTTTCAGTGTAAACACGCAGTGCGCGATAAAGAAAATATGTAGAAAATCTGACGCGGTTTAATTACTTCATTGTAAACAAGTTTTGGTTGTGATCCGGAAATTATTATGCCATTGTTTTATCGACAAAAATTTGAAAATTATTACATTTGTTTTAGTTGTAGCAAATTTTGGGGAAAAATGGACCAATTTCAACAAGTTAAAACCTTCTAGGGCTCAGTTAGTATAGGTAAGTTGCATGAGCTGCAGCTACTAATTAATACCGTTCGAGCATGAGTATATTTGACTGCAACTAAACTGCAACTAAACTGCAACTAGCATGTCACAAAGATGTTTTCATTATATGCAGTGTCTAAGCGAAATGAAAAACACATTGCCATAAACGCCATGCGCAAAAACAACACACGATTTCCTTTGTGATATTGGCGTAACATGTGCTTTGCAGGAAGTAGGTAAGTTTGGCATCTTTGCAACTTGGAAAACACATAAACAAATCTATTTAAGTATAATAAATGATATAATGCTCCTATGCTGAAAAAAAAAACAGTAATCAGTTGATTCGGACAACAGGCGTTCTATTCTTCAAGTAGTTGTATTGATGTACATAAGTAATCGAAGTAAAATACAATGAATCAACTTAACATACGCGGCATTATATAGGCAACATTCACGAAAATTCCACGAAAACTACGCCACATTTGAAATAGTGTGCTTGCGGACCCTAGTTGAAATGTCAAGAATGCTATACTGCGCCAAACAAGGCTCGAAATGAGCTGCTGATTTAAACACAAAGTTGGAAATTACAACGTAACAAATTGAAATCTTTGACACCTTGCTTCACCTGGTAATGCACAAATTTTTCTTTACACAACCAAAGCACACGATTGCTTTGTTTTGCATGTAGATGGAAACAAAACTCAGAATATTTGTTTTCATTTTTGCTGTGCATTTGGCAATGCACAAACCTGACATTCGTTCAACGAATATGAATATCTAGTTGTTTACTCGCCCTATGCCATTAAATATGCTGAAGCCGAAGCAGGATGTACTGCAAGAAATGGCCCAGTAGCAAATGCGAAAACCACCGAAATTCAAAACTTCTTAGTGAGCAAGATAGATTCTCTGTCAGTTATAATGCTGATTTGTTTCCAAAGTAATCAGTATTTAAAAAAATAGCGATTAAACATTTGGCTGTTTAACATGCCCTTCTGCCCTTTTGTCCCAGCTTTGGACTTTTTGTTTATGAACACTTTGTATAAACTATTAAAGTCATTCCAGCGTAATATAGGCAGTTTGCATGTCTATTGGTAGATTTTGAATTTTTTATGCAACAGTAATGTTATATTATACCAACAATGGATATCTCTGACACGAAAACCATGCTTACTATAACATTGAAAAACGAAACAAAGCAGCCAAGTATGCAACAAGTTCGTATGAAAACGAGGATACAGGAGGTAATTCAACAAACTTCATTGGAAAGAAACGCTTTTGAATGAAGCCAATATTTAAGAAAGGGAGGTTTATAATGACAGTCGACTATAACCGCGTCATAAGCATCTCAATACACTGTGTCAACACCAACCACAATTATTGTAACTAGTGAAGTATAGACGAAACTTTTTTGCTGAACAACGTGTTAAGTATTACGCATTTCGAGGCCTGTGTTGTACTCATTTCGCACCTTGCGTTTTAATTGCTTGATTCGCATTCTTGTGCTGCTATGCTAATTGATTTAGGTGCTATATAAACCGTGCTTGTTTTCGTATTATTCATTCTATTGATTTGCTCTTATCGAGAATACAACATTGGCGACGAGGATATTTTTCTACTTCACGCTATTGGAAATCTTCACTTCTGACGATGGAAAAGTTTTTCGACTTCATGCAAAAGCAAGTGGAAGTTCAAGAAAGACGTCACCAAGAACAGATGGAAGTTATGATGACGCTACTGAAGAAGACATCCTCCGATGAAAGTTCTTCTTCAGCCCGTATCAGCGCACCCCAGGCGACGCCTAATTTCTGCGCGTTCGATTCCACTGTGGAGCTGTGGCAAGACTATTTGTCTAGGTTTTACACTTTTGTTAAGGCTCATGAAGTTCCCGAGACGAGACAAGCGCAAGTATTTCTGACGAATCAAAGCGGTACTGTTTACAAGCTTCTTACCAACTTGGCATCGCAGAGTTCTCCATCCAAACAGGTAAATGACTTAAAGATGGAAGAGATTAAAGCTTTCATGGATGAGCAGTATGACCCCAAGCGTTTCGTGGTGAGAGAACGTTTCAAATTTTGGAGCGAAATGAAGCGTAAGCCGGGAGAATCGATCCAGGAACTTGCAGCGCGCATTCGTCAGGACGCTAGTACCTGCGACTTTCCATCTATTTCCGACTCTTTGGACGAAGCATTAAGGACACGTTTCATCTGTTCTGTTGGCAATGAGGCTGTCTTGAAGGCTGTATTCAAGGTAAATAGTGACGAACTTTCGTTTTCGCGGGCTATACAGATTACAACGGAGACGGAAGATGCTGCTCGGGTTGCCAAAGAAACTGTTTTTGGGGCGGAAATGGAACCTTCCGTTAACAAGCTCAAGACCGCAAGAACCCGAGGAATTTAGGTTTGCAGGATACACGGAAAGAACCGTTGACATGTCATAGGTGCGGGAAACCTGGACATCTTGCAACAACCTGCCGTTTTAAAAACTCCAGGTGTAATTTTTGTAAGTGCAAAGGACATTTGCATGCAGTATGTCGCAAGAAGATGCAAATTTCGAGCGTGAGATTAGTGGCATCCCTTGATTGCCAGCTCATGCCGAAACTGATTTATACACTAGTGGTCGATTCCAAATCGTTCAACGTAGAACTCGATACCGCTGCAGGTGGTAATATTTTGTCAACCAATGTTTGGAGAAGTATTGGGCAGCCGAAGCTTGCTGCCACCAGCGTTGCTTATCGATCCGCTTCTGGTCATTCTCTTAATATTATTGGTTGCTGTCGTTTATAGGTCTGCGTTCCAAACTCAGATGCCACCAGCATACTCACATTTTACGTAACGAAGCTCAACAATTTAAATATTCTGGGAAGAGATTCCATTCGTGAATTGAAGATTTGTTTGGACAACATTATGTATGGAACCACTACGTTGTCTCCCAGATCAGTGTCGGTAATTGAATCATCTAAAGATTTCCAAGCAGAATGCAAGAGGATTTGCATGGATTTTCCAAATCTATTTAAAGAAGAATTGGGAACTTTACAAGGCTTCGAATTAGAAGTGCAGTTTCTGAAAAATCCAACTCCGGTGTATCACAAGCCAAGACCCGTTCCGTTCGCTCTGCTCGAGGATTTGAATCAAAGTTACGAGGCAGGAATTCGAAACGGAACATGGACGCCTGTGCAATTTAATGATTGGGGAACACCGGTGGTGCCTGTGCGAAAGGCACCATTACCAGGGCAGGCATCTGGTAGAGTTCGGGTATGCGGCGATTACTCAGTGACGGTAAACCCCCAACTAGACACACATCGCCAGCCACTACCGTTACCAAGTGATTTAATGCAAAAGCTTGGAGGTGGTCACGGGTTCACCAAAATAGATCTGGCAGATGCCTACAACCAGATCAAACTTGGTCCAGAAAGCCGGAAGAGGTTAATTAGCTCTCAGTACACATCGAGGCGCTTTTCTTCAAAATGTATTACCTTTCGGAATTTCTTCTGCACCAAGCTATTTCCAAAAGTTAATGAACGACATCACGCACGATTTGCCAGGTGTGGCGGTATTTTTAGATGACATCTTGGTCAGCGGTTCTTCTATAGAGAACCATTTGCAAAATTTGCGTCGTTTGCTTCAACGTCTTGATGAAAAGGGTCTACGTTGCCGGTTGGAAAAATGCAAATTTGCGCAGGAAAAAGTCGAATACCTAGGGCATTTTCTCACTAAGGATGGTATTGCCAAAGGAAGTAAAGTCGATGAAGTCTTAAATATGCCTCCACCAGAAAATGTGTCAAATCTTCGTTCGTTTTTGGGTTCAGTTCAGTTCTACAGCAAGTTCTTACCCCCTGGTTTTTCAACAGTTGCGGAACCGTTATACCGGCTTACGAAGAAAACTGTAACCTGGAATTGGGGAAAGAAAGAGGAAGATGCTTTTAAACGTTTAAAACATTTCCTAACGTCGGACAATGTCCTAACGCATTTTGATCCAACCCTGCCGATTGGAATAGCATGCGATGCATCCAGCGTAGGAATTGGTGCGGTTTTATTTCATCGTCTTGCAGATGGAAGCGAAAGACCAATAGCTGACATATCGAAAACGCTGACTGACTGTCAGAGAAAGTATAGCCAGATCCAAAAAGAGGCTTTAGCTATTGTGTTCGCTATTCGCAAGTTCTTCCAGTATCTGTACGGCCGGAAGTTTATTTTGGTCACTGACCACAAACCCTTGTTGACAATCTTCGGACCAAAGAAGGCTGTTCCAACGCTCGCAGCAAATCGTTTGGCGAGATGGGCGCTACTTCTCAACCAATTCAGCTACGATATTGAGTATAGGAAAACCTCCGACATAAATAACGCCGATGCGCTTAGTCGACTACCAGCTGGAAAAGATCCAACTTTTGATGAGGAGGAAACAACCGTAGATTCAGATACGGTTTGTGCAATCACAACTTTGAGTAGTCAAGTGAAACCCGCTGATGCTATGACTCTTGTAAAGGAAACTGCAAAAGACTGCGTTCTCTCTATAGTGATGAGATATACACAAGAAGGGTGGCCACATAAAGATTTTGATGTTGGAGATCCCTTGTATCGTTACAGTCAGATTGCGGATTCACTAAGCATTAGCGGCGGATGTTTATTGTACGGCTGTAGATTGGTGATTCCTTCTAAACTTCAACGCGAAGTACTCAAGTTGTTGCACCAAAGTCATTTGGGAATGCAGAGAATGAAGCAACTGGCCAGAACAGTTGTTTACTGGCCAAATATTGACAAAGACATCATGGATATTTGTCACAAATGTCATATTTGTGCCGAGCATCAAAATGCTCCACCTAAAGCTTTATTGCATCCATGGATTCTACCCGAAAAACCTTGGTCTCGTTTACATGTGGATCATGCCATCAATTTTATGGGTCACAATTGGCTGGTCATGATTGATGCGTATTCAAAGTATCCATGCATCCACGCTACGCAGTCTATTACGGCAAAAGCGACTGCGGATCTCTTAGAGTCTGAATTTTCGCACTTCGGGTATCCCCATACGATAGTAACGGACAACGCTCCGACGTTTACCTCTGATGAATTTAAAACTTACTGCAAGGAAAGGGGAATAATTCATCTTACTGGAGCACCTTATCATGCTGCAACAAATGGCGCAGCTGAACGTCTTGTTCAGACTTTCAAACAGGCTTTGAGAAAGTCTGTACTGCCCCCAAAGCAAGCGATAATCGAATTTCTCAGGCAATATCGAAGGACGCCGACTGGGAACGGATATTCTCCTAGCCAACTTCTCAATAACCGTCAGATGAGAACAAAGGTGGGCACACTTTTTCCTTCACCGCCACACATTGCTCAAAAAAGGTTATCAAGAGAAACGTCTCGCGCAAACTCGAAAAAGCATCGTTTTGCACAAAGTTCTTACAAGGTTGGAATGCCGTGCTACGCTTTGTATTATACGGACCTAAGCACAACCGTGATCCACGCTGGGTTCCAGCCGTTGTAACACAAGTTCATGGCACTCGATCGGTCATTGTAAAGGTGATACCTCAGGGACAATTGTGGCGCCGCCACATTGACCAGCTCCGTCCGCGACACGCATCTCCCGAACATGAAAATCCCGGTGAACTTCCAACACCGGTAAATGACGATGCGCATATCGAAGATGAGCATGTGGGAAATAAAAATTCTGGTGATTTACCAGTATCATCCCAGACAACTACCGAGTACGGTCCAGAGAATCCGCGACGGTCTAAGCGACGTCGCAATCCTCCGCAACGTTATTGTTGTTAATGACGTAATATTGTTATTGCGCAGCTTTGTATTTTTTGTTGGGGGAGGTGTTAAGTATTACGCATTTCGAGGCCTGTGTTGTACTCATTTCGCACCTTGCGTTTTAATTGCTTGATTCGCATTCTTGTGCTGCTATGCTAATTGATTTAGGTGCTATATAAACCGTGCTTGTTTTCGTATTATTCATTCTATTGATTTGCTCTTATCGAGAATACAACACAACGTATATTGTAAAAGACATGTTTGTTCTACGCGATTCATTGCTGACCATTATTATTTATTGTTGGTATGTTTTTTATGGTATCTATCGATTATTCCACACTGTTTGTTACATGTGCTAATACTTAGTATGCAGTTTTTTCCAAAAACGCATTGAACAATATCGCTTTTTATCCAAATTAAAGCCGCCTAAAATTTGTTGCGTATCTGAACCAATTTATTACAACGAACCGTTTGTATTAACATACTGCAAGACGTTTTACTACGAGAAATTTAAGTGATTTTACTTCGAGTTAAATTTTGACTCTTGGACTACTGCGATATCATACGTAGAAGCTGGTGCTCATTACATGTCGTCAAAAAAAAAACATTGTCACAGACACATCACACAATAAAACAAACACAAAGTTTCCTCTACGACATTAAAGTTCTTCCCACAATATGATTCTCTAATGAATAATATTATTTTAGATGACTTTTGGAGAATGTAATGACGCCACGAATGAAGTTATTACAACAACAGGAAAAAATAGATGAAGTCAGTGGCAAGAAAGTCGTAAATCAGTCAGCATTAAGTTTAAATTATGTTTAGAGTACAGTCTCATGGTACTTTACAACAGATACTAAACAATTCATATTTATTTATAGTTGATGGGTTGTGGTTTATAAGTAAGGACAGAGAGTGTTTTTTTTAATGTGCGTTGTCTATGAATGAACCAACTTCAAATCTTTGTATTTTCCAAAATGAGACAAAAATTGGAACCTGGTTCACAGCAGACGTCACACACAGAGACGTCAGAAAGTCACTCTGTTTGAATTATCTGTTTTCATGTAGGTGCAGTAAATTCTATCACTTCATGCAACCTACGTCTAATTTATTTTAAATAACACTCAAACATTCTCTTTTGGTTGCAGATGGAGATAAAACTTAGTGAAATCGTTTTCATTTTTACTGTGCAACTTGCAAATGCACAAACATGGCATTTGTTCAACGGATCCGAATATCTCGTTGTTTACACACCATATGTCAAATCATATGCTGCTGCTGAATCTGGATGTGCTGCGAGAGATGCCACAGTAGCAAATGTTAAAACAAATGAAGTTCAAAACTTTTTAGTCAGCAAGATAGATTTGAACTCCTTGACAGGTAATTTTTAATATTATTTGGTGTGTGCTAAATATATTTGTTATTTAACTACAACAAACAAAGCAAACAAGCATCACTTGATATTCTATCTAGAATTTAGACTTGTGTTTAGAGTTTACACTACTTTTTTGACGAGTCAAGCCTGTTTGCTATTCAGGACGATTTTAGTGCTATGATTTGATATCCAATATCAACACAGCATTCTTCATCTGTTTTTTGGCATAGGCAGTCCATATTCAATTTTTATCGGTGCAAGACGACACCTAACCACATTTGAATTTCAATGGACTGATGGAACAAGTGTTGATGTAACACAGTGGCATGGTGGAGAACCAAACAATCCCGAACGAGAGCATTGTGTAACAATGAACTGGTCCGGTGAAATCATGGGATACAAGTGGTTTGACGTTGTTTGCGACTACTATGCGAGATATATTTGCCAAAGAAAAGCTCTAAGTAAATATTTTGATTTACGTTGATTACATTTAAGAATGGTTAAGTGTGGATTACGTTAAAGGAAGTAGCAACAAACCAATGGTTATATGTTTCCAGCAACGACCGTCACTCAATCTACACCAATACAAACCACAAACCCAACGCGTCACACAACATTCTCCACCAGCTCCATAAATGGTAAGAAAGCGACAATTACTCGGGTAAAAACTGTAGTCGACCGAAGGTGCACTTGCATGTCGATAAATCGATATCGGTGTATAAATCAATATTTCTTAAATATTTTTCTAGATGTACAAGACGTTTTACTGACATCGTACCCGTTTCAAAAAACAAATCCTAAAATGTATAAACACATCACAACGTTGGAAATCGAAGAAGGTAAGAATTTAATAGCAGTCCAAGGTAAGGTGACAGGGCAGTTAACTTGGATTGTTTTTTGCTTGTAGTCTGAATGTATGAACTTGTTTGATGGTAAATCTATGACAGCAGCGCAAGCAAGGTGCAAGCAAAGCGCAAGCTAGCTTATAACGTGACAGCGTACATAAAAAATACAGAAAATTCTAAATGCAGAGCCACTGAACTATGGGATTGCGCCGGTTAGAAGATTTTCTGACCGTTTTATCAAGTTTAGTCAACTCTTTAACTGCTCATTTCTTTAAAATTCTGCGTTTAGACACGGTCGTACTTTATTACGTTCTAGAAAAATCGATAAAAGATAGCCCATAACTTTCTCTAGGATCCAACTCAACTGCGTAACCGCTTCAAGTTCGTCTGTACATAAATGAAACGCCCATTATCACTTCTTCTTCTCACTTTTTTTAAAACCGAACAAACACAAATACAGGTTTACCTTAATTACTCATTTGTATACAGAAACAACAAAGTATGTTTCAGAACAAAGCAACACGGAAATTTTGGTAGCCGTAATAACGTCTGTCACCGTTTGTGTGATGGTTGCTACAGGAGCTGCAAGATTTTATATGTGCCAGAAGCAAAAAAGGTAATACCTGCAATATACCAAAAGATAAACATTTTGGTCATAGAATATCGTTGTAACTTATATTGTGCAGGTCTAAAACGCAACAAAACAAGAAGGAAGAATCTGCAGAAATTGGTAACATGACTTTACTTATTATGAAGCCATTTTACACGTTTTAAGAAACACAAAACCTACTTTGCAACTTTTATCTTTATTTTAAGGGCCCAGTAAAGTCTTCATAAAAAATATGCATATTGTTTAAAACTACATCATAATTAGTTGATGCTAAACTAAACTCAACCGTTGTTATGTTTAGAAGAAAGAAAAATTTACCTCAACTATCAAGCAGCTAACAATTACAACAAAGCATCTGCATACGAAAACTTTGGTAAAGAAAACCGTACAAACCATAACATTAGGATGGAAATATTTTCCCAAAAATCCGAGAATCGAACAGAAGACCGTTATGATATCAACAACACTGTAGTACCGACGAGCGCAAGTCAAACTTACTATAACACAAAGAAGCCAAACAAGGCAAGTCACATCTATGATGACACTGCAAACAACACTGAAGAAGATCATGCCTACAATTACATTGTAGACGTTAATGCGTATGAAAACTCATGAACAATGTTCTGGGAAAGCCATGTTGTATCATAAAATATGTTTTAGGTAGTTGTTTTAGTCCACTTCTAACGCTTTTAAATGCATATTGTGTGAATATCAACAATTCAAAAACTTAAGCTTTTTAATGACAATTGTTTTTATGCGCAATGTCGTCATCATTCCAATATGTCAAGACCCTATTCCTCAATATCCTCGAATGTATACAATTGTACTTTTTCATTGGACTTCAAACTTATTTACAAATAAGACGCATACATTTTTGCATATGCGATGTTTACATGTTTCATCATTTGCCACACGGTTATGTTAAGATGAACACAAACTCACAACTGGGACCAGTCCTGAAGCCTTCATGCAGACCGACAATCACAACATATACCACTCCATCATGGCAAAACGCAGGTTGTACGCGTGTATGTTGATAATTATACATTGATTTAGTGTAAGTTTTCATGTGTTTTACGTATTGCAGAGCAAGATCATGTCTTTTTTTTATAAAAAAAAACATTTTACGAATGGAATTCAAAAATTTAAATGCAATTATTTTGACATCCAATTGCCACATCATGCACGCAGAAGTCGAATGCATATTTAATGGTCTTGCAAAAATAACGTCGCCACAGACAACATACTCAAATACAACTTAAACTTTCCTTTACAACATTTTTGTTCCACCCACTTTACGCAATGACGTTGGTCCTGTTTGACCGATCAGAAACAAATGCAAAAACATTAAGGAATCGACTGACTTTTAACATTTTCATATCGACAACAAAACGGCTTTCGGGGGCTTAATAAAACAAACCTTTGACTATTGAATTATCAAAAAGCTGTTTCAGCACATTTATACAGGAACGTTTCTTTATTAATACTATAAGCCACGCTCTTCATTAGCAACACTTCATGAAGATCAAAATCTCAAAAAAACTTGTCAACTGCCAACACAGCCAAGCATCAAGGAAAAGACTAATGATCTTGTAATACCATAGTTAATATGCATAAAATTCTATAAATATAAAACTTATACATATAATTGTTGATACTTATAAATTTTATTGTTTCGTGAAAACTGACGACTTTCACGTGGACTTTGTGTTGTGTACACATTATTTGTTTGGTTTGTTGAAAACTTCTTTTTCATACGCGTACACAGAATTTGGACTCTTATGTATTACATTTATTTTCACGTTCATTAAATCTATTTCAAATTTGGCGCTAGATGGCTCTAGTTAATTATTGTTGCGTATTATTTTATCACCAACAACCATTAATTCCCATATGTGCTTAGTTGTAACAAACCTGTTCATTTCTTACTATATTGTAAGCCAATAAAATCAGTACAAGTAATGCAGTTATGGAAACGACTTCTGTCGGAAAAATGTTTGTAAGCTTATGACAGAATCTTTGCAAAGTTTTCTCATACTGCAACAGAACTGTATTTGCGTATGCGCCGTTTTAAACATTTTGTGCTGTTATTTTTTGATTAGTCACTTCTTACAAAAAAGTCATGAATTTTGAAATGCGCTATTGTTTTGGAAATAAATATCGGAAGATTCTATACACCCGCACTGCATTGGAAAAAATGAGGTTTTTATTACTTAGAACATCAATAGTAAGTGTACTTTGAGCAAAACTAAGGCAGAGTTTTGTCAGACATTTTTGTTTGGTTACTTTGATTAATTCACACGTTACCGACTTTATTTATGCAAGTTTTTATTTGATTTATTCTCTTCAGTAAACGCTGTAAAGTTATACTCTTCATCATGTTATGCATTTTAACGTAACAACAAGCACGAGATAGTGTTGCTGTGATGATTTGCGTCATCGTGTATTGGTTATAGTAGGCGGAAAAAACTCATGCATAAAAAAAACAGTCTAAATAGAAGATATCTTGACGCCGTTTGTTTGTAGTTCCTTGGAAGTTTGACTAGCAGATCTCTGAAGGGAAATACAATTTCCAGTTAGGAGTTTGATAATTTCGTATTCCAGTTATTGCTATTTTGGTATGTATACACAACACATTCTAATCAAGGCAAGCACAAAAACTACTTCATCGTAAACTGAAATATATAGAAAATGACACATTGCGCAGTTTGATAACGGTATAACAACAGGAAGCGTATTATTTCTGGTAAGAGTTTTGTTTGATTTAACTGACAAAAAGCGTTGTTCTGTGTGGGTTACTGCAGATGCATGTATTTAACCAAATGCATTTTGCAATTTATTTTAAAAAACGATTTGACAGGCAATATATGCAAAACTGGCCCTACTTGTTCTTCAAGTTGGTAGCAAATATTTTAACTGTAAATTAAGTTAATTCAACTTAAGGCACTTTAGTGACTTTAAATTAAACAAATATATACACGCTTTGACCCTTTCTTGCATAACATTATGCAGTTGAATCGTGATGTAACTCAACCGGAAGCACGTTAACGACAACTGTATTATAAGCATTCTGTAAGTGTGTTTTGAGATTTTTGGCTGATGACATTTGCATAACTTCACTCATAATTCATAACAATAGTAAACACGCATTTGTGCGCAGATGGAAATAAAAAACTTAGGAATCCTTTTTGTGTTTTTTGTGCAACTTGCAAATGCACAAACCTGGCATTCATTTAATGAATTTGAATATCTCGTTGTTTACTCTCCATATGTCAATTCATATGCCGATGCTGAAGCTGGATGTGCTGCGAGAAATGCCACAGTGGCAAATGTTAAAACAACTGAAATTCAAAACTTCTTAGTGAGCAAGATCAACTTGACAGGAGCTTTCAGTGGTATTTATCATGCAGTGAAGTTTGTAGTTGCCATTTATATGTACCGATATTCGTATTTCTATATGGATTGTAGATTTAACTGCTCGTTCTGTCTGGATTTTAGATTTAACTGTTGTGAGACGTGCAACTTTCATTAATAAATCAGACGTTGAGCTTGCGATAAACGCGGTTTTGTATGCAGATGAACCATACTCAATTTATATTGGGGCAAGAAGAAACTTAACCACACTCGAGTTTCAATGGACTGATGGAACAAGTGTTGATGTGACACAATGGTATGGTAAAGAACCAAACCAACCAGAAATAGCGCATTGTGTAACAATGAACTGGAAGCGTGCAATCACGGGATATAAGTGGTTTGATGTTCCTTGCCATTACAATGCAAGATACATTTGTCAAAGAAAATCGTCACGTGATTTTTTGTTGTATGGTTTCTAAACACACCAAAAACTGTAGTAAAATATTTGTTTGATTTTTTAAGCAACTGCAATCTTTGGAACAACTGAAGAAACTTCAACACACAAAACTGCTACAGTATTCATAACATCAAAAGACGGTAAGAAATATCAAAAGTCAAGCATAGCAAAAAAGACCTAACATGCGTCCACAACAAAATGAAACCATAAAAATGTTACCAGCATTTTTCTTATTTTTATTACCAAAATAATAAAAATATAAAACTAAATTATTCAGATGAACATGACGCGATAAAGACTACGCATCAATTATCATTTAACGACACAACAACTTCGGAAATCAAAACAGGTGGAATTAAAAACTACCCGTGATTGTAATAGCTTATTAATTCAGATGACGACG
Source organism: Phallusia mammillata (assembly GCF_965637545.1). Taxonomy (NCBI): domain Eukaryota; kingdom Metazoa; phylum Chordata; class Ascidiacea; order Phlebobranchia; family Ascidiidae; genus Phallusia; species Phallusia mammillata. The sequence continues at coordinate 23,680,119 of NC_137255.1, forward strand.
CAACCATTTTCTAACACATCTAATTTCGGATTTTAACGTTTTTGAGTATAAACGCGTTTGTCATTACATCTGAATTAGAATTCACGAACTGTCCTATTTTTTTGAAAAGAAACAGGAGATGCCCCATCAAATTGTGAGTGTTTGATTTTTCAGATCAAAGCAGTAACTTACTACTAATTGCAGTGGTCACATCTGTCACTAGTTGCGTTATTGTTGCCATGGGGATTGCGATCTTTTGTATTTGCCGAAGACGAAATAGGTAACAACTACGGTTTTATAAACGCATAAACATTTCTAACGATTAATTTTAAAACATTGTATTCGCAGATCTCAATCGCAGAACAATAGACGTAAACACGAATACGCAGAAATTGGTATGACATAATACTGAGCAAACCATTAGGTTTCGTTACGATAATTATGGGTGCACAAGCTGTTCATAAAAGCTACGCAATGGTTCCTAAAAGTAACTCAATACCTCAATATAAGCTATTGCTGCCAGGCATAATATCAAGTCATAATATTTATAGAGCTCATGTCACCACAAATATTAACAATGCCATGTGTATACTACTTTTTGGTGATGGTATTATATTGTACAAGTTCTACATATCATTGAAACATCTTTTGTTGAAGTGCTGTGTTGTTTGAAAGGTGAAGTTTGTCATTCTAACAAAGTCCCAACATATGGAAACATCGTAAACGGAAAACCTGCAAATGACGAGATCCAGTTTGAGAAAGTTTCCGATGAAACTGAATCGCGCAAAGAAGACGGTTATGCCGAAATTAATACTACAATACCAAGTGATGCAATCCACACTTACAACAACATTGTGAATACAAACGAACAAAGTCACGCATATAACAACATTGGAGACCTCACTGGAGAAGATCATGCCAACGACCACATTAAACACCGAAACAATGCGGCAAAGCATGTAAATGCATATGAAAACTAGGCTACGAGAGTTAACTGAACTAACTGCATTGAAAAGAAACGTTTTTTTACAAATCACATTGTACTGTCTGTGGGTGATGAAATTAAAATCGTAAACACTTGTTTTTAGCGTTTGTTGTTGTGGATTTTCTTGTTTTTTGTTATTCAGCATGAAAGCTGTACAATATAAATCAATAAATGAGCAATTTGTTTGTGTCCAGTTTAACCAAACAAGCAACATGATTTTTACCGCTATTTAGCTGAAGTTAAGCCACCTAACATTTGTTACGTTTAAGTTACCTGAAGCAATACAGTACATTGAACCGTTCGTATTAACACAATGTAAACGTTATATCTTCCTAGCACTAAATCTTAGTATGACATAACATGCTATTTCTATACCGTTGTTGTTTATCCGATATACTTACACTAAGAAATATGTCACGTTAAGAAAGTCAATACCTCTTAACCCATAGACAACCATCATTACGACATTTAACAATTACAATTTGCACGCTCAAATTACGTACCAACTTGTGAGGAGTCCAGGACTGAATTACAGCCACTTTGACGCACAAAAATTTTTCAGCATTTTATTACTGTTACCATTCATGCTTAATTAGCTGCACATGATACAGTATATTGTTAGCACATAAATATTTCTAAACCAAATACATGAACCATCATCTGCGACCAGTAAACTGCTGCTTACATCACAGAAAGAAACTACAACGTGGTATGCATAAAATTGCACCACTATCAATGACACTATACGCATGTTACGTTTGAGATTTCTACGGAATGCGCTTTGTTACGTCACAGAAAATAAAAACAGACTGGCGTAAAGTGTACTGGCGTAAACTAGAAACAGGGGAAAAAAGCACACACAAGCAAATGCTTTCATCTATTCGTTTATTTCAGTAGTTCTCAACGGGGGGCGTTTGCTCTTACTAAGGGGGCACTGGAGAATAATTGGGCGATTGGGGGGCGAAGATAAATTAGGTAAAACGAAACAAAACGTCAAAGTCATTTTTGTCATATCTCTTCCATCTGCGACCAGTAAAAGTAGATCTGACAAAGTATTCACTGTATTGTGTACTTTGTTTTCTGCGTGTTTTTGAAGGTGATGTCACATTGCATTTTATACAAATCACAAAGCGTCATTTCTCGGGGCTTGTCTGCGCTTTGATAGCAAAATTTGCAGGTAGCAATCGCCTTGTGCTTAGTCGAACCGAGCTAGAACCCGTGTACTTGGTACCGAGCATCGCACATCGCAATTTGTGATGCTCGGCGCTCGGCCGCATTAACTGAGCCGTTAGACCGGGGGTCACCAAACTACGGCAAACTACGACCCCATTTCATCCGGCCTGCGAGAGTGTTTGGTCTTAACATATATCTTGGAAAACATAAAGCTCGAGTTAAACGTTAATGTACTGGAAAAGTATTTCTGTAACAACATGTAGCACTAAGTCAGCTAGTTTAACAGAACGCACAAAATGATCCAATAGTTGTTTGTTTTATCACAGACCAAACAAAAACTATCAATGCCCTTATTATTGTGCGCGAACAAACGGCTTTCTATTCTTAATTGTGAAAGAATAAATAAAATTTGCCTGTAGAAGAGATTCTACATATTTCAAAACAATTTTACTGTTTGACAGTTGCAAACATTGCTGTTTTGTTGGTCCCGGAAAGACGCGCGTTAGGGCTTGTAGTATGTGGCCCTCGCAAGATATTTATAATGTTATTCGGCCCGCAGTGAAAAAGGTTTAGTGACCCCTTCGATAGACAATCATTACAAAACCACACTACGAATTGATTTTTTGCTTATTACACAATAATGTGAAAGGCAAGTCATAAACGGTTTTTCTGACATCACAATTGAAAGTGTGATTGGTTTACTGCTGACGTACAGAAGTAGGGTCCCCGATAATTAAAGTGACTGTTTTCAAAAAGTCTAACAGTGTTAACACCCTCAATTGTAGTTGGTTACCTAAAAAACGTTGGTGTCACTTGGCGTTGGCTTTCCTTACGTGTTATTCAGAAAGAACCTATACATCTTAAATACGGCCCTGGTGACTAAAAAGGTGGCAAGTAAAAACATGAAATTGGAAACGTTTGTGACGTCACAATACACCCGGCTTCAACGTGAGATTCTCGGTGGTCGACCAAACAAAACAATTGCAGTTTTGGCCCGTCACATGTACCAAGCTAAAAGCAATCAGCACTGTCTGTAGTTAGTGGCATCATGTTGAATTAACCATTAGAATATTTATGAATAAGTGCTAAAAGATAGCTTGTTAAACATTCGGCTTTTAATTGTCGCATTGATATTGTTTTCGAAACAAAATCGTATTTATTTTTGTTAGTTTTGAGGGGGCATAAATAACGAACACGTAAAGGGGCGGTACAAGAAAAAGGTTGAGAAACACTGGTTCATATCTTTAATATCAGATCTGAATTACAAACAAAACAAGACCATAAGATGATCGGTAAGCTGCGCTTACCTGAAAATCGATATAATGTGTTTTATTTCCAAAAATACCGATTTACTACACGTTCATGAAACACATGTATGCTGCAGCGGACGACACTACTCCGAACGTTGGCAAACGTCAAGGAGTAGAAAACTAACACCAAACTTTTCCTCAGTTGAAAACAAGGACATCCATAACCAATAATAATTAATTGAATTTAATGTACTTTAGTAAGAGAAACTCATATCCATACGAGATTATATGCTAGAAAACTTATATTTTTGTCCTACTAACATATACTGTTGTGTTGTTTTCATGTTCATATAGTTTACTAGTAAGTGCATAGTGCATGTTATTTCGTCTACTTATACTATTAAGATGTAATGATTAGGTGAAATGGTTTTTTCTGTGGAATAACTTTACAAAACTATAAGACATCTGGGACAACAAAATTTCGATCCATCGTCTAACAAAACGGGTTTTGACTCTCAGAGCAGCGTGAAAACTTATTAACACAGACGACAGATACGAAACATTACTAAGTATTCTTTGTTTGGTTGGTGAATATAAAAAGTTATTAACTCAATCTGTAAACGCGAATTGCCACGTTCAATCAAGTGCCTAATGGACTGCGCGTATTAAATTGATAATTTTGTTGGTTCTAGTTACTGTTTTGCAAAATGCCAACGCACGAGTTCGACATAAAATATTTGAATCTCTAGAATTTGCAAAATGCATGCATGAAAGCAATTTTAAGGAAAATGTCGGTGTTATGTGGAACAGCAGTGTCAAAACTCTCGTCAAATTGAACACATACCAAGAATCTTTTGCGAGGAATAGAAAAACACCTGCCATATAGACGTCACGCACAAAAACAACACACAATTTCCTCTGTTGCATGATGTGATAAGTTGTTTCGCAATAAGCAGTTAGGTTTGGCGTCTGACTCATAGCAACTCATGTTGCGCCCCCAGCCAACGTACTTGAGTGGGATTGAAGTCATAATCCCACTATACTTGTTATTCACAGTATTCAATATACCAGGGTAACATATTTCACCTCACTTCACATGGCAACACACAAATATGATGTTTGTTTACAAGGACAAAAAAGTTTTTGAAATCGTCCGGCAGGAAGATGGAAATAAAACTGAAATAAATAGTTTTTATTTTTATTGTGCTATTTGCAAACGCAGAAACCTATGGTATTCATTTAACAAATATGAACATCTAGTTGTTTCCACGCTAGTTATACTTTTAGGTCTTTTCTTGAACTAATAAGGTTTGTAGCGAGAGGTTTTTGGCTTTACTCTTGTGCAGAACTCGAAGCTGTTTTCAGACTTTGTTACCTTTCATAAACCTTGTGCGTATTTGTGCAACTTTTGTAAAAAATTCAGCCAACGAAAAAACATAACGTTTGTACACAGGATAATTCATGTTTATTCACTTAATTGTGGTTCTTCTCCTTTTGCTACATAGTTCGTATAAAAAGCATTTTAATATCAATTTATTGAATGTGCCAGTGTTGTGTATAGGTTTTTATCCTAAAGGTAAGGATTAATTTCCACGTTTGACCAAACTGATAGCTTAAAACACATGACTCAAAACAACAACATTGTCATAGTGACATCTCACACTAAACAAACACACAGTTTCCTTTACAACAGCCATGTAAAATCCATATTATGTGATCATGTAGTTAATAATGTTATTTTAGATGACTTTTATGGTGCAACGCACCTATACAGTTAAAGGAATTCAGATTCATATAGTACCACAGTGAAACAGATGTGTTTCAAATCTAGTCTCTGTAATGTGCTAACAAAAAGCGACAGAATGTAAAATATAACGCTATATATTCTGTAACCAAATAATTCTTATTTGTTCATATTTTAGTAATTTATTGTATAGTGTGTGAGTCAGCTGACAGGCTTTTGAGGTACAGTAAAGTAGGCTTACTACGCGTTCTGTTTAATGCATTGGTTTCAAACATCTTTTAATCCTGAATGCGGGGTATAATTATCATATTTTGGGTTGTTTGGATTGAGCGTTTTAATTCCAACATTGCTTCCCAAACTTTTTGTAATCACGGACCCCTTTTATAAATTTTATTGGTCCGCGGACCCCCCATAAATTAGTCTTGATATGTTTTTCGCTTCCTGCATTATACGTTATTATAGTTTCGCTTTTGGGAAAGAATTTTAATCAGCCTTCACAGTCTTTAAATCCCAAAAAAGTCCTGAACTGTGGCAGCCAACGTAACAAAGCGAAAAAAATTCTGGTGTACAATACTTGAAACAAAGCACCATAAGTTTTATTGTTCATGTGTGTTGTGATGTCACAATGGAGGTAACAAACTCACAATCCTACAAACCACTGAGTTCGAGGGTGCACAGATAAAGCATTTGTTGCGGTAAAAATGTAAAATTAAAACAAAAATTTGATTTCTGATACAAGTGTTTAAACACACTGAAGTCGTTGTAAGTTGCAGGTCAACCAATCGCAACAAAAATTGTGTTAGAACTATCAGGTGGTGTATGGATTTGGGCAGCTCAAAATATGATTCGAAAAATGTTGAAACTGCAGCTTTCGTAATAAAATATTACTTTAACTTCAACTTTAAATTCCTGTCGCACCAATATATCTAACCTCCCGATCCCTTGTCCAACATAACAAACTTGTACAAATGCTTACTTGACACAAAATACCACATATCTTAGGTATTGTTGCGATGTGACATATCTAATCATAAAATTGCAGTTAATGGTATCTCATTGTTCATGCGTGTTTGTTTGGTAAATATACAATATAATTAAAATATGCAGACGTATTTTGTGCCTTAGGAAATGTCCGAAATCGATAGTATACTTAATAAAATGACAAATCAAGGACCTTAGGAGTTAGAGCATTTACTTTGAAAAATAAACAAGCAAACTTTTGTGAATGGTTTTGTATTCAGATGGAAATGATACTCGTAGGAATCGCTTTTATTTTTGTTGTTCAGCTTGCAAATGCACAAACCTGGTATGCGTTCAACGAATATGAATATCTCATTGTTTACACACCGTTTGTGAATTCATATGCTCAAGCCAAGACTGGATGTGCTACAAGAAGTGCCACAGTAGCAAATGTAAAAACAAATGAAACTCAAAACTTTTTAGTAAGCAAGATAGACGAGGATTTTTTAAAAGGTTTGATATTTAAAATTTCAGTTAGATCACTGTAATTCAATTTTTTTAGTAATTTTTCCAGAGATAACATTTGCTAACCGGTTGGTCATTCATGCATATTGTAATGAATTTGTATTTCCATATTCGGGATCACGTTGGCGAAATAGTTTTTTATTGAAATTAGAGAAAATCATATTTTGGTTTTTCTTACTAAGTTGCAGGTTTTCCGTACTCAATTTATATTGGTGCAAAGAGAAACGCAAACACAGACGAATTTCAATGGACTGATGGAACAAGCGTCGATGTAACACAGTGGAATGTTAGAGAGCCAAACAACAAAAATGAAAAATGTGTAACAATGAACTGGCCCGGTGGTCTAACGGGATACAAGTGGTTTGATGTTCCATGCCATTACAATGCAAGATACATTTGCCAAAGAAAACTTCCAAGTAAATAATGTGTTTTCTTTTTTTAACTTCGTGTGAAAAAAGCGAAAATGCAAATAAAATAGTGGTAAACTTGCAACGAAGTGAAATTTTTTTGTTTGTAGCGTTTGTAAATAAATAATTAAAATAAAAGCGTCGTTTTCGCTCCGTAGCAACGACCTTCTCAAAGACTACAACAGTGCAGACAGCAAGACCAACCGATCCTGCTACAAAACCATCTACCACCCATGGTACAACGGCAACCACTGTAATGCAGGGTAAGTTGTTGTCTTAAAATCTTTAAGGAAGTAAACACACCTAATGAAAACTATATAAACCGTCTGAATATTTAGAATATTATTCATCTGGAATCGAATAGAAATATTACTCAAACATGTTTTATTGTTTTTTGTGAACAAAATGAGACAGAAATGAAACAACCATTTAATGAAACATCCTACAAATATACTTCAAGTTTTGCGTTCCACACAACAAAAACCTTTTCCACTACTCTTTCTTATCCAACAACTAGTTCAATGCAAGGTAATACTTTTGTAACATTAACATGTGGCGACCTCTTTTGCATGTTTACATTCGTGTTTATCAAAGTGTGCGTTTTGCCTTTTTCTCGCTTTGTCGTTGTCGCCTTATAAGCGCGTTTATTTTGAATAACACATAAAACGTAATGTTATTTTATTCATAAAAGTTAGTGTAAGATATGGCATAAATGACTATCTGGTTTAAGAAACATCGTCGAACTGTATTTATAAATACATATAAGTGTGACCTTTTGACTTGATTAATGATGCAAGAAATTAACTTATTGACTGCAAAGTGCAAATGCAGTAATGTCTCATAAAGTGCGTACATCTAAACTAGCGGCTAAAATAAATATGGGGCAACATGCCTAATGTTTTTCTACATGCCTGGTAAAGACGCCGTGTTACCAAAGCACATTAGGAAATATTGTACTTAAAGGTTACAAATTTGCGTGAGAAAGTAATCGTATTGATAAACATTGATCTCAATAAAAGTGCAACACATATGCTACAATAAATCAGTGATGCACCGAACCCGCCTAAAAAAGTAAAATTCTTGTTTCTAAGGATGTTTTCAACTGATACTTGTGTTGCTGTTACGTGTGCACTGAACTATGACAAACCAAAATCACATCATCACTTTCACAATGCAGAAGCTCAACTTAACTTGTAGTATTTTGCAAACAACGTGGCTCGTATTTTATAGATACAACAATTAGTTAATTTATGATATTTCGTATTGACGAAATGAAAGTTTAGGCAATAATTTCATCCAAATAAAAAGTAAAAAAAAAATTCGGTCGAATTTTTAAAAAGTTTGGGCCGTATTTAAAACATTGGAAAACAATATATGCGCCCGAAATGTTTCGACCAACCGAAACTTCGGTGCATCACTACATTAAAGTACATGTGCGAAAATGCCTTGATACAAAACTTTTACTAAAGATGAAGGAAGTAACTCTCTGCTGGTAACTGTGGTCACATCGGTCGCCGGTTGCATCATTCTTGGGACAGGAATTGTAATGTTCCTTTTTTGGCGAAAGCACAAAAGGTAATAACTGTTGTATGGCGATCTTGAGCTTCTGTTTTTTCGATTATTTGATAATTACAGGACCGAGGCCCAAACAAAACAGAAAAACGAATATGCAGAAATTGGTAAGAATGAATCTTGTTGTTTATTCTCGATAAGTAAAGCATTTCCCAAAATATATGTTCAAACAAAAAATTATTGCAAATAAAGCTGTATAGGTTAAAGTCACTATAACCCAAATTAGGCCGCTTTACTAATTATATCCCGATGATGATAATAGCGCTTGACATGCAAACGCAGTGGTTTTCGAGGCATGTCTGTTTCGAACGTATTTGTTTCCCCAGATGAAACCAACCTAACTGGTCATGCCGGTTTCCAAGCAATTAAAAACCCAAAGAAAAAAAGCACCAACATGTCTGCAAACGATGTTATATCAGTTTCCAAAGTCAAAATACAGCAATTAGAATCTGCTCAAACCCACGATTCTGCAACAGACCTTGACGAAGCAAGCCACACCTACATTAACACTGTACATCTCAATGAAGAAAACCATGCCTACAATTACATTGTTAACCGAAATGAAGCTACAATGTATGATACAACAGATGATGTCGAGATTACAAATGAATATGAAAACCAAACAGAAAATCAACAAAACGAAGTTTACTATGACCTCCCTGAAAGCCATAATGAATATCAAGAAACGTATGCTGTGGTGGTCAAGAAAACGAAAGGAATCCAGAAGCAAAACAAGCAAGATCAACCTGAAACTGATCTTGAAGATGAAGAGGGAGATGTTTATGCTGTTGTGGAAAAAAAGAAGAAATGAAACTGTAATCGGATGTTAGTTATTAGTTCATTAACATCCTGCATATGAACTAATACGGATAATGTACCATAAATATATACATATGTTTGTTATTGGTTTGTTTTACATTGTATCTCTAACACCTTATGAGTTTAATGGTTTCGTGAAAATTACTGAAAACTCTCACTTAAATTTTGTGCTGTGTTCACATTGATTCTTTGCTTTGTTGAAAACTTCTATATACGCAAGTACGAAGAATTTGGATTTTCATCTATACATTATCACGTTGTTTTTTCTCACGTCTACTAAATTATTTTCAATTTGTTTGGCGCTAGATGTCGTTAGTAAACCATCGATGTGCAGTATTTTCTAATCAACAATAATTCTAAGTCAGACACTCGTAGAGTGCGCATCTAAATGGAGAAGGCGAGTGAGAGTTATGCACAAGCGACGGTGAAGAGCGCGGGGAGTGCGCTAAGAAGGCCAAACTGTTTAAGTTTCAAAGCTGATAGAATGCTTAAACGTGAGGATTTATGGAAATTATTAAAGGAGATAGATTTTCCAATCAAAAAAGTTCTGGGAATTGCGGAAATGAAAGGAACGCAGGTCGATGTGACCTGCACAACTAGACAGAACGTCTTGGAACTGCAAAACAAGCTCGCTGAAGTAGAGTATATAAAAAGTATTCGACTTTACGAAAGTGACATTATCAATGTTGGTATTGGATGGGTTCCTATTCCCTTTAATAATGAAGTAATTGCTGAGGCACTGAGTCAACGGTATGGGGAAGTTAAAAAAATGACCCACAGGAAGGACAAGGAAGGACTACTTTCAGGTATGCGTATAGCATCCATGAATAAATCAGATATATCAGTAAACCCAATCCCGAGCTATATCACAATTCATGGCTACGAGTTCTACGTAACCTATCATGGACAACAATTTACGTGTAAATATTGTGGTGAGGCAGGACACAAACAAGTCAATTGTTCTAAACGGAAAAATGATAACCCACAACTGCAAAACAAAACTAATGCACAGAGAAGAAATCACGGAAGAGAGACGAATGAAACTGGGTCAAACCTTATCAGGACCAGTTCACCTGCGCCACTCGCGCGTGGAGGCCGATCCTGATAAGACCTTCCCATGCGTTGGATTACAGGCGGGGAAAGATAAACAACACAACCACGAAAACTACACCAACATCGAAGCTCCAACTACCACAGGGCATCTCTCCCCGAGGTCTTAAGATAATAACCCGAACCTTCAGAAAACCAATCTTAAAAAGAGATTTAGAACAAGTCCAGAAATCTAGCCTAACAGCAAGTCGCAAAGTTTATGCGAAACACCGATTTCACTCATATGTCCTGAATGTCATACCGAGAGTTTCTTGGCCCCAGATTCAACGCATTTCTTTTGTTACAAATGCAAGAATGACTTCAGTATTGTAAAGGCTTGTTGCGACGAAGAAACATCTATATTGGTACCGATGAAGGAAAAGACAATTAACTGTCCAAAATGTCAATCGCTCATGCGATGGATGCCCTGCTGCAAGCAGTTTCAACCGGAGTTTACCACGGAGGGAAATCTATTCGAATGCATACAGTGCGAAAGGTATTCTATTGCATGTGTGTGTAAAACTATCAATCCTGTCCCACATCTTACAATGAGCAAAGAGTGCTCTAATTATCTGTGTAAATATAAATTGATTCACTGTAGTTGTGGGAAAAAATCGGCTGAATGCATCGAACCGAGCAAACCATATAGATGCTCATGCGGGTTCGAATATGAATGGGACATGGACCCAGGGGTGGAACGGATATAAGAGCTAGACTGTTTGTGTATTTAATTCCTGATTTTTTTTCCTAATGTCTATCACTGTCGCTTCTTTTAACGTTGCTGGAATCCGTGACCCACCTAAACGAAAATCAATCTTTAAGTACATTAGAGATAAAAAATATCATATCTCCCTAATACAGGAAACTCATTGTTCTCATAAAGATGAAAAACTTTGGCAGATGGAATGGGGTGGAGAAATCGTTTGGGCACACGGTACAAATCGTAGCAAGGGTGTGGCCATATTATTTTCCAAAAACCTAACATATTCAGTGATTGAACAGGCAGCTGATCCGAACGGGAGGTTTTTGATTATTTCGGTTAAAATCGGAAATAGAAATTTAACGATAGCAAATATTTACGGACCGAACAACGACAATCCGGACTTTTTTAATATTTTTTTTACCCGTCTAATATCAGCTGCTGACGGCGACATGATTGTAGGAGGGGACTTTAATGTTATCTTAAATTCAACTTTGGACAAAAATCGTGGGCCCCCGCATGCAAACAAAAATTCGCGAGCCACTGTGCAGGCATATATGAGTACACTTGAGCTATATGATGTATTTAGACATCGGCACGGCGATGCGAGAAAGTACTCGAGGATTCAAACAAATCCAATGGTGGCGACCCGTATTGATTTCTTTTTAACCTCAAAATCGTTATTAACCAATGTTACGAGCGCTAATATTGTTACAGGTATTATGTCTGATCACAAAATTGTGACCATGACTTTAAATGTGGCGACTAATGTACACGGCAAAGGCTACTGGAAGCTCAACACGCGTCTGTTAGATAATAAACAATACATTGAACTAATGAAAAAAACGATAAAGGATTACATAATAACCAACCCGGCTAATCACGTGAATCCCCACGTTAGGTGGGATGCCCTTAAAGCGGTACTTCGCGGCGTCTCGATTGAATTCAGTGCGAGACTTAAAAAAGAAAACACTGCTCGCCAGAATGAACTGAAGCGAAATATAGAAGCGCTCGAGGAGAAAATTAGTCGAACCAACGGTTCTCCTCTTGATCCAAACGCTCCAGTTAAATTAACACAATTAAAAAGTAGTTTGGATGGACTTGTGGAAAACAAAACAAAAGGGGCGATAATCAGAAGTAGAACTCTTTGGGCCGAAAAAGGCGAAAAAAACACGAAATATTTTCTTAATTTAGAAAAACGCCATGTTGTAAAAAAATCGATTAACCGTCTAAAAAACGGTGACCAAGTATATACAGACCAAAAGTCGATATTAACAGAGCTTTCGCGATTTTATGAAGACCTATACAAAAGACGCGACCCTAAATGTCCGCAGTCACAAATCGACTCTTATTTGGCAAACCTGAACCTCCCAAAATTAAACGCGTACGAGACCGAAACAAGCGAAGACCCCATCTCCAAAGATGAGATTAAGTTTGCCATTAACACAATGCCTAAAAATAAATCACCCGGCCTCGACGGATTACCGGCCGAGTTTTATCAATGCTTCTGGCCAGATATTACATCTATATTTTGTGAAGCTTGGAACTATACTGAGGGAATTGGTCATTTTAGCCAGAGTCAGGCTCAAGGGGTTTTGACCCTTATACCTAAACCTCACAAAGACCCCTTATTAACGACTAATTATCGACCCATTTCGTTATTAAACACTGACTACAAAATTATGTCTAAAGTGATAAACAATAGAATCAGAAAACATATAAAGCACTTGATTAAGCCAGATCAAAACGGCTTTATGAAGGGTAGGTACATCGGCGATAATCTTCGTGTCTTGTTTGACATTATAGATTCCTGCGATTTTTATGAAGTTCCAGGGGCGGTACTTAGCCTCGACATTTACAAAGCGTTCGACACAATTAGTTGGGATTACATTGCTTCTGCACTAAATGCGTTTGGGTTTGGTAACAAACTAAAAAGATGGATCAAATGCTGCTATTCCCGACCTACATGCAAAATAACTAACAACAATTTTTTATCGAAGGCTTTTAGAATCGAACGAGGCGTGAGACAAGGTGACCCATTATCACCAACATTATTTTTACTATGCATCGAATGTCTGGCTGAGGCCCTGCGCCAAGATACCTTTCAAGGGATAAAACTGAAAAATAAGGAATTTAAAGTGTCTCTGCTTGCGGATGACACTTTAATTTTCCTCAGAGGCGACCAAACTGACTTTGATCGGGTATTTCGTGTACTTGATATGTTTGGGGAAATGTCCGGATGTAAACTTAACATGGGAAAATCCCTTGCATTTTTTATATGTCCAAAGCGACTATCCGAAGAAAAACCATACGCTGATAAAGGATTAGCTTGGCCAAACACGTCGTTTCGATATCTGGGTGTCGAAATTCCGATTAAAGATAGGAAACAATTGTTTTCTCTAAATTTTGGTAACATGATTGGTAAAATCAGCGCAATTTTAAACATATGGTCGTCTCGCGGGTTAACTCTTTTGGGACGCATATGCATTTTGAAAAGCCTTGTAATTCCGACGCTAATTTACAAAATTAGTGTTTTGCCAATAACCCTTCCGAATATATTTTTACAAAAACTAAAACAAAATTATTCCAGTTTGTATGGGGCTCGAGGTGGGAAAGAATAAAACGTAACACTCTTATCGCAAACGTTGATAATGGAGGTGCAAATATGTTGGACGTCGAGACCTACATTTTGTCCTTAAATCTTAAATGGGTTTTAAAACTTCTTGACGTCGAATACGAAGCCCCATGGAAACATTTAGAAAAAAATGCGTTGTCCCTAATGGAACTAGAGTCATGGGTTCGAGGCAACTTACCAACTTCCTCGAAACAATGTGCACAAATTATCCCCTTACAAACGGTAAGGAAAATAATTACAGACATCAGAAGTATTACTCATGTAGTTCATTCACCTAAAACGCACAGTAGAGCACTGTGGGCCTCAAAATCTGTCAGACTTAGGTCAAAAACTTTTTATTTAAAGCCTCTTATAAATGCAGGAATACTTGATTATTCCGATTTACTTAATTCTGAGGGGGAATATTATAAGTACGACCAATTGGCAGATAAATACAAATTTACCCCGAATAACACCGACTTTAAAATTTTCATTAAAATGGTTGCCGCCCTCCCTCCCGAATGGGACCATACTGATGACATTTCCAAAAACAACCTTAACTTAATTAATGAATGTCTAGAAATGTTTCAGGAGTATAAAACACCGAAGGCGCTCTACAACAAAATAAAGCAATATGTAACGGTTTGCCCAGAAAAGCAACAAAAAAAGTGGGAACGGGACTTGAACCTCGCACCAAATACCACCCCTTGGGAAAAGCTGTATTTAAAAGTTTATCACTCTACATTCGAAACCAAATTGCGTTCCTTTCAAATAAAGCTAAACCTGCGTGCCATTGTAACAAACGAAGCACTCCACTCCTTTGGAAAAACTGATTCTGACCAATGCGTTTTCTGTCTATAAGGGCCCCGAAACTGTATCGCACTTATTTTATCATTGTGAACATGTTAAAAGTTACTGGGAAGACGTAACGTCTTGGATTTCAGCAAAACTTTTATTTTCCTTGCGAATTAACCCTGTAACTCTTATTTTTGGAACTCACCTTGATGATGATTTGTTAAATTGTTTACTGTTATGCGCGCGGTTTGTCATATACCGTTGTAAGTATGGAGGAACTTTGCCCACGCTGTGCTTGTTTATTTCATTGTTTAAGTCGGTTAAAACCTCAGAATATGTAAGTGCATTGAAGAATAATAGACTTGCGACCTTTAAGGTAAAGTGGGCGGGCCTTTAGCCCATCTTGTCGCTTTTTTGATTGGTGCTATTTTTATTCTCCGTCTTTCCATTTTGTGTCTTATTCGTATATAATTCAATAAAATATTGCAAAAAAAAAATCAACAATAATTGGGCAGGAACTTGGTCGAACGGTCTGGCGCGCCTGACCCATATACAGACATAAAAAACCTGATCGGGATTCGTCCCCGGGAGAGTCCTGGGTTCGAACCCCGTGAAAAAAAAATGGTTTTAGTATGACAGAATCATTTGTAAAGTTTTTGCAAATGCTACAACAGAGATGAATTACATGCGAAGTTTAAAGCTGTTTTGCTGTTTTGTTTCTTTGGTGAATAATCACTTTTTACGAATAAATGTCTTGATTTTGATATGTGCTGTTGTTTCGGTATTAACTCTCGGGAACTTTTGAACAGTCGCTGTACAATTGTCGCATTTCCTTTTATGGACGAATTTTTGCCTCTACTTTTTATGTTTTTAAGATGAAACAAATCTTAGCCGTCAAGCAGCTGACTATTACATCAAAGCACCAGCATACGAAAACGTTGGAAACGAAAACCTCACTAAGGATAATAGCAGGATGGAAATAATTTCCCCAAAAAACGTCATTTAAAGTCAAACCTACTACAACATCAATAAGCTAAACGAGCCACGTTACACCTATAGTAACATGGCAGAAATTAATGAAGATGATCATGCATACAATTATATTGCAAATGCGTATGAAAACTAACTTAAGAAACAATACTTTGTAAAACGGTTATAGAAAACCTCGTTTTTTTTGCCTAAAGGAGATTGATTTTATTTATGTGGAGTTATTAATCAGCGCCAGCGTATTTCAGTTGATATTGTTGCAAAGATAACAATACAGAAACTGAATGTTTGCCATGACAATATGCACTGTTACCATCACTCATAGATACCAAGAAACTTATATTTCTGACCTAGTAGCATATTGTTCATATGCTCACTTTGTTTACTATTCATAATTATAGTGCATGTAATTTCGTCTTCGTGTAAATAAGGCACTGAATAAAATGTTGATCATTCAAAATATAAACCTTGCTGTAACTAAAATCTTATTGATCCAATCTGTAAACGTAAATTGCCACGTCCAGAAAGTGCCTAATGGACGGTGCTTGTTAAATTGATAAAATTCTCGGTTCTAATTATTGTTTTGCAAAATGCCAACGCACGAGTTCGACATAAAACGTTTGAATTTCTAGTAATTACAAAATGCATGCGACACAATTAGTGTAGGACGTCACACACAAAACCAACACACAATTTCCTCTGTTGCATGACGTATACATTTTGCAATAGCAGATACGTTTGGCGCCTGATTCATAGCAACTCATGTTACGCCTCCAGCCAACGTATTTGAGTTGGATTGAAGTCATAATCCAACCATACTTGTTATCCACAGTAATCAATATAGTAGGGTAACATACTCCACCTTACTTCACATGGCAACACACAAATGTGAAGTTTGCTTACAAGGACAAAATGTTTTTTAAATCGTCCTGCAGGAAGATGGAAATAAAACTAATGTGGAATAGTTATTATTGCTTATTGTGCAACTTGCAAACGCAGAAACCTGGTATTCGTTTAACAAATATGAATATGTTTTCACTTCAGGTATACTTTCAGCTATTCTCATCACCTAATCAAGTTTGTAGTCAGGGATTTTTGGCTTTACTGATGTGCAGAACTCAAAGTTGTTCTCAGACTTTATTACTTTTCATAAACCCTTTGCGTATTTGTGCAAATTTTTGCAAAAAATCTGGTGTTCAGCCAGCGAAAAAACACAACGTCTGTACACAGATAAACCTATGCGATGCATTTAGTTTCATGTTTATTCATTCAGTTGTGGTTGTTCTCCTTTTTGTTATATAGCATGTATAAAAAGCTTCATAAAATCAAACAAGTGTGCAAGTCTTTTGTATGGGATTTTATTAAAAAGGAAGTATTAATTTCCCTTTTTAGCCAAAAACGAAAGCTTGAAACATATGACTTAAAACAACACCATTGTCGCAGAGACAGCCCACACTAAGCAACCACGCAGTTTCCTTTACAATAGTCATGTTCCACTCACATTATGTGATCGTGTAGTTGATAATATTAGTTTAGATGACTTTTAAAGTGCAACGCATCTACGTATAAAGTCAGTACCTCAGAAAAAAGGAGTTGAAGGAATCCAGATTCAGTCAGTACCACAGTGAAACAGATGTGTTTAATATCTATTCTCAGCAAGATGCGAGTAAAAAGGCTTTTGAAGCACAGTTAGGTACGCTTACTACGCGTTGTGATTAAATCATGGGTTCAAGCTTTCTTTTAGTCCTAAAAGCAGGATATCAATACCATATTATGGTGTTTGGATTGAGCGTTAAGTTATGAACCATTTACTTCGAAAAACAAGCAAGTAAACTTGTTTTTGTGAATTGTTTTGTATGCAGATGGAAATGACAGTCCCGGGAATCGTTTTTACTTTTATTTTCCAACTTGCAAATGCACAAACCTGGCATTCGTTCAACGAATTTGAATATCTAATTGTTTACACGCCATATGTTAGATCATATGCTGAAGCCGAGTCTGGATGTGGTGCAAGGAGCGCTGCAGTAGCAAATGTTAAAACGAGTGAAATTCAAAACTTCTTAGTGAGGAAGATAGACCTGAACTCTTTGACAGGTGTTTCTTAAAACTTCGTTGGTAGAGTGGCTTATTATTTATTAGCGATCTTTAAAGATCGACACTCGCTTTTGTTGAATTTTATGCATTGAACATAGCACTCTTTAATAAAAAACAAATAAATCAAACATTCTGAGATTTAACGGCACTTTTATCGTCCATGTTGATTTCGTAGTTAGTCGGTTCATTCCAATGACTATGGATTTTTGGAAACAGGACAACCATACTCAATTTTTATTGGTGCAAGGAGAAACGCCACCACACTCGAGTTTCAATGGACAGATGGAACAACTGTCGATGTAACAGAGTGGCATCCTGGAGAACCGAACAACAATAATGAAAATGAGAAATGTGTCACTTTAAACCATGTCGGAGCAATCCTGGGATATAAGTGGTTTGATGTTCCTTGTAACTTAGTTACAATGCAAGATACATTTGCCAACGAAAACTTCCAAGTAAATAAATTTACTACAGATTTGTTTATTTTATAATTCAGCAGTAATCACCAATATCATGCGTTTAACCCCAGCAACGACCATCTTTCCGACTGCAATAATTCAAACAACGGTTGAAACCGATTACACTACAGTGTTACGTAGCACCCACAGTACAAAAGCGACAACTATTGGAATACAAGGTAAAAAGTTAGTCTTTACATTTGTTTGCAAAAAAATATCATTGAAAATACAAACCGTAACTACTATTTGTATGCTACTAATTATTGTTATTATTTTGGTTATGTATATGCCTACAAAAATATGATGTAACAGATCATACGCATACTTATGATGAAACATCTGTCAAATATATCCCAAGTTCAACGCAAAAGACAGCAAGAGCATGTTTTTTTACTCATGACGAAATTACCGATATCGTGGAAGGTAAAAACTATACCGCATATGGTTATCCAACATAAAAAAGGGAATAGTGTATCATTAACGTGTTATTAGTGTCAATAAGTTTCTCATGAAATGTCAAATATTTTATGTATGATATACTGAAATAATAGCGTATCCAAAAAAAGAAACATTGATTAAACTACGAATAGAGAGTGGGTAAATGTCTTTTACAGTATTGCTATTGCGATAATTTAGCTTGTTGTTTTAGAATCGGGGTGCACAACGGGTGGCCACAAAAATCGGTTTACGTGGCCAACTACATGTACATTAAATGATATGTAGTGTCGGGCGTGAGTTTATTAAACATCTATTGTTATATATATGGGTTTTTTTAAACGGGCCCTAAAAGATTATGTGGGGCGGAAAAGATATATTACCAGTCTATTGGCCATTCGCGCAGGACTCTTTATACGTTGATAAAACAGTGCAAAATAAACACTGTGTAAGAATACAGATGGTGTGATTCAAACAGTTGAGACTGATCGCGAATTCATTTAGCTTTAAACTACGGGTTAAGTTGGAAAACATTCTGAAATGTATAGGCCCTAGTAGATGGGATAATATAACATAAACATTTATTTGTTTCTAAATCAAAAATTGTAAAACATAAACATGGAGATACTGGTGGCCTCTGGTGAAATAAGCGGGAAAACGGTGATGCATCTTAATGTTGGAATGAAAAATTACTAAAAGAAGTCCGTAGATTTAAAATAACAGCTCAAATATACATGGTACCACATGCTCAATGTTATTACTCACGCCTCGTTGGTTGTTACAATTGACATTAGAAAACTCTATCGTATTTTTATAGTACGTTATCATAACTTACAAGATTTGCGTTGTTACAAGTAATCGTATTGGTTTACTTTGATGTTAATGGAAGTGCGACACGTGATAATAAACTTCACACGCTAAATGCTTTGATACAAAAGCTTTGATTCAACTTTTGTTGTCTTAGATCAAGGAAACAACTGATAATTGCTGTGAGTACATCGGTTACTGGCTGTGTTATCCTTGCTACAGGAATTGTAGTGTTTCTTATTTGGCGCAAGCGCAAAAGGTAATGATTAAAGTCTGGCATACCACTTGATTTCCCGTTCTTACAATTGTCTGTTTATTACAGATCTCAAAGGCAAATCAACCAGAAGAACGAGTATGCTGAAATCGGTGAGAATAAATCTTCATGGGGTTATTGTTGTTGATGGTGTGATAAATAAATAGTTTTATGGTATGGATATGGATCCGTGTTGCAAAATTTGGTCCTTTACGAATTATATCCTGATAATGATAACCGCGCTTAAAATGCAAAAATACATTTGGCAAAGGTCCTAACCAGTTTTGGATCTAAACGTTTTTAAAACAGTCTCCAGTGGTTTTCAAAGCTTGTCTGTTTTAAATGCATTTGTTTCCACAGATGAAACCAAACTTATCGGTAAGACATGTATACCAGCAATTAACACAAACCCAACGGAAAAAACTAAGAACGTGTCTGCAATGGACGTTGAGGCTGTTTCTAAAGTCACAAAAGAGCATTTAGAATCAGCAGGAACCCATGATGCTACAGCCAACCACACCTACAATAACACTGTACATCTCAATGAAGAAAACCATGCCTACAACTGCATTGTTAACCGAAATGAAGCTGCAATTTATGATACAACAGATGATATCGAGATTACAAATGAATATGAGAACCAGAAGGAATATCAACAAATCGAAGCTTCGTATGACCTCCCTGAAAACCAAGTTGAAGGTCAAGTAGTGTATGCTGTGGTTGTCAAGAAAACGAAGGAAATCCAGAAACAAAACAATCAACATCAGCCTGAAGATAGTGGTGAAGATGAAGAGGGAAATGTTTACGCTGTTGTGGAAAAAAAGAAGAAATAAAACTGTAATCGGCTGTTATTTAGTTCATAAACATCCTGTATATATGAATTAATATGCATAAAATTTTAATCAGTTTTAATCACAACTTAAATGCATTTATCAAATCACAAATCACTGAAAACTTTCACTTAAATTTTGTGTTGTGTTCACATTGATTCTTTGCTTTGTTGAAAACTTTTATGTTCGCACGTACGAAGAATTTGGATGTTTATTCAGTACATTAGCATGTTTTTTTCTTCTCAAGTCCCTTAAATTTATTTCGAATCTATTTGACACTACATGTCGCTAGTGAACCAATGATGTGTAGCATTTTCTAATAAACAATATGCATATTCCACATCAGCTTAGTTCTAACAAAACTGTTTACATTTCCTTTTTTGACATTCAAAATTATCGAAAGAAGTAATGCAGTTATGGCAACGACTTTTGTCTGAAAATTGTTTCAGTATGACGAATTTGTTTGTAAGATTTTCCCAAACCACAAGACAGATAAATTACATGCGAAGTTAAAACTTTTTTGGTGTCTTTTTTCTTTGGTGAATAATCACTTTCAACAATAAATGTTTGATTTTATATGTGCCGTTGTTTCGGTATCAACTGTCGGTAGCATTTGAACATTCGCAGTGTATTGGAAAAGACTAAGATTTTTACTTAGAAACAGTTAGTAAGTGTGGGTAATTTGTGGGTAACTAAGATACAGATTTTGGCCAATTTTTGTTTGGTTTCATTGGATGCACACGTAATCGACTTTATTTCAGGAAAATTATGTTGAAAATGACAAATGACGCTTTTAACGTTTTGTGTCAGTAATATACAAAATTCAGCGTTTTACATAACATAAAAACGTTTCAACTTTCATGTTTTATTGGATCTTGTTTAGTAAACGCTATATGTATATATTCCCCATCATATTATGCCTTGGAAAGTAACACCAAACACGTGTTATTGTTGCTGTGATGATTTGCGGCACCTACGTGTATTGGTTATAGTAGGCGGATGAAACTTATGCATCAAAAACAATCCTAACACAAGATATGTTGACGGAGTTTGTTTGTAGTTTCTCGGCCGGGTGAATAGCAGATCTTTGAGGTGAAATGCATTTTCCAGCTAAAAGTTTAATAATTTCGTTTCAACTATTTGTTGTTTCGCTATTTGTACGAAACAAATTTAATTTAAGTTAGTAATAATATAAATGAATGATTTATCATAAAAAATCACAGAAAATATTAGGAAACTAGTTTTATTATTATTTAGTAACGTTATAGAGTTGACAAACAGGAAAGTGGTGCTCTTATTAATCGACGTAAGAAAAGTAATTTTCTTGTTACAAATACGTTTATGGAGAAAGGACAAAACAGTGTTCTGTATTGGTAACCGAAATAGCACATGTTAAATGTGTCGAAAAGTTGTCTACTTATTGTTCGAAGTTAACAGAAATCTTGTAACTTCAACAAATTGAAAGCATTTACGCGTTGACCCTTTATTGCGGAACGTTACACACAATTGAGTATCGGTATAACCCAGCCTGAAACACATAAAGAGCTGTATGAAAAGCATTCTGCGAAGTTTGTTGTAGGGGTTTCAGTTCACACTACGAAATAACCATTGCGCAAATTTGCTGATATATAATTTAATCACTTAATAACACCAGTGACCACTTCGATTTTATGTGCAGATGGCAATAAAACATATAGGAATCGTTTGTGTGCTTATTGTGCAACTTGCAAAGGCACAATCCTGGCATTCGTTCAAAAAGAGCTGTATGAAAAGCATTCTGCGAAGTTTGTTGTAGGGGTTTCAGTTCACACTACGAAATAACCATTGCGCAAATTTGCTGATATATAATTTAATCACTTAATAACACCAGTGACCACTTCGATTTTATGTGCAGATGGCAATAAAACATATAGGAATCGTTTGTGTGTTTATTGTGCAACTTGCAAAGGCACAATCCTGGCATTCGTTCAAAGAATATGAATATCTCGTTGTTTACTCGCCATTTGTTGGTTCATATGATGAAGCCGAAGCACGATGTGCAGCAAGAAGTGCCACAGTAGCAAATGTAAAAACAACTGAACTTCAGAACTTCTTAGTGAGCAAGATAGGCAAGGGTTTTTTGACAGGTGTTTCTCAAAGTTTGTCTTGCAACAAAGCGATTCGATATTTAACATTGCATTCACATCACTCTACTCTCGAATGGAATTTTTTAGTTATTCCAAGTGGGGGTTAAATTTGCCAAACCGTTTGGTTAATCACGCATAACGTTAATGTCAATTTGCATTGGCCTATTAGGGACTGCCTTAGTACAATAATCTATAAAATAAATACCAACAAATCACTGTTTACGTTGTTGTAATGTTGCAGGTAAACCGTACTCCATTTTTATTGGTGCGACGAGAATTCAAACCAAAGACCAGTTTCAATGGAAAGATGGAACAAGTGTTAATGTGGCACAGTGGCATGCTGGAGAACCAAACAACCACAATGGAAATGAGTATTGTGTAACTTTAAACTTTGAAGGAGCAATCAAGGGTTACAAGTGGTTTGATGTTCCTTGCAGATATAATGCAAGATACATTTGTCAAAGGAAACTTCCAAGTACATATTTGTTATGTTTTGTATGAAGAAAGAACATGCAAAACTAAGTGTGTAAATATCACAAAAGTTAACCAAACTAAATCAATTAATATTGAAAGGAGTGAAACACAGATATCGCATAAAATATATCTACAAACTTAAAAAAGAGATTTGTATCAAATCAATGGTTTTATTATTCTAGCAACGACCGTTTTCCCAACCACACCAATAAAAACGACAAGTCTTACGCATCAAAATACTCCACTTCCTGCCGGCTATATTTACGGTAAGAAAGCGAGAGCTTGACAAAGAAATTACAGATGAGTCAAAAGAGAGTAAAATATGAAAAATTGATTTTTCAATTTACCTTCAAAACATTTTTTTACATGCACAAGACGTGACAGAGAAGACGTATCTAGCTGACGAACATCATATTTACACATATGTTACAACTCCGCAATCCGAATCAGGTAAAACAAATAATACCGGCAAATAAAATTCTGGACGGGAACTTGGCCGAATGACATGGCGCGCCTGACCTACATACACCTGATCGGGATTCGTCCACGAGAGTATCCTTGGTTCGAACCCCGTGAACGACAAAGGACAATTTTCAGTTCTCGGACTACCACCTGATTGTCGAAAAATACAATAAAATTTTTTTTAGAAAAGGCTTCATCGGAACTTAACATTTGAAAACATGTCAGTATTTGTTTGTTTTAGATCAAAGAGAAGGCTCATTACTGATAGCTGTGATCACGTCTATCACTGGTTGTGTGGCAGCAGTTGCTATAGGAGCTGCACTACTTTATGTTGTCAGAAGCGAAAAAGGTAATAAGTGCAGATTGTCAAAACTTGTATATTTCACGTTTTTTGATTGGTCGTATTTTGCAGATCGGAGGCACAACCCAACACAAAGAAAGAATATGCGGAAATCGGTACAAATTACAGCCAGCATGGAAATTAAACTGTATTATTTGTTTGTGAAAAAAACGAAATCTAGTCTGCTTTTGTTTGTGTGTTTAAAAACGTTGTATCCAAAGCGCATACCTGAAAAAGTTCCTTTCACAAATAATGATGGATTGTCTACTAAACTCACTGCAACAAAACTTTAAAAAAGTTTAAATGTTAACAAAAGTTTACGAAATTTACAGCAGAAAACAAAAGGTAGTTTTTTAAGCGCTTGTATAAATTACAAACTATACAATTGTCGCATTTCCTTTTATGGACGCATTTTTGCCTCTACTTTTTATGTTTTTAAGATGAAACAAATCTTACTCGTCGAACAGCTGACTATCACATCAAAGCACCAGCATACGAAAACGCTGGAAACGAAAACCTCACAAAGGATAACAGCAGATGGAAATAATTTCCCGAAAAAACGACACTCAAAATCAACCTACCACAACACCAATAAGCTAAACGAGCCAAGTTACACCTGTAGTAACATGGCAAAAATTAATAAAGATGATCATGCATACAATTACATTGCAAATGCGGATGCAAACTAACTTAAGAAACAATACTCTGTAAAACGCCTATAGAAAACCTGGTATTCGTTCAACGGATATGAATATCTCGTTGTTTACACACCGTATGTCAATTCATATGCCGATGCTGAAGCTGGATGTGCTAAAAGATATGCCACAGTGGCAAACGTTAAAACAAATGAAATTCAAAACTTCTTAGTGAACAAGATAGACAAGGACTTTTTGACAGGTGTTTCTTTAAAGTTGTCTTGTAACAAAGCGATTTGTTGTTTAACATTTTATAATTTTTTTGGTTATTCTTTTTAATGCAGAGGTTTTCAACCTGGGGTACATGCACCCCAAAGGGTTACTAGAACTGTTTTTAGGGGGTGCCGGGAAATTTAATTACAATAGTTTTGTTATTTAAGCAATTACAGAAGGTGAGCAAAAAGGGGGTGCAGCATAGAATAAAGGTTAAGAACCCTTGTTCTAAAGCAGTGTCCCAAAGTTGGGTCGCCTGTTTTTGTGACAAGAACATTTACTATTTGACTTCGTTTCGTAGCGTTATTATTTTATTTCCCAAGACTTTAAATTGTTGCCTAATATTAATGTTGTGACAACATGATGTGATAATGGGTAATTCTGTTTGTGACGTCATAAAGAATGTATTAGCTCACTGATGAACGTTGTCTGCCTGATTATGCTTTGAACCAGCTCTCAAGTTCGGGCTAATGGTAATGTTTGGTCGATAAAACAAAAAACTTTCCTGATTTACAGACAAAAATACAACCAAAATAGTAAGAATATATATCCATGGGTCGCGAGAGACCACAAAATAAAATTTGGGGAAGTATTTGGGTCGCGTCAATAAAAGGTTGGGAACCACTGTTCTAGAGTTTACGTTTGCTAACCGTTTGGTCAGTCACGCATAATGTTATCAATTCGTATTTTCGAATTTGGCATCACCTTAGTGCAGTGGTTCCCAAACTTTTTCATATTTTTTTCAAAACGGCCCCTTTGCCATTATTTGGAGGGCTCGCGGTCCTTAAGCCTAAATGGTATTTCATCAAAAAACGAAAGTTGATTGCAGGATTTTAGCTAGTTATGCAAAATTGCCCCACGGACCCCTAAATGACCACGGACCCCAGTTGCCTTAGCGCAATAGTTTCCTTTCAAAAATATCAGCAAATCACATTTTGGTTTTTCTTGCTATGTTGCAGGTAATCCGTACTCAGTTTTCATCGGTGCGAAGAGAAATTTAACCACACGGGAGTTTCAATGGACAGATGGAACAAGTGTTGATGTTACACAGTGGTATGGTGGAGAACCAAACAAACCAGAAACAGAGCATTGTGTGACAATGATCTGGCATGGTGCAATCACAGGATACAAGTGGTTTGAAATTCCTTGCATTTACAGTGCAAGATATATTTGTCAAAGAAAACTTCCAAGTAGGCTACATAGTATGTTTAATATTTGTTGATGCAAAACATGCAAAATTAAGTGCGTAAATATCACGAAAGTCAACCAAACGAAATCAAAAATCATTGAATGGAGTAACTGTAGATCTGGAAACTTAAAACATAGACTTGTATAAAATGAATGTTTTTTTTTCAGCAACGACCACATTCCCAACCACACCAATCATAACCACAAGTCTTGCGCATCAAACTACACCACTTGCTAGTTATGTCCACGGTAAGAAAGTGGGAGCTTGGCCAAGAAACTATAAACGAGTCAAAGAAGCGCATAAAATGAAACAATGATTTTTCAGTTTACCTTAAAACTATTTTTACATGCACAAGACGTGACAGAGAAGACGCATCCAGCTGAAGAAACATCATCTAAGCATATTTCCATATATGTTACAACTTCCGAACCAGGTAAAAAAATTAATACCGGCAAATAAAATATTTGACTTCTAGGAAAAGTTTTATCGAATATTACGTATTTGTTTGTTTCAGATCAAAGAGAAAGCTCGTTACTGATAGCTGTGATCACGTCTGTCACTGGTTGTGTGGCAGTTGCTATAGGAGCTGCACTACTTTGTGTTTATAAGAAGCGAAAAAAGTAATACGTGCAGTTTGTCAAAACTCGCATTTTCTCGATTTACAATTGGTCGTATTTTGCAGATCGGAGACACAACGCGAAAGGAAGAAAGAACATGTGGAAATCGGTACAAATTACTGTCATCATGGGAATTATTGGTTCCCAACTTTTTTTGTCCCTTGCACCCTTTTAGTCGATATTCAAATCTAATTCCCCTTTCAAATTTAGCTTGCTAAAATATCGTTTACATTAACATTTTTATGTAATTCTTAGAACAGAAATTAAACTAATATTATATGAGGACTTTCTTTTTCTTAGCTCATATATGGCAAATGCAATAACACATAGCACAGACAACCAGTAAGAGATTAATATTGTTACACAAATCCCCCCTACAAATTACAAAATTCCCCCCTGGTTGGGAACCACTGAGCTATATTACATGTTTGTGAAAAAAACGAACCTAGTCTGAATTTTGTGTTTGTTTAAACAGAGCATTCCTGAAAAATCACCTTGCACAAATAATGATCGATCGTCTACTAAACTCACTACAACAAAAGCTTACAAAAGTTTGAATGCTAACAAAAGTTTTCGAAACTTGAAGCAGAAAACAACCGCTGTATTTTAAGCGCTTGTACAAATTCCAAACAACACAGTTGATCGGATTTCCTTGTATAGACGAAATTTTGCCTCTAACATTTTTATGTTTTTAAGATGAAGCAAATCTTAACGGTCAAGCAGCTGCTGACTATGACATCAAAGCACCAACTTACGAAAACGTTGTAAACGAAAACCTTACAAAGGATAACTACAGGATGGAAATAATTTCTCCAAAAAACATCACTCAAACAGACGGCGTTTGCGATATCACTACCACTGTAGTTCCAACAAACACAAGTCAAACCTACTGCAACATCAGTAAGCCAAACGAGCCAAGTCACACCTATGGTAACACTACGAATCACACTAAAGATGATCACACTGATGCCTACAATTACAGTGTAAACGTAAATGCCTATGAAAACTAACTTAAGAAACAATATTCCGTAAAACGCCCATGGGAAACTGTTTGCAATGACAATGTGCAAATTTCTTTCCTACTAACGTACTATTGTATTGTTTGCATATTCACATAGTTTACTATTCATTATTATAGTGTACTTTATTTCGTCGTGGTATTAATAATAATATTTAACATGAAAATATAAACGTTGTTTGTAACTAAAAACTGGTGAAAGTTGGCTATTAGATCAGCGGTTCTTGATCTTTTTTTGTCCACGACCTACACAAACCTAGTGTTCGTTCAATGGATATGAATATCTCGTCGTTTACACAAAAATCGTCAATTCACATACTCAAGTACAAGATGGACGTGTCAGTAAAAGTGTCACAGTAGCAAATGGTAAAACAATGTAATTAAAAACTTCATAACAAGCAAAATGGACATGGACTCTTTGACAGATACTTTATACTTTATAGCAGTGGTTCCCAAACTTTATCTACTCGCGTACCATTTTTTTGGTTCATGCAGCGTTCTCGTACCACCTACAATCATGTTAGAATTTAATGAATAAAAATGTTACTAAACTTTACTAACTAACTTTACCTTAGTAACTTTGGCCTTCAGTAACCAAAGGCTCGTAAATATTAAACAAAACTTAGTCAAACTTTTACCGCCCTCGCTACAGTGCTACTGTCAACACAACTAGTAGCTTATTACAAAAACTGACTTTAAGGACTTATTACGTCGTAATAACAGATTCATTACGTCATAATAAATCTATTTCGTCACAAAGAAACCTTGCTTAACAGTTCAATGCGGCAATACACCAATGAATTAGAATTTAGTAGGAAATATAGTGTGAAATTTCACGCTCTACGTAATTTGTGTGAATTAAAACTTGTGTGAAATAAAGATCGCTTTGTGTGAACTTAATAAGTTGCTCGCGTACCGCCTTGGAGACCTTCGCGTACCACTAGTGGTACGCGTACCATAGTTTGGGAACCACTGCTTTATAGTATTCTTTTCACCTAATAAAGCTTGTAGCCAGGGATTTTGTCTTTACTGCTGTGCAGAACTTTCGAAGTTGGTTTCAGACTATACTTTTTATAAGACTTGTGCGCAGGTTTTTCGCGTCCTCTCATGCTTCTATTCCAAAACAGGGAAGTTTATGTCAGTTTCTGTCGCTTTTTTAATAATGTTACTGCGTCATAGACATCTCAATACACCGTGACATCACACCAACAATTAATGTTACTAGTAAAGTAGAGAAGCAACTTTTTGATGAATAACATTATTCAAAAAGCTACGTTGCGTACTATACGATGTATTTTCTTTCATGTTTATTTGTTCTTGTAGTTTTTATCTTTCGTTATATAGCATGTATTAAAAGCTTTATAACATCAATTATTGAATGTGCAAATCTTTTGCACGGATTTTTACCAAAAACGTAAGGATAAATTTATCTTTTTAGCCAAAACGTAGCTAACTAAAATTTGTTTCCAACAGTCATCTGAAGCAAGACAATACAATGAACCGTTAGTATAACCGAATTGCAAATGGCCTCAAAGTTCTGACCCCTAGGCAACTTCTAAGATATACGCAGAAGTTGGTAGCTCATCACATGACTTAGAACAACAACATTGTCACAGAGGCATCACACACTAAACAAACACACAGTTTCCTTTGCAACAACCATGTTCCACCCACATTATGTGATCATGTAGTTAATAATATTAGTTTAGATGACTTTCAAAGTGCAACGCCGCTACGTGTGAAGTCGGTACCTTAGAAAAAAGAGATAAAGGAATTCAGATTCAGTCAGTGAAACAGATGTGTTTAAAATCTAGTCTCTGCAACATGCCAACAAAAAGCGGTAGAATGAAGTATATAACTATATGTGTTTCTGTAACCAAATAGTCCATACTATTCGTAACAAAATGACAAATCAAGGACGTTAGGTTTTAGAGCATTTACTTTGAAAATAAGCAAACAAACTTGGTTTTGCGAATTGTTTTGTATGCAGATGGAAATGACACTCCTGGGAATCGTTTTTATTTTTCTCGTCCAACTCGCAAATGCACAAACCTGGTATTCGTTCAACGCATATGAATATCTCGTTGTTTACACACCGTATGTCAATTCATATGCTGAAGCTGAAGCTGGGTGTGCTGCTAAAAGAAATGCTACAGTAGCAAATGCTAAAACAAATGAAATTCAAAACTTTTTAGTGAGCAAAATAGACAAGGATTCTTTGACAGGTGTTTCATCAAAGTTGTCTCGTAACAAAGCGATTTGATATTTAACATGTAATTTACATCACTTTAATTCTCCAATGAACTTTTTAGTTATTCTTTCTAGAGTTAACATTTTCTAACCGTTTGGTCAGTCACGCATAATGTTATCAATTCGTATTGGCCTATTGAGGCCACGTTAGCGGAATAGTTTTTTACTGAAATACCAGCAAATCACATTTTGTTTGTTTTTCTTGCTATGGCGCAGGTAATCCGTACTCAATTTTTATCGGTGCGAAGAGAAATTTAACCACACGAGAGTTTCAATGGACAGATGGAACAAGTGTTAATGTAACACAGTGGAATGTCGGAGAACCAAACCAACCCGAACGAGAGCATTGTGTAACAATGAACTGGCATGGTGCAATCACAAATTATAAGTGGTATGATGTTACATGCTCATACCCTGCAAGATATATTTGCCAAAGAATACTTCCAAGTAAATAGTTTCTTCATTGTATACAAACATATTTGAAGAGGAATCTCAAATGTCATGCCGTAAAATGTAAATAACTGTAAATATGAAAACATTTATAATTGTTTTGACCAGATCAAATATAACAAAATTGTTTGTAAATTAATGTAAACTGAGTATGTTTGATTTTTTCAGCAACGACCATTTTGCCTACTACAACAATTCAAAATACGATTGAAACCGATCACACTACAATGTTTTCTAGCACCCACAGTACAAAAGCGACAACTACTGGAATACAAGGTAAAAAGTTAGTCTTTGCATTCGTTTGGAATAAAATGTTATTAAACATACAAACCGTAAGTACTATTTGTATGCTACTACTTATTTTTATTTTTGAGATATTTTAACATACATATATGCTTATAAAAAGTTATATGTAACAGAAAAGACGCATTCTTTTGATAAAACATCTGTCAAATATATCTCAAGTTCAACGCAACAGACAACAAGAGCATTGTTTTCTACCCAGGACGAAATTACGACGACCGTAACAATGCAAGGTAAAAACTAGACCGCATATGGGCATCCAAACGTAAAAAAACGTGAATAATGCATCATTAACATGTTATTTTTGTGAATAGTTTTCTCATTAGATGTCAGACATTTTATGTATGAGATATTGCTATAATAGCGTATCCAAGAAAATAAACATTAATTTAACTACGCATAGAGATGGGGTAAAAGTCTTTGACAGGATTGCTATTACGATAATTTGTCTTGTTGTTTTAGAACCGGGGTGCACAACAGGCAACTACAAAAATAAGTTTTTATGGCGATGCACATGTACAATAAAGTATATGTTTTGACGGCAGTTGGTTTAAAAAACATCTATTTCTGAATATATGTTTTTTATACGGGTCCAAATAGATTATGTAGGGCGAAAAAGATATATTACCAGTCTAGCGGCCATTCGCGCAGGACTCTTTATACGTTGATGAAACAATGCAAAATAAACACTGTGTAAGAATATAAATGGTGGTGTTTTAAACAGTTAAGACTGATCGCGAATTCATTTAGATCAAACTACGGATTAAGTTGGAAAACATTCTGAAAGTTGTAGGCCCTAGTAGATGGGATAATATGAGATAAACATTGATTTGTTTCGAAATCACAAATTGTAAAACATAAACATGGAGATACTGGTGGCCTTTGGTGAAATAAGCGGGAAAACGGTGATGCATCTTAATGTTGGAATGAAACATTGCTAAAAGAAGTCCAAAGATTTAAAATAACAGCTCAAATATACCACATGCTCAATGTTATTACTCACGCCTCGTTGGTTGTTACGATTGACATTAAGCAGCGCTGTGGTGTTTTTATTTCATTATGAAAATATTGTACTTTTACAAGATCGCGGTTACAAGATTTGCGTTGTTACAAGGTATTCGTATTGGTTTACTTTGTTGTTAATAAAAGTGCAACCCATGTTATTAAACTTCACACGCAAAATGCTTTAATACAAAAGTTCAAATTTTGTTGTAGATCAAGAAAACAACACCCTGATGATTGCCGTGATTATATCGATTACTGCTTCTGTTATCCTTGCTGCAGGAATTGTAATGTTTCTGATTTGGCGCAAGCGCAAACGGTAATAACTGGAGTGTGGCAAAACGTGAGTTAAACCTGATTAACGATTGTTTATTTATTACAGATCTCAAGCCCAAATAAAACTAAAGCCAGAATATGCAGAAATTGGTAAGAATAAATCTTCACTAGGTTATTGTTTATTTTCGCTAAGTAAAAGTTTTCAAAAGTATATATGTTGAACTAAAAATCTATTGTCAATAAAGCTGTGTAAACTAATATCATTTATAACAATCTAATCAAAAACTGCAACATAAACAACTATACATTTAACTATTTCCTATGATTTACAAGCGTTACTGTCGCCTCCAAGCACATTTTTCCCAATTTTGCCCCCTTTATTATATACCGATAATAATAAATAATAGCGTTTCATACACAAAAAGCACATTGGATACAGGTTTAGGGTTGAACTTGTTTTGAGCTAAACATTTTCACAACAAGTGTCTACTGGTTTTTGAAGCATGTCCATTTGTCAAATGCATTTGTTTCCACAGATGAAACCAACCTTACCGGTCAGGCATGTTCCCCAGTCAACACAAACCCAATGGAAAAAACTAAGACCGTGTCTGCAAACGAGGTTGAAGCTGTTTCTAAAGTCACAAAAGAGCATTCCGAATCTGCAGAAACCCATGATGCTACAGCAAACCACACCTACAATAACACTGTACATCTCAATGAAGAAAACCATACCTACCATTACATTGTAAAACGGAACGAAGTAGCAATATATGATACAACAGATGAAGTCGAGATTACAAATGAATATGAAAACCAGAAGGAATATCAACAAAACGAAGTTTCGCATGACCTCCCAGAAAACCAAGATGAATATCAAGAAATGTATGCTGCGGTTGTCAAGGAAAAGAAAGGAATCCAGAAGCACAACAATCAAGATCATCCTGAAGATAGTCGTAAAGATGAAGCGGAAAATGTTTACGCTGTTGTGGAAAAAAAAAAGAAATAAAACTGTAATCGGATGTTATTTAGTTCATTAACATCCTGCATATAAATTGTTTTACAATATATATCTGTGATACCTGATGTGTTTTATTGTTTGATGAAAATCACGAAACACCTTCACTTAGTGTTGTCGTTACGTTGATTCTTTAATTTGTTGAAAACTTCTATATACGCACGTACGAAGAATTTGATTTTTATTAGCATGGTTATTTCTAAATCTATTTGAAATCTATTTGACGCTACATGTCGCTAGTGAACCATCGATGTGTAATATTTTCTAATCAACAATAATTACTTTCCACATATGCTTAGTTTTAACAAAGTGTATAATTTTCGTAATATTGACAACCAATAATATCATACGAAGTAATGCAGTTATGGCAACGACTTTAGCCTGAAAATTGTTTTATTATGGCAGAGTTGTTTGTAAGGTTTTTCCATATACCACAACAGAGATGAATTACATGCGAAGTTTAAAACTTTATTGCTGTTTTTCTTTGGTGAATAATCACTTTTAACCAATAAATGTCTTGATTTTGATATGTGGTGTTGTTTCGGTATCAACTATCGTGAGCTTTTGAACAGTCCTAGTGCATTGGGAAATCAAAGATTTTTACTTTAAAACAGTTAGTAAGTGTGGGTAGTTTGTGGGAAACTGAGGTACAGATTTTTGCAATTTTTTGTTTGGTTTCATTGGATCCACAGGTAATCGACTTTATTTCAGCAAAAGCATATTGAAAATGACAAATGACGCCTTTAACGTTTTGTGTCAGTAATATACAAAATTCAGCGTTTTACATTTTATAAAAACATTTCTGCAGGTTTTCATTTTTTCATTTGATCTTTTTTAGTAAAAACTGTATATATATATACATTCCCTATCATATTAAGCCTCTCAACGCAACACCAAACATGCGACAGTGTTGCTGTGATGATTTGCGGTACCTACGTGTATTGGTTATAGTAGGCGGATAAAACTCATGCATCAAAAAACAATCCTAACACAAGATATATTGACGCCGTTTGTTTGTTGTCTCCGGCAGTTTGATTAGTAGATCTTTGAGGTGAAATGCACTTTCCAGAGTTTAATGGTTTCTTCTCAACTGCTTGTTGTTTCTCTAATTGTATGAAACAGTACAAATATAAATGAATGATTTATCGTAAATAAAAATTTTAGAAAACTATTTTTTTAGTAACAATATAACAATATAGCGTTGTCATAAAGGAAAAATGGTACCCTTAGTAATCGTAGCAAAAAAAGTAGCTTTCTTATTACAAATACGTTCCAGAGAAAAGAAAAAGGCAGTCTTCTGTACTGGTAACCTTAGTAGCACATCGTAACTTAAACGCAATTTAAGTTGTATTAAAAATTATTTTACTGTAATGTGTGAAAAAGTGGTCTACTTGTTTCTCTAAATTTCTAAAATAACAGAAATCTTGGCCAATACTGTAACTTCAAAACAAAAATTAAATCCATCTACGCTTTGACCCTTTATTGCGGACTTTACACACAACTAAGTCGTAATGTAACGCAACCCGAAACACGCCAACAAGAGCTGTACAAAATCATACTTCGAAATTTGTTGTGGTTTTTTTTTAGCTCACACTACGAAATAACCATTGCGTAAATTTGCTGATAGTTATTCAATAACATTAGTGACCACTTTGCTTTTATGTGCAGATGAAAACAAAACCAATAGAAATCGTTTTCATTTTTATTGTGCAACTTGCAATCGCACAAACCTGGCATTCATTTAATGGATATGAATATCTCGTTATTTACACACCATATGCCAATTCATATACCGCTGCTGAATCTGGATGTGCTGCAAGAAATGCTACAGTAGCAAATGTTAAAACAACTGAAATTCAAAACTTCTTAGTTAGCAAGATTGACCGAAACTCTTTGACAGGTGACAGGTGTAGGCCTTTTTTAAAAGTTCGTTGGTAGCGATCTCAAATTTAAAAAAAAAGTTTTTGGCGATCGATCTTAGATTTACACACGCTTTGTTGTATTTTATCCATCCAACAAAGCACTCTTGAATCAAAAACCAACAAATCAACCTTTTTAAGATTTAACGGCAGTTTTTTATCCGCGTTAATTTTGTAGTTGATTGGTTTCTCACATGAGCCTATAGTTTTTTTGTACTCAATTTCTATTGGTGCAAGAAGAAACACTTGAAAAAATATCAGAAAATCACATTTAGTTTTTTCTTGCTATGTTGCAGGTAGGCCGTACTCAATTTATATTGGGGCAACAAGAAACTTAACCACACTCAAATTTCAATGGACAGATGGGACAAGTGTTTATGTAACACAGTGGTATGGTGGAGAACCAAACAATTTAGAAGCAGAGCATTGTGTATCTATGAACTGGAATGGTGCAATAACGGGGTATCAGTGGTATGATGTGCCGTGCACTTATGCTGCAAGATACATTTGCCAAAGAAAACTTCAAAGTACATATTTTTTACAGTATTTAAAAAGTATTTTTGCGCCCCAAAAAACGTTAGCAAAAATCGTTTTTATTTTACACATGAAACAAAGTAACAATTAGTTGTTTGCTTTTTAAGCAATTACGGAAACTACATGGACGCCCCACGTTGAAAGTTCGTCCACAACACATGTTAGGAAACCGACAACTAATGCAATGCAAGGTAACAACTAATGCAAGTACGTTAAACATTTGCAACTAAATTACAAGTCGATATTGACTATTTAATTCTGACTTGTTCATTTTTTTTTCGTTCTGGTACATTTTTTTACATGTATTAGGTGCTTCAAAAATTGACACACTCGTTTCAAGAATCACCCTGAAACAAAAGCAGTTTCACATCAGACGCTATATAATAGTCCGTAATTTGTTCAAACAACTAGCTGTTACTGAAATTTAATACCTTGGCTCATATTTTACGTTTATCTAACAACTTTTTAGCTTTGTTATGTTACCAAAACAGGCCACTCTCTTTCCTGGAAAGTGCACACCAAAGTTTATTTATTTTGCATGATCACAAGGAAATCTACATCAATTTAAATTTATTAAACGTAAATAGTATTATTAAAAAATCACAATTAACTGTTGTTAAACTGTTGTTTCAGAACAAGAAAACAACACATTGCTGATTGCTGTAGTCACATCTTTAACTGGTTGTGTTGTTGTTGCCGTAGGAGTTGTAACTTACATTTGCTGCAAAGGCAAAAGGTAAAACTTACCATCAGGAAAACGATTTGTGTTTCTTGTTTAAACAATCGCTTGTTTTTTCAGATCTACAACGGAATTTAAAGGTATAAGCAAGCTTTTTGTGGGAATTTTTGAACAAAATGTTTTTTGTGTTGGTTTGGAGATAAAAAAAAATTCATAGTAACTTTTTGGGAAGATCTGCTACATCGTAACTTAACCAAGACGTTGTAATAGACCCCTGTCAACATACACAACTCAGTAACTGATTCCAGTGTAAAATCAATGCGGCGAAAACGGTAGTAGTTATAGACCAGTGGTTCTTAACCTTTTTGGTGTGGTTTCCCACTAACGTCAATCACCAACTTCGAATTTCCCCCTCGAAGTTATTTTAAAAATCATGTTTTGTGCCCTACGTTAACAAAAAAATATTTTTTAAATAAAATAATTTTGTGGAGCGATTTGGTCTGGACCCTAAAGGTATACTACAATCTCATTTAGTTTAAATAGTGCTTCTGTGTAAGATTAAACTTTTTGGAGTACTGAAGAGTCTGCTCTGCTTGCATTATTCATTTATTGCATCACAATTAACAAAGGAAAGGCTTCTATTCGCGCACAATAGCAAAGTCATTGATGGTTTTAGTCTTGTCTGTGATGTAACAAACGCCCTTTGCATTTGTATGTGTCTTGTAAACCTTGGTGAAATTAATCTTACATGTTGTTGCAGAAAATTTTTAGTAAAGTAACTTTCAATGGTTAATTCAAAGCCGGATTCGACCCTCGAGCGCGAGTTTGCTCTTTTCAAGCTTACATAATTTCCCTTTCGAAAACATTAAATTTCCCACTAGTGGGAAATTTCCCACCGGTTAAGAACCACTGTTATAGACTTTCATTGCATTTCCCCAAGCATTGTGGTCCTGAAAAATATATTTCGCTTTTTACTAAGGCAAATTTAACTTCTTCTTAAGTTGTGTGGCTTTTCAATGAATTTACACTTCATTTTTTTAGATGAAATGAACCCAACTGGTGAAGCAATTAGTCCAAAAGAGGATGTCTCCAGCGACACCAATGACCAAATAGAACAGGTTCATTTGAAAAATAACGCCGTTAATCCAGCGAGTCACACCTGCAATAACACTGCGAGTCTCAATAAAGAAGATCATGCCTACAATAACATTGTAAACCGTGACAAACCAGAAAAAGATGCAGCAGTAAATGATACCAAGACCAAAAATAAATATGATAACGAAGGAAGAGCAGATGAACAGAACGAAGTATTGTATGACCTCCCTGAAAACCAAGATGATAGCCAAGAAATGTACCCAGTAGTTGATAAGGATGATAAGAAAGATAATGATGGAGATGCAAAACAAACAGGATCATCCTAAATATAATTGTGGTGCCGAAGATAAGCGGACGTTAGTTAAAACGAAATAAAGCTAGTGTATAGAAAACATATAGATCAAATTTCACGTCTTTGAACAACTAGTATTTTACTTTAGATGCCTCAGAAAATATTTTGCAAACATTTCCTAAACGTTCTGCAAAACCAAACTTTAGGACCTAAGCCAAATGTTATCGGCAAAAACAAGATTTTTCACGCAATTTAATTATCTGCTATTAAGTGATTTTACTAAAGCCGTAATTTCTCTCTGTACCTGTAACGTATGAACTATATTTCAATTGTTGATTTGAGGTGAAATGGACATTTTCACACTTTATTAATTGACATTTTTCACTCTTTATTAGGTTGTCTGTACTCATCGCTTACAAATTTGTGTGTTTTATAACCTCTTTCACTTACATGCTGTTCGGTTTTCTTTGTGTCAGTCTAACGTAAGTTTTTGACCGTCAGCAAATTGGCGAATGCTCATTGGTCAAAAATCGTGTGTGAAAATCACGTAATGAAAGCCATTCTCTAAGCGTCATCTTAACAACGGTTTTGGGTAGTTATGAGTGTTTGTTTTGAGGTGTCATCGTTAAACACAATACGTGCCTATATATATTTTATTGGTTTCATCACAACAAGAAGTCCTTGAGTAAAACCAGTCTGTTGTGTTTCCATTTTGTTTATAGTGGTAAGGCAATATTACAGGACTTGGACAATGCCTGAAGTAAAAAGGCAGCCTTTGGCAAAATATACAATCAGGTGTGAGTGGACGACAAGAAGCAAGTGCAGCAGTCGATTGCCCATTTCAAAATCTAAAAATTGTACTATGAAAAAAGTTTAAAAGATAAATGCAAACGTATAGTAGCAACTATCCTGAATAGTAAAATGTCGTTTTAAAAGTATTATGAGGATAAAGATATGGATGAGTGCTCCTCACACAGTTCAAGTAACGGTTAAAACCCGATCTTACTTAGATTTTTCTCCCCTATACCAGCAACAAGGTGCTGATGCATCGTCAGGAAAAAGTGGCTAAATTAATGAGAAAACAAGGATGATACAAAGAATTGATACCTCAAAACTAAATTGCATTCACGAATAATCCATCCCCCTAATC
This sequence comes from Phallusia mammillata, assembly GCF_965637545.1. Classification (NCBI taxonomy): domain Eukaryota; kingdom Metazoa; phylum Chordata; class Ascidiacea; order Phlebobranchia; family Ascidiidae; genus Phallusia; species Phallusia mammillata. The sequence goes on from NC_137255.1 coordinate 23,718,694, forward strand.
TTTTGAAGTTAAGCAATACCAAACCTTGCGACAGTATAGTTGACAAAACACAATGGTATGCGTCACACAATCACAAGGCCTAAGATAATAAACGTTTGCTTCAAAAAGCTGAAGCAATGTTTATTATCTTAGGCCTTTTGTGTTCAGTACGCGTAAAACAATACCAATCACCCTATCTTATACCACAAACAACTGAAGAGAAGGAAAGACATGCTGATGCGTCATACGCACTTAAGATATATCGCAGGTAATTGTATACCTTTAATAGTAATGAATACCTTTGCTTTCCAACACAGAAAACAGAATTAGTGTAAATTTATAAAACAAACTGATATCGACCCTGATTAGGGTTTCTGTACTTTATATCGAGCAGAATGCAAATAAATCAATACAATTCTGAGCTACACGGTGATTTTAAATATATGAAAGGTATATTAAGATGAACCAGTGTAGAATAAGCGCAAAAAACGTAAAATGTGTAACGATTTAAAGCGCGAAATAGAACAGTAACATCTTATCACTGTCAAGAAGATTTCGCATAGTTTGGACAACTGGCATATGGTTTCAAGCCTAATGAATCGATCACACTGTCTTAAAAGATTGACAAAGTTGATTGTTTAGTGATAGTATCGATTGTTGTAATCAAAACTGACCCATAGTTTAACAAGACATTATTGGATATAATATAAATGAATAAACACATTGCCGAAGACGTCATGTACAAAAGCAACACAAAAGTCGTCTACAATAATGACGTAACATCTATGCCTTGTAAGATCCTTCAGGTGGCTTTACATCTCATGCAGTTAGTGTTGATGGATACGACACATTCATGCGCTTATCATATTAGTAAGAGGACATTGCTATAATTTGACGTTACGTTGTATCTGAGCTATGCTGTGAGGCACTTTCCACCACAATGATGCTAACAGTCATTTTTTTGCAGATTACAGTTTTAACTACAAAATGACAGTTCTGTGGTTAAATGTGATCTTTCTTGTGCAACTTGTCAATGCACAAACTTGGTATTCACTTGAAAGAAATGAGTACTACATCGAAAAAACGAGTTACGTTGGATCATACGCTCAAGCTCAGGCTGGATGTGCTGCTAAAAATGCCACAGTCGCAAATGTTAAAACAGCTGAACTAAACGATTTTCTGGTCGACAAAATCGGAAACCTGAAGGGTAAATTTTACAATCCTTTGTTTATTCGTTTATTGTTTTTTTTTCGACTTGATAAATCAATACTATAACATAAAACTATATTACGTGACTGTCCGTAATAAGCTTGTATAAATACTAGACGAATCTAAACTGCGACTCAAATATCAACTTATCTGTAATCAAAACGTTCCTGGTACGTGTAAAATAATGTAACTAAAGATGCTTATTGAGGTTGTAACATGTATTGAAATAAACGAGCCTAGATAAAAAAAATCGCAAAATTCGGCATATCACAGTACGCCAGGCCCACCGAAGGCGCCACACCGAATCAGCCGGTCACCAAGCATTCACCACCATATGGCAAGGCGTAGGCTAGAAAAATCTAGCCTGAGGTGGGATTCGAACCCACGGCAGGAGTCTATCCGGGACTCGCGCTCTACCAACTGAGCTACACAGGCTCAGTGGAGAATCCGCCGAAAGTCGAATCACAAGCACCGTTGCCTGCCTCGTATGCTGCACATGTCAGCTTCGTAGTACGGGATCGCCAGATTGACCAGTATCAGTTAAGATGAACATAAATTCATAACTGGGATCAGCCCTGAAGCGTCGATGCAGACCAGCGATCACGGCACACTCATATGTAAATCACAGTACGCCAGGCCCACCGAAGGCGCCACACCGAATCAGCCGGTCACCAAGCATTCACCACCATATGGCAAGGCGTAGGCTAGAAAAATCTAGCCTGCGGTGGGATTCGAACCCACGACAGGAGTCTTTCCCGGACTCGTGCTCTACCAACTGAGCTACACAGGCTCAGTGGAGAATCCGCCGAAAGTCGAATCACAAGCACCGTTGCCTGCCTCGTATGCTGCACATGTCAGCTTCGTAGTAGGGGATCGCCAGATTGACCAGTATCAGTTAAGATGAACATTTGAGCAAATAAATAGTTTCCAGATTACAGTTTAGACTACAAAATGACAATTAAATGGTTTAATTTAATTTTCATTGTGCAACTTATCAACGCACAAACTTGGTATTCATTCGAACGACAAGAATACTACATCGAAAAAGCGGAATCGGTCAATTCATATGCCCGAGCTCAAGCAGAATGTGTTGCGAAAAATGCTTCAATAACAAATGTTAAAACAGCCAAACTACATTCCTTTCTGGTAGACAAAATCGGAAATCTGAAAGGTAAAATTTAATTATATTTCAAGGGTTGCAGTAAATAACATTAGTAAAAGGAAAATATTGACAACTTGTTTGAAATCATGCAGTTTTGGCGTGTATTACTTGTGTCAATTTCAGCAAACCATGCTGATTAAAGCAAATATTTGCATTCCCAAACATATTGTTGTATTACCAACAAATAAAGGAATATAATAAATCTTAAGTCTATTCTTGCATAAATATTAACTTCCAAACTTTGTTTTAAAAGATCTTGCTTGGCCCTACTCGTTTTTCATTGGAGCGACAAAAATCAATAGCATAAATAACTTCAAATGGACTGATGGAACAAGTGTTGATGTAGGACAGTGGAAGGATGGGGAACCAAATAATGCTGGCAGTGGAAATGAGAATTGTGTGACAATGGGATGGTCTGGAGAGAGGTGGCCAGCCTTAAAATGGATTGATATTGTATGTTCATCACCTGCAAGATACATTTGTCAACGAGATCTTCCAGGTATTGCTTAATATATCATGCAAAATATACAACGACAACTACGGTTTAACATTGCAACAAATACGACGCATTGGTTCGCCCGGCAATACCCAGAAAATGTACAGCCCTAAAAACATATTGCCTAAACTGCTGGGAATCCACTGTTTCATTTATGGTGCAACAATGTTCGTACGCAACGATATGTGTACAACATCGGAAGGCAATTTTTGTGGTTATGTACACGTTTTTAAGTATTCCCTTGCGGAAATTCCTAAAGCCCGTTTTCTTTCATAACGACAAACCGTTTTAATAGCAACAACAACATCCCCATCAACAACAACATCATTACCAACAACAACAACTCTAGATGCCACACAAGCTTATAACACCATCACCTCAACCACGACAATTGGAAGGATACCAGAAATAACAACTGGCAAGAAAAAGGAAGGTAAGTTTTAACATAAACAAAAGAGCTTGAAACTGAACATTTGCTTGTTTCACTATATTACTACAGAAAAAAACAAACATTTTATTCATAATTCAGTCTAACCTACACAAAGTGTCAACAGTACACCAACAGATGTTACATTAGGTAGTGCAAGTTTAATGTACATTTGTCTGGTTTACAGATTTAATACTTTGTTATCATGTTGTGTGTTTCTATGTACATCAAGTCATACTTAAATGACTGCAATATTTAAGATGATCAGATTGCAAACAATAGTACACATGTATTTGCAGTACTAATACATACTTGCTTTAAAATAACTTTAAATGTAGACAAAGACTTGAATAATAACAGTCAAAACTATGAATAAATGAATAACAAACAAAAAACGTTACTTCAGATATCAGCTCCTCATTGATTGTAACTGTATTGCCGTCCATCAGTGGATGGATTGTTGTTTTCACAGGAATTGCAATATTTCTCGTCTACCGCAAAAGGTAAATACATATTTAGTTATATATTGTAAAAATTACTTGTAGTTTATTTTGCAGATTGAAAAAGAAGGCAAAACAACAAAAGCGTGAATATGCGGAAATTGGTATGTTTTGCATCATAGTTTCTTTATCACTTACGCGAAAGGTAAAACACAAACGCATAATCCATTAAAGCAGCCATCAATGGATAATAATTATTTAAAGTATCTACAATATTAGTTACTGCCGCAAAAATATGCTCAAAATATACTATATGTCTTACTCTTTTTGACTTTTTAAAATTGCTTTTGGATTTAATTTCTCAAATACATTCGTTTCTTTGTAAGATGAAATCAACCACGACCCTAATGCAGGTTGTTATTCCAACAATGCACCTCCGTATGAAAATGCCTTAAAGACAAAACCCGACAACAAAGATGATAAAATTTCCGAATGGCAAGGGGAAGACGCTCATACCAACATAAAGACGGTTAATGCAGAAAACCATGCCTACTGTTACATTGCAAACGACAACCAAACAGCATATTATGCTAAAACACAAGATGTCAAGATTACAAATGACTATGAAAACTAAGATGTATAAATCGACTTATTAAAAACGTAAACCGTTTAAAAAAATTGGTTAATTATATATTTTAGTTTAAATGAATTTAGCTGTAATTCTTTTTTGATGGCCCTTTAACATTTGTTTGTGTACCTTTCACTTTGTTTGTTTGTTCTTTTATGCTATTTTTTTGCTGGCGTAACAACACTTGAAAGCGTTGTGCACATATGTGCAGATCTATCCGCATTTTTTCTAACGTGTTCGTTCGTTTGTTTTGTTTGTTTCTTTTAACTTGTGTAGTTAATGACTTTACTGCCTTTAACCAAGGGGTTCTTATCCGGGGGAACCCGTACTCTATTGGAGTGCAAAAAAACAAAATCAGTATAAACGAGAAACGGCGTCAAAACAAGGGTTGTTTTTGTTTATAAAGAAATCAACAGAGTTTCTGTATTGGCTAAATGAGCTTGAGCTATAAAAGTAGGTTTAAGTTAAAAAGAATTTGCTGTGCATGCATTCAATACATATATTAATTTCATTTAAGAATTGTTGTTAAGTCTCTGTCAATTATAACAAAATTATTTGTTTCTGTAAGATATTGTGCACATGGTATAAAAATAAATGTCTTGAAAGCCTAAAAGTGTCGACTGATTTACCCCATCATTGATTGCTCAAATCATTTGGAATTTTTGGCGGTTGCCAGATTAAAGGCGCGTCAAATCGTATAATACGAAAGCAAGGTGTGCTGTACGACACACAAGACAATTAGATTAGAACAAAATCATCAGTTTTTAAAAAGTATTCAGGAGATAAGAATGTTCTCAAGTGAGTCATATGAAAGACTGCGTATGTTGTAACATATTCACCGAACTTTATCTCTAAGACGATAATCATCAGAAACAGGGCCAAGTAAACGGAGTATCGAAAAGGTCACATGTTGCAATGTATTAAATTTGTGGCGTTTCAAATCGCAGTATCAACGTGGGCACGTTACTTGACAAATATTGCACAGATATACCGTATAGAAATACTACTATGTAACGACTTTATTTCACAATGCACAGATTAAAAGTTACATGAGTTTTTGTGCGTTTCATTACGACCTTCCCATTCATAAATCCTAACAATTAGAAACTAAGAATAAAAGACAGAAACCAAAAAAGCAAAAATGTATTAGAGAGGTTTGTAGATGTTTTCTTATACACGAAAAAATAGGATGTTGTTTCGAATTCCAAAGAGATATGATAACACATTACCATAGACGTCATAAACAAAGATAACACAAAGTTTCCTGTATTGTAGTGACGTAGACTCTATATCTGTAGTAAAGTTTGCCTAAGTTGACTAATGCGACGCCTGCATGCGCACATTATACCAGAAACATTAAAAGAGAGGTAAAGAAAAATCGATATAAGAATTGAAGATAATTAAGAGCTTTAACTCTTTTTTATAACTTTGCCTTTCAAGGAAGAAATGTTTGTTACAAATTTGACGTTATGTTGTATCTATAAGCTATAATGTGAAGCACATTGCGCCACCATGATGTTGGCAGTACCGAAGGTTGAAACAGTTCGCATATTTGCAGATTACAGTTTTTACCACAGAATGCTAGTTCTATGGTTAAATGTTCTCTTTCTTGTGCAACTTGTCAATGCACAAACTTGGTACTCATTTGAAATGCATGAATACTACATAGAAAAAACGAAATCTGTCAATTCATATGATCAAGCTCAAAATGCTTGTGCTGCGAAAAATGCTACAGTTGCAAATGTAAAAACAGCCGAACTACACGACTTTCTGTTGGACAAAATCGGAATTCTAAAAGGTAGCTTCCAATTACATGTTTGTGGTTGCTAAAAACAACAATATCACTATAACGTTATCTTAGCATAAAAGCTACACGATTCTTAACTGTGACAAAACAATTTAACAGTAAGTGCATGGATTTCAAAATTTGACATCTCGTCAGTAACGTTTTGTTTGGACATGTCTTTTACGTGTTAATTTGGTTAAAGTATGCTGATAAGCCCAAAATGTTTCCCTGCAGTAAATATCATTTTCTAACCACCGGGAAAGTTGATGTGAAAAAACACTTTTTAAGTTAATACATTAAATAATTACAACTTAACAACTTTTTTTTGAAGCTAAGATAATAAAACTTAACTTTCTTGTTGTATAAAAGCAATGCAGTGCATAACATATATTCTATAGAAATATTAAACTTCAAACTTCATTTTTAAAGACCTGGGATTTCCATACTCGTTTTATATTGGAGCGACACGAATCGAAGGTACAAATAATTTTACATGGACTGACGGAACAAGTGCCGATGTGGGAGAGTGGAGGGATGGGGAACCGAACAATGGTGGTTTTGGAAATGAAAATTGTGTAACCATGGGTTGGCATGGAGAAATTAGGCCTGCTTTAAAGTGGATTGATTTCGGATGTGCATCACCCGCAAGATACATTTGTCAAAGAAACCTTCCAGGTATTGCAGACATGTTATGCAAGAAATAAGACTATAACATCGAGAATTAGGGTATCCGTCACACTAGAAATAGTCAAGTTTCTGTATACCCGTGTATGTATTCAGCACACGTACGTATGAGACGAATAACGTCACGGTCAAGGACAAAACAAGTGCAAATCAATAAAACAGGGACAAGTTCGCGCACTATAAAGCATGTTAAAACACGTTTCAATCACGTACAAACACGTTTCAAGCAGGATCGGACACGGTTCAAGCATGATCGAACACGGTTGTCTAAAAAGAAAACATACATTTAGAAAAAATGACACAATGAATTAATTGCATGCCCGAAATAACGCTTACCAAGATTTGAGCCTGGGTTTTTGCAGATTGAAAAATGAGGGTTACCTTGTAAAGCCAACATTCCTGGACATTGGTAACACATCAGAGGTTTTATACAATTAGTCTTTGGTCTATTAATGACAAAAAGTTTAAAATCAGTTACCTTCCAATGTTCTAAAGTTATCAAATCCAAAACAGCAATTCGACGCAATACATATAGTCCAACAAAACTCAATGGCAGGTTTTTTTTAAGGTTTGGTTTGGGTGACCGCTAAGTAGTTTTAAGAGACCGCAAGTACTGTAGTTGTAGTAGTTCTACTGTAGTTGCAAGCGCAAATTTTGGGAAACCGCTGGAGAAATTTGGGGACCGTTTCGGAGAAATTTGGGGGACCGTTTGTTTTCATAAAGATTAAACATTTTATAGCAACAACCACATCCATCACAACAACTCTGCAATCCACGCAAATTCATAACACCGACATAACCATAGCAAGTGCAAGGAAACCTGAATTAACAACCAACCAAAAAATTCAAAGTAAGTTTTATTTTGTACATTGCAACTTAAAATTGGATTGTCGTTTGCTTGTTTCACAATTTAACTTCAATGGCTTAGCAGAGACAAATAATTCAAAGTAGTCAGAACCCACACAAAGCATCCAAGGTACAACAAGGGACATTAAATCAGGTAGTGCAGGTTTGATGTAAATTTATCGTGATTGGAACTTAATTTTTTGTTTCTAGGAATAATGCCTCCATCTATCTTCATGAAGATAAACGCAAAAGATTGCAAAGATTTATTTTACTTAACGTTGTTTTATAAGTAATTTTTCGGCCACATGTGCAAAGCTATGTACCAAAACTCAACCTTCTTGCATGAAACAGATGAAACCAGCTCATCAATGCTTGTTTTTGTATTGCTGTCCATCAGTGGATGTGTGATTGTTGTCATTGGAGTTGCGATATTTCTCATTTACCGCAGAAGGTATTTCGATTTAGCTGTGATTTAAATATAACTTGTGATTAATTTTTAATATAATGTAACACAGATTTACAAAGAAGACAACACAGCCAAAGCATGATTACGCAGAAATAGGTAAGTCCTGGTTGATACTTCCTTTAACAATCACTTAAAAGGTAAAATGAAAAGCATTTTGTATTAAAGCAGCTAGCACTGAGTAGAATTTATACAAGTATATTCACTACTATACCAAATACTTCCTCAAAGGGATACTGGAATAAAATTGATATTCGAGTCAAGATACTGACTTTTTGTTTGGTTTAAAGGTGAAACTAACCTTACCCACAAAGCAGTTTGCAATGTCAACAATGCACCTACGTACCAAAATACCCTACATGTAAGAAAAGATGACAAGAAGAAGAAAGTTTCAGAATGCCAAGTGGAAGACGCTCATGTCAACATAGACATGGTCCAACCAAAGGGAACAAGCCACATCTATAATAACACGGAGAACATGAACAAAGCAAGCCACATCTACAATAACATGACAGATGTCAGTGCAGAAAACCATACCTACAATTACATTGTAAACCAAAACCAAGCAGCAAATTATGTTACAACGAAATTAAAGATTGCAAATGAATATAAAAACTAAGATGCATAAATCAACTCAACAAAACTTAAACCACTTTGAAATGTGAAATGCAATTTTTTCAGGCTGGTTCAAACAATTTTATAAACTGTTTTTACCCATTCGTTTTGACAATTTCACTTTTGTTTGAGTGGTTAATTTTTATCTGTGTCCATATGTTTGCAAACAAAACGATACACTGAAGCGTTGTGGTTGCATATTCGCCGATCTACTACCGCTTTTTGAAAGTTTGTCCCAACGTTCATTTGTTTGTTTCTTTTTTCACTTGGGTAGGGTAACTTTACTACATTTACAGTACTCCGTGGGGTTTCCCGTGGTACGTGTTTCTACTAAGCGTGCGAATTACCAAATCAATGTGAACGAGGAATTGTGTTTAAACAAGCATTGTTTGGATAAAACGTTCTGCATACTTAGCACTAAATGTGCGTCAGCTGTAAATACTGTTTGATTCAAAAGATGTCGCTGGTAATTGCTTGCATTTAGCATGATTACTAGTTATAAATAGAAAAATATTCATTTATGTAAAACATTGTACACAAGGGAAACAATTAAATGTTTTGAAGTCGGGAACAATACAGTCCACTTCATTAACCCAGGATTCACTAGGAAGTGCAAACCACGCAGTCATTTTGGTGGTTGCGATATTACACAAAAGTAGTAAGTTATCAACTACACTTGCAAGCATTAAACGACAATATATTTAACGTTACAGAAACAATGTCTTGTAACAGATACCATAACATTACATGGGAGGGATTATAAGTTGCAGTGGCGGCTCGTGCCTAAAATTTGTGGGGGTGCTGCCCCCACAAATTTTAGCCTTTACTGAACATATATAAGTTGGCAATATATTGAAAAGCTACATTTCTAGTTTTCTAGCCATTTGTTTTGTGTAGAAAAACAAGTAATACAAATCTTAACTAGCAACTCCATTGTGACGTAATTTTTGTTACGCAATAATGTACACGAGTGTAAACAGCAGACGGCATCATTTGTGTATTTTGTTTACTTGCACAGCGACGGGCCAAACACAATAACGTTCAGTAATAATGTGAAAAACAAAAACACACGTGGCACAGCTTCGAAACGAAGCGGTTGTAAATACGGTAAAACACAACAGGAATATAGAAAAAATAGATATAAATGAGTCGAAAAAGGTCGAAGTATTTCAGTTCGACAACAAAAATTGTCATGTTTCATTTAAGTAAATTTAGTCACAGTCAGCGTTTTCAACATATTCTATGACACTTCACAGATTATTGTCACACAAAAAAACTAGCCATACAGCTTTTTATTGGTATCATAACTAACAAATTTAACAACCACATTACATTGGTTTCAGAACTTGTTCATTTAAACATCTTTCTTGAATTTTTGTGTACAGACTATTAATTGTATTTTAGTTTCTTAACTGCTATAATTGCTGCTTGCTGGCAAATAGCTTATAAAACACTTATTATAAAAAGTGCAAAACGCCTTCAAGCTTTAAAATTTACAACACTCTCACTTAAATTTAAACCATATTTTTAAATCTTGTGTTTCCTTTTTCCAACCAAAATGAATTATGAAGTTATAGTTTGGGCATGATAATTGATAGCTTTTTCCTTGATTTCCAAATGACAGTTAAGAAACTTTTTTCTATTTAGAGCTAGCACTGCAAGTGCAAGTCTTTTGGAAATATTGGTGTTCCTCAGAAAAATTGGCATCTTTTTCAGTGTTATAAAGAACTGTTTTGCCTTTGAAGAAATCATGGAAAGAGCAAAAAAGGATTTTTCATCCTAGTAATTTAATTTGTCAAAACATCATCTCTAGATTAATTATTTTCAAAGTAATCATAAACATCAGATCTACAGAAACATTTTCATTTGAGTAACTAGCTTTTCTTTGTCAACAATAGGATGTGTTTGGTGGTCACTGCTATCTCCCCTGTAGAATGTTCATTCTTAAGAAACACTTCCTGTGAAGCAATTTAGCAGCTACTGGTTAGACAAACAGTACATGTCCATTATATCAATACACATGATTGCACTTGATTGCAAATACTGTCCACATGGTGTGTTAAGAAATCCACACTTTAAATTGTCTTCACTCTTTTTTTTGTCTTCATTTCAAAATTCCTGTTGCTTGCAGTTGTTTGTTCTGCATTTGATATTGCCTGAATTTCAGTGAGGCATTTAACTTCACAGTCACAAATTTAATTTTTCTTTGGTAGCATTATAGGAACTAAAACTGAGTATTTCTTGTTGTTGCTTATTCCTGCATGACATTGGAGTAGCAGATGTTTTGTCCCATACTTTCACAAATCTTTTTAATTCAGTTAATTATTATAAAGCTTAATTGTGACTTTTAAAGGTGTTAGATGACCTTTTTTTCTGTTTCAAGGTGTTAGATACACTTTTTTAATTCAATGATAACTGTAAAAACTGAAACTCACTTACAGTCATCTTAAAAAGTCACGACTAACAGTCAAACAATAAATTTAATGATAGCAAAATAATTATTTAACTGCACTCACTGTCGAACTTAAAAACACAGTACACGGGTTTGGCTTTGGAGCTCACTGACGCGAAGCAGACCACACAACTAGCGCTACGTCACGGGAGGGGCTGCGCGAGCCACAGCCCCCTCTCGCCTATTACGCCCGGCATGTAGCTTTTCCAAGTGCGCATGCGCACAACTGAAAACGTCATGAAACGTCACGAAACTGGAGCTGCAGCTCCGCCATAGATAACTTATCATTATTTTGATTTTTTTTAAATAATACAAAATTTTTACTAATTTTGTTTTAATAAATGCCGATTAATGCCATAAAAGTTATTCTTAGTATACACTGATCAAACATAAAAACTATATGTAAAGATTGTTTTGTATAACAACTTGGAATAGGAATGTCAAGTAAAAATACTGGGGGTGCTGCAGCTCCGCAGCCCCCTCGCACGAGCCGCCCCTGATAAGTTGGCATAGTAAGCCTTCAGTTTAGCCTCTGTTTTCGCTCGTTTTAGTTTGGCCTTTCCATTCATAAACCCAACCTGGCACGCAACTAACAAAATAGCAAGCAACTTTTCATATTTGACTAAGGTGAAAGCAATAAGTTATAATTGATTTGTAAGAAAGCGATTTCCTTTTGTGAAACTTCGTTTCATCCATTCCAAATAGTTATAAAAACACATTGGCACAAACGTCATGCACAACAATAACACAAAATTTCCTGTATAGTAATGACGTAACTACTACGTTGCAAAATCCTAAAGGAAAGTTTCACGCCTCGTTCGATTTTTAATGCTGAATACGAAGATCAAACATGGAAAGACTATAAAAGGCAGAATCTACAAGAAGATTGAGACGGGTTTATAGACATATTTTGTCTAATACTTAAAGAACTTTTGTCAGAAAAATAGCAAGTTGTCGTAACATTATTTTAAGTTGTGCTGTGATGTACTTTGCACCACAAAGATGCTGACAGTGCTCCGGGTAGAATTTTGGTAGCATACAGGTATTGCGACAGAATGACAACTTTATGGTTTAATGTTTTCTTTATTGTGCAACTTGTCAATGCACAAACTTGGTACTCATTTGAACGACACGAGTACTACATTGAAAAAGCAAAATCTGTCAATTCATATGCTCGAGCTCAAGCTGGATGTGTTGCTAAAGATGCTACAGTTGCAAATGTTAAAACACCTGAACTACACGCTTTTCTGTTAAACAAAATTGGAAATCTGCGAGGTAAATCAAAAGTTTGTGTTTGCTGAAAACAACATCACCGTAATGTTCTCTTTACATAAAAGCAACACAAATCTCATTTGTGACAAAAACAATCTAACAGTTGGTGGATTACAAAATTTGACATCTTGTTTGTAGTGTTTTGTTTTCACTTGTACTTTACGTGTTAATTTCGTCAATGTAGGCTGACAAGCCCATAATGTTTCCCTCAAATAAATATCATTTTCTATTTCTAACTACCAGGAAAAAAGCATTGCAGTAAACAAGATAGATTTTGTAAAAAAAATAATTCAAAATTATTTCAAAGATCTTACATCTCCATATTCGTTTTTTATTGGAGCGACACGAATCAAAGGTACAAACAACTTTAAATGGACTGATGGAACGAATGTTGACGTGGGACAGTGGAAAGATGGGGAACCAAACAATGGTGGAGGTGGAAATGAGAATTGTGTGACAATGGGATGGCATGACGAAATTAGGCCTGCTTTAATGTGGATTGATATTGGATGTGTGTTATCACCTGCAAGATACATTTGTCAAAGAAATCTTCCAGGTATTTTTTAACATATTAATCAAACCATCTCAGGACAATAAAACTAAGCACCATATGACAAGAAGTACATTGGTCATGTTCAATAGGAGTACATCGATCGAAATTATGTGAAACTGCACTGTTTGTGTTATTTATTTCCTTTATACTTGTGACTACGCAGTTGTACAATTTTTATCACAATATTTTGAAAAGGCAACGATTTTCCTTCGTATCAATAACTTTTCATAGTGTTTTAAGGCCTCATAATTTTTTTTGTAAAAACAAAACAAATTGTGTAGTAACAACGAAGTCAACCTCTCGCATGGAAACCACAGAAACTGCACGTCAGACTTTTCACACTACGATATCACACGCTACAGTCAAAACGACGCCCAAAATAGCCACCAGCTTGAAACATCAAGGTAAGATATTTTTGAAGTTGAATTGAGTTTATTTTGCTTGATGAAAGACCGAGCTGTATATAGCTGCTCAACGTCGAAACGTTATGGAGGGCAAAACAGTAGAGAACACAATTGGTGGAACATAAGTAAACGCGCTGCAGCTCAGAGTTGCAAGCGGGCCCAAAATCTGAGCCCGAACCCGAAAGTATAAGCCCGAAGCCCAGCCCGAACCCGAAACGTTTTTGCAAAGCCTGTTTAGGCCCGAAATTTTGATTGACAGGCCTATCCACGAAAGCCTTACAAAGGATGAGAAAGAAAAAAGAGAAAGACAACAAACACAATGAACAATAGTAGACAATTGGGCAAACAATACGTTTTAGAGGAGGGTGGGCATTAGGCCAAAGCCAGAGAATTGCTAAAAAAAATGGCGGACACGGAACGTAAAGTCAGGCCCGTTTTAAGCCCGTTTTTTCACAAATACCTAAGCCCAAACCCGGCCCGAACCCGGTCCGAACCCGAACCCGGCCCGTAAAGCCCGGCCCGACTTGCAACTCTGCTGTAGCTACACTGTATTATAAAGCGTTATGTGTCGAGAGCTCACCAGAGTATGGGTTTGGCGCAATGACAGTAAAACACGATTGAGGGAGATACGTAGGTGGAACCAGTCGACGAAAACAAGGTGGGACGCAAATTGAAGCTGTAAATAAATATTATACTTTGTGTTGAACGTTGTTATTGCCGTTCAAATGCCGCCAGACCGCTCTTTCCACATGGTGGACGGTATGTCGGACACCGTAATATGACGTGGTCAGAAGTAGCCGGGCCCCTCTTGTGCATGGACGATCTAACGCGACCATCCCTGTTTGCAGGGTGTTCAGCCCCGCCAAAGCAGACCGAACCCTGATTGTTTGTTCGGTGGGTCGGGGCAGATGTAATGAAGTTAGGTGGTGGTGTTTCCCCATCTCTTTTTCCACTGGGTGGTTATCCAGTCGGTTGCGTCTGAATTGTTGTTGTCGCCAAGTAGATTGAAAGCAGCCAGTACAAAGGGGCACCTTGATGGTAATCTTTGGTGGGCCGGGAGGGATAACAGCAGCCTACAAATGGCCCTTGTTAAGGAATTAGGCCATCTGGGCAAAAACGACATCTGATGTCGAACAGATGCTGTTATAAGGACTACCGTTCAAATATGGTTATCAGAGACATTACCCCCCAAAAAATAAAAAATGTCGTTTTCTTGCTTAAAAACACGAATTTAAAACAGAAACGACTCACATGGAGCGGTCAAGATCTACACAAAGCATCCACGGTGCAACAAAGGAAGCTTTATCAGGTAGAGTAACATCGGTGGAACTGCTCTAAATTTACGTAACCCAAATTCCTGATGTTGAGACTTAAAAAACTTACATAAGATTGAAAGTAACCACTGCTTTCCTGTTTTTCGAATAGTTTTTGTGATTTCCTGTGTTTTTGCTGTACTAGGTGATTTACAACAAATAAAGTAAGAATGATCTTTGTTGGGAATTTTTACTATAAATCGAATAACTATGTACCGGCTGAATTATTAAATGACAAATCAAACTTAACAGAATCAGTGCATGATCCGTCTAAAAAAAAACACAGACACTCGTTAAGTAATCACATTTGAGTCACTACAATGTTCGTGAACTACACAAAACAAACTATATCTCTCCTATTGTTATAAATCGTTCATGTACTCGAATTCAAAGGAAAAATCACAGTTGTATTGAAAGTAAATTAGGTCAAATGTAAAGGAGTATTCCCAAACAAGCCTGCTTAAAAGGACCAGTATTTTTACTTGTTCTGGCATTTAGTTCTTATGTAAAGAAACATTTCATTTTTCAGAAGAAGCAAGTTCTTCATCGCTTGTTATTGTGCTTCCTTCTATTGCTGGATGCGTAGTTATTATCGTTGGAGTTTTAGTAACTTTGATCTATCGTAAACGTAGAGGGTAAGATCTGTGTTACAAAATTGATTCTAAACTGTTATTTTATTTACTTTAATATGTTACAGATCGGTGACACAGGATAAGGATGAAAAACGGGAATACGCTGAAATAAGTAAGACTGTATGTGAAACACGTGATATCTTTTCTAAACCAAACAAATGACAAAAAGTCAAATACAATACATTTTTCAGGCCTAAACTTCATCTTACATACTAGTCTCAATCTTTACACCACATTAAAATGTTTTGTATTTTTGTACATTAAAGATGAAACGAAAATCACCCAGCCACTAGGTTTGAAATCACCAACGTACGGAAATGTTGTGATCGAAGAAACTACGGATGGTAAAGAAACTGTCAATGTTTCCAACAAAGATGATATAATAGAGGCCCAGGACCATGCGGCTAACATAGGTGGATACCACACCTACAATAACACCTTAAATCAATCAAATGAAGAAGATCATGCCTACAACTACATTGTAAACCAGAACAAAGCAACAGTGTATGCTTCTGTAGAAGAAGTCAAAGTAACAAATGAATACGAAAACCAAGGACGGAATTGCAACAATGCTTCGTGTGATCTGAATGAAAACCAAGAAGAAAGCCAAGAAGTGTATGCAGTGGTTTTCAAAGAAAATCATAATAAAAACAAACAAAGCAAAAGTAAAGATGAAAATGATGGTGAAAGTGGAGGTGATGTTTATGCTGTGGTGGAAAAGAAGGGGAAATAAAACTCTAATGAAGTGTTTGTCAACATAAGAATTTTTGTTTGTGTCAGTTTTTTTGGTTGTGTCGTTTTTGTGCATTGTCTTGATAAAAGAAATACGAGCAAAACCTTTAACTTTACATACTTAAGCAGAACAAAATTACTTTTACAGAGGATTACAGTTTAAATAAAATTGCTTGTAAATGTATAAAAATGCTAAATCACGGTCGTAGTTTCATACAATAAATTTGTTTTTTTAATATTCATTAGATTATCTTACCTGTTTTGATTGGTATAGGGCTATATCTGTTATTATGCGTTTTGGTGTTTGTTTGTTGTTTGTCATTTAATCGTTAGTGGCTTTTAATTTGCACAACATGCATTGTGGAAATGAGCAACAGAACATATAGTTTTTAATGTACTTTGCGTATCTGTTTAACCATATACCAGTTATCAAAATATTTGTAATTCAAACAAACAACACTCTTGTGGTAATATTATTGTAATGAATTATTCTAAATACGTGTAAAGTGGGAGTAAGTGCGTTGGACTCAACAAGAGATTAAAATGTGTTATTTGTTTGCAAAACCTAACAATTAGTTTTTCAAAGTGGAGTGAAG
Source organism: Phallusia mammillata (assembly GCF_965637545.1). Classification (NCBI taxonomy): domain Eukaryota; kingdom Metazoa; phylum Chordata; class Ascidiacea; order Phlebobranchia; family Ascidiidae; genus Phallusia; species Phallusia mammillata. Next base: position 23,735,383 of record NC_137255.1, read on the forward strand.
GTTTCGTTTTGGTCCAATTACTCCATTTTCACTTCTAGACAGGCTACATACATATCTTAAGTTCATTTGAGTTCCGCGTATATTTCCGTGCAAACCTAATGGAAATATAAAGATGTTGTTCATTTTGTGTTTATTTGTGTAGATTGGTGTAAAAATTGGCTAGAAACAGTGTTGCCAGTGAAATAGTTTTGGTCATTTGTCATTAACTTTCTGCAATTGCCTTAGGCTATGCAAAAAGTTTTTTTACAGCCACAGACTTGGCAAAAACAACAATTGCAGGCAACGCTACAAAACAAACATTCCATAACAATCCTACGGGCCAGGCGCCCAAGACCAGTCTGGCACTTTCTTGCCCTAATTGGGCTATGATAGGTTTATGATTCATCTGGACCTTAGACGTTCCTGAACCATTTTTTTCTCATTTTTACCATTGTAGATTTCGGTTGTAAAATTAACGTCAAATTTCTTCAACATGCTAAAAGTTTTTTACTAGAATGATTTCATAGTTGGCACGTCGCAAATTTGAAACTCTAAAAGTTGTTGCAAACATATTAACCACTATCATTACATTTTTATGAGGCGTGGTTTTGATTTGGCTGGGGCATGGTGCTATGGCCAGGAGTGCACAACCTGCGGCCGTGAACATGTACGTTAAATTGTTAAATAATTGGATTTCAAAACTGCTCTAAACAGATTTTGCGGGACTGGAAAGAATATTAGCAGCTTAATAACCGTTTGCAGCTAGCATCATAATATATACGATGACGTCATAAACAGTTAAGACGGATCTTCAGACGACTCGGCCTTCATAGCGACAAGGTTGTGCTATGCAATATCATAGTTGGTAATATGATCTATCCTAGACTTTAGAAACGCACATTAGCCTTTGACTACTTTCTTGTTATTAGTCACGCCACGATCTGAGCCCCAGAGAAGCAACAAAGGACCATACGCGGTCAAACGCGACTCGAACAGTGTGAAAATACCCGAATACGCTATTTGCAGCGCTGACACAGGAAGCGGGTGTTTTATAACGGTAACGGACTCAAGTTAAGAGTTGTATTGTCCAAACAAGACCATAAGGATGGTAAACTGGATAAAAATGAAAAGGAACGTTGTATTAAACGATTCTCGTGCGTTATTCTAAGTACCAGTTCAATAAATAAGGCCAGATATTTAGTCAGTAATAATAAGAGCAGAAGATCGTAAGTTTGGTTTCAAGAATGCAACTATGACGCTTTCGAGCAGTGGTTCTCAGCTGATGGTCCGTGGACGTGTTAAACTGGAATAAGTTGCATATAATTTAGAAATTAGAGTTGAGAACTAGTGATACACCGAAGTTTCGGTTGGCCGAAACATTTCGGCCGAATATGCGGTTTTCCCATGTTTCTATACGCCGTTTTCCCATGAATTTTTTTTATTTGTTTTAATTGTATGAAATCTATACCAAACCAGTAAACATCGCCAATATGAAACGTCAGAAACTAACTAATTGCTGCGTCTAAAAAATACGAGTGTCTGCAAAATATTAGAAGTTAAGTTAAGCATACGCATTGTAAATGCATGTGCCATAAACTAGTTCACTCGCATCAACGACACAAGGTTTAGTTGAAAACAAGGGGATTTTACGTTCCACCTGATTCGGCCCAAATTGTTTGTGCTTGTGGCCGAATATTGGGTTTCGGCCCAAAACCTTTTGATACGGGTTCGGTGCATCACTATTGAGAACCACTGCTTTAGGATTGTATGACAAAATGAGGATGTGGTCGACAATGCTATCAGCTCATTTTGAACTTATTTTTTATCAAACAAATTTTCACGTGTCATATTAAGTGTTGGACTTAAAATTTTCTGATTGTCTTACACTACGAGTGTAAATGTGGTTTAATGATGCAACAAAAGGAAAATATTTGGCAATGATGAGATGTTGTTTACTTTTTTAAGGTGAACAAGCTTGGATCTATTCAAGTTGTTTGTTTTGAAAAGACTTTCACACAACGCTTTTGTCCTAAAGTGCCAACATGCTGAAATACATTGCTTTCTGTCTGTTGAGCATTTTCTGTGTTAGTATTACTTCGCATGCCCCCCATGACATCAAGTGGTTGGCAAGACAGAAACGCGAGTATCATTTTAAAGGCAACTTTCCCACAACATTTGCTAAAGCGAAAACCAAAAGTTGGTCAAACGAAGATAAGCTTGCTGACTCTGAAGCAAAATCGCTTCTTAAGTTTTGGGTCAAAAGCATTCAACCTTTTCAGGGTAAGTTATATGCAAGTTAATAACCCAAGTTTTAGCAAAGGATGTGGTATTTTTCTGTTCCTTAAATCAAGCTAACTTTATATAAATAAGCTTTTGCTGCAATTAAAGACATAATAAACGAGTATTGCTTCTCCAGCAGTTTTATGAGTATGTAATACTAGGGTATAACTTTATGTATGTTTCAGATATTAAACGCCAAAAACGACAACTGGTTTTCAGCAACAACAGGACATGGTCTTTTATCTTTCCCACAAACTCACCCTTTTCAGGTAACTCAACACTATACGCACTATACGCAATTTAACTTTAATTAGGCATTTTTTGTAAATAAAGAGGACACGAAACATTAACGTTCGGTTTTATTCGTTTTCCAATTACGGTAAAACAAGCTATGTGCTGTACACACAAGTTTGTAATGCTTAGACAGCTTGAAATTAATTAGTAATTTATCATGTTTCAGTGCTGTTTCCAACTAGAGGAAAAATAAATCCTTCAACAACGACACTACCAACAACAACACCAACGACAACGACAAAAACTACAACACAAACAACAACTTATTTGACATCAACAGCAGCAACAAAAACCAAAACGTCAACAGCAACACCGGTGACAAAAACCACGAAACACATAAATGCAGCCACTACGTCATACGTACCGACAACAAGCTTCGTGAATGACGTCACTACCAATCAATTATCAAGCGTCACTAAACGCAACAAAGGTGAGTGACGTCATTGTGACACAATTATAAATTATAGATATTTGGCGCAACTTGCAGAGCTGGAGTCGTGTGTTTCAGTGTTTTCTATAATTAGTTAATTACCTTTTGTAATAGTTTATTGTTTGTGATGCTTTTGTATGAAGATTTATGCTAGAGTAGTTTTACTAAAAACGTAATTGACTTTAAGCGTCATGCTCTGTGTTGGCTTGTCACATATTCAAGAAAAAACACGGTCATGTCGAGACATTTATACAACACAATGACAATATTTTTTTCATTACTAACGTCTCTGTAAAGCTGTATGTTTTTTTAAAAAGTTTATTTTAAATACAGTGTTACTAATTACATGACGAAATAAAAAAGTCATAAATACTGCATAAGTTTATTGATTCACATTAGATACCTTTTTACGCCAGGTTTGAAATCATATTACTTTATTGGCGTCATCGCGGGGTTGTCTGTTTTCCTGTTAATATGTTTTTTGATCATTGGAAAGTGTTATCGGGACAACAAGAAAAAGTAAGCAGAACATAATTAAGCAGAAAAACTTTCTGTTGTTTACTTTTACGTATAATTTACACAATAATCAAATTACGCTATTTAAAACTATTAGTTGCAAAGTTTTGGATGTAACTGATTTTGTTGCTTTGTGTGACCGTGCACCGTATTTGTAGCCTACCTAAGTTGAAGGTGGTATAAATAACTCAGTTTAAATTTTAAAACAAACACCCAGTTGTATTGCACAAAAATGCCAATTTACTTGTTGCTTTTGTAGGAAAATAGGAGTTGATCCTCCGATGTACACCCAACATGTAACAGCTGGTCAACAGCAAGAAACTGTGAAACCGTGTTACGAAGTACCATTGCCAGGAAATCAACAACATGAATACGAATACATAACAGGTAAATAGGCGAGATATGGCACAACCAAAAACACAGTGTCCAATTTACTTGTAAGCTAAACAAGTCAAACCTTAACATAAAAAATACATGAAAGGCGAACAAATTATCTAAATGGATAAAATGTTCGCAGACTAAAACTAGGAAATTTTGTAACTGTCAGAAAAAAAACTAGGAATTTGTAAAATTAAGCTAGACACAATTTGCGCAATATGAAGATTTTTAACTTCGGGATCATGATAAATTATAACATTTTCAAAATGTTTAAAATACAGTAACTGTTAAAAGGCAAATTAAGTGCCAAAGAGAGCTTGGTGAGTTTTTTTTATAAGTGATAAATCAGTGTGTTTAAAATTTACTGCGGCCATTTTTTGACATTGTGGTTATAACCACAACTATAGTTCAAAATACCCTGTGTATTAACGAAAGAATTTTGTTCCAGAAAACGGATCCAAGTTAGAACCGGTCACCTACGCCAGCACAGTATCACCAGCCAATCCTATCAACCACAGTGTTTCCTACATATCCATTGATCCATAATTATTGTGTTTGTTATTGTGTTTAACTTAGTGAGTCACCGAATCAGCTATAAGGTCGGACCGAATCCGAACACATTTGAGTTAAATCGCCGAATCAATCAAATCACTTGTTGACCGCGCGAAGTCAAATTTAGTTATGCGCAGATTAAAAAATTTTATGATTCGTAATTAGGCTACAAAAGGTAGTTTTACGCTTTGAAGGTTTCGGCCGAAACCGAATCTTGAAAAAAAAAACCGATTCTGTGCAATAATTTTCGGTACATTAGCCTACTATAGCCTTATTTCGTTTATTTGTTAAATGTGCATGATAACGCCGACGGATATGAGATTGCTATCAATGCATTTTTTTCTAAAGAAGTTAACTTAAAAATTAGTTTAATTTTTAGGTGTTACGCAGCACATTAAGAATCTTGCCTAATTGAAAAAAAGGTTACAAAAAAGGGCATGACCCTTCTCGGTTGTAAAATTACGTACATTTGTACCAGACTTTGTTCGTTCGCAAAAACATATTTACAGTTTGTTCGCGTAGGTCAAAACCATTAAAATCCATGCAACGAAGGACTAAATGCAAAAACACGTCGGATAAAAGGCCAACATCCCACGAAGACTTACTAATGGCCTATAGCATCAGGCGTGCACAGACTTCCTTTACCTGTTTTGTGTTTCGGTTAATGGCTTCGGAAATAAATATTCCTGAAGTTGATTTTGATGTCAAAATTTAACAATTAATATATCTGTTTAGATTCGTGATATAGAGTAGACAACATGTCAAAAACATATAACTCACATGTCTAATATAGGGTGAAAAATCAAATTTTCAGTCTACAGTTCTTACAATATAGTAAAAATGCAGCCGACAAGCCACACAAGAATTAAAAGCAACATAATTATTGCGCCACCTAGTGGGCCCAGAATAGCGGGAAATTAAGGGGAATACCCTTCCGCCTGTGTTTTGTTTCTTTGATAAATAACGATACGAGAAGTCGAGAACCATTACCAATATTTAAGTATTCGTATTTACCGTAATATCCTGGATATCATTTATACGTTCACAACTCATATCTAAGCAGCCTGTACGACCCAAGGTGGTGGGGGCTTAATGTAAATAATATGCATGTTATTTTGTAATGCAAATCAGCAAAACCAAAGACGCTGATCAACATTCATTTTGCCATTTGAGACTGATAGATTCATAAACTGATGCTATATCCTAATCCTATCTTTACATTAAACTGTATATTAATTTGCATTTTAGTAGTACACAGTAATGTGCAACTTTGCAAGTATTGTTTATGAGAGGAAATAAACTGTGAATCAAATCTATTATTTGTTAATTGAAGCACGTATTAACCATAATCAAGAACAGTTTTGTTTCAACGACACATTTTTAGTTTAGGCATTATGCATTACAAAAAGTAAAAAATAATTTGTATAATTAAGATATTGTAAGATACAAATGCTAAAAGCTAAATTCTGAAACTCTCTTTGTCAAAACATACTGAACTAAACAGTTTTAAAAATGGTGCAAATTGTCATAAAAAAGCGAAGTGATACAGAAGAATGGACTATAATTGAGATGCAAGGAGAGCTACAGTCCAGATATGCAAATGGGTTGGCTGGAAACAACATTGGTGACCTACATTTTAACAAGAATGGAGTCCCGTTACTGATAATTGGTCACCATATTCTGTACGGAAAAGTGGTTAGCTTGGAAAAACCATTTGCTGTTTTGGTAAAAGGCATCTCAAATGAAAATAACAAATCTAAAAACGGAAATGAATTGAATGATGAAGATTCTGCAGAAAATCGGTACAATATACAAGCTGTTATTAAAACCAAGCTGGTTTTTACAACAAGACCCAAACCAATTATTATTCATGTGTCAAAGAAAAGCTGACATATATATGTGTATTTGTGTATTTCGTAACAGCATAATGTTTGCTAAACATGGTGACTGTATTATTAAACTGGTATTAAGCCCACAATTCAATGAATATTTTCTGACAACAAATTGAGAGCTTTGAAATAGATTTATATATTTTAAACCCTCCATTATGTGTTGAATATTTATGCATAAAACACAAGAACCGCCAAGGTGTTTGTGCAAGTCATCAACCTTGTAATTAGTTATATATCTTGTACTATAATTTTGTTCTTATTTATCTTCTCTACTTTTTGTATCTGTAACTTGATTTCACGTGCCACATGTTATGTGTTTAACTATGTTAATTTTTTAGCTTGTTTAAAAATTTGCTATTTGTATTATTTTACTAAAAATACCCAGTAAATATGATAAGTGTTACTCATCTCATTTGGTAACTAATGTCATGTGATTAATGAAGGCATGAAATGGTGTAATTCAGTAAGCCAATGTTTACTTTTATACACACATGTCCATATAATTGTCATTTTAAGTTCACCTAAACCTGTTATCAGTTTTGGTAAAAATCTAAAAATGATTAAGAAAGTTTTTCTATATTTGTCTTAATTTTTCTCTGTATTAGCAGTAAACGTAAAGATTGTTATTCATTGAGCAGTGGTTTCCACCATAGGGTTTGTGGAGCTCAAATAGTACATGGATTTTTTCTCTAAGCCCTTAAAATGCATTTTTAAGTTCAATAAAGTTTAGAAGTATATACTACACCCTCTTCTTTTAAAAAAAATAGGTGTTTCAATCCTTATTTAGTTTTTCATTATTCAATTTAAAGAAAACAAGTTTCACATAAAATTAAGTAAGCTGTTGGCAGAATTAACGAAAGACATCTGTTTCTATTTTGCTTTTGCGGATTACAATTTTTATTTGATATTTATTTAAATAGACATGCGATGAAAGACATATGTTACTACAGAAACGTTGAAAAACACTGCTATGAAGTATTCTTTGCAAGGTTTCATACCAAATACATCAAAGTGGTGCAATTTGCAGTTTTTGGAACAGGGTACCTTAGGTAGGGCTGAATTATACCCTTTCGGTGTCCAACGTCTAAAGTGTTAGTGAGTGCTTGAAAATTGTTGTGGCTCATTTAGCCATTGTTTGTATTTGTAGAAAAATGCGCAGTTTGTGGTGGGAAAATCCGCGTTCATTTAATTACCGCTAGGTCGCGATAGTGATCCATTTCACGGTGACTGTGTTTAGCTGCGCACAAAAAAAAATATTCAAAATGTACGTCACGCAAAAAAGCAGAGGTACGGGTACGGTTCGATTGTACGTTCCTCCACCGGAGCGTACCACCGTTGACCGTACATTATAAATGTTGATTAAACGGACATTTTTGAACGTTACAATTTGCAGATAATATTGAAATTGCCTGGAACTTGCATTTAAATAATTTCATCACAATGTCATTGTATCATAAGAGGGTTCAAAAAAGTTGATGACGTCACTTGCACTGTAGGCCTGTTATTAAAACCCGCTTAATGACTATAACAGAGATTAACTCGGCATTTGTAATTGATTCTTAAGTTAGTTATATAAAGTATTTTAATCTCATAAAATTTATGACGATTTTGCGTACCGTACCTCAAGCACCTCAAGTACGGTACGTTTCGATTTTTGACAGCATTGGTACGGTACGCTCTTCGTAACGAGGTACCTGGTACGTTCAACGCAATACCACCGTACTGCTATCCTTGACAAAAAGAACGCTTTTTTAAGTGTTGCACCACAAACAACAGTCCAAAACCAAATACAAAAAGTTTTCTGCAACAAATCTGACCATAGAAAAGAAAGTGTTCTCTTGCTTAAAAGAATCAGCATTAAGTCCCGTGTCGACCTTTAACCTACTTTACATTAAAGTAAACTGGACGTTGACAAATCTTTTGTTGATTGGGGGCGCCTACCATTCATTAGGAGGATGTATCTATCATCAAACTCTCAACGATAGCCAGAAATCGGTTAAAGTAGGTCTTTACAGTTCCTTTATGCGACTCCTGTCGTGCGCTTTATTGTGTATTCTTTAGCATCAAACTCTTTCCTCTCTTCGGACGACGCGCATGTCCATATCATTGTGGTTAATTAAATCATAGATTTCAAATGGGGCGTCGTCCCAAAGCGTCGATCTGTATTTAAAACCGCGTTAGAAGCCTATATCCGTTTGAAGTAGAATAAAACTAGGCGAGATCAACTTTAAAAAAGAAAGCGCTTATTTTGTTTTATCATAACTTGACAGCATTTTGTCAGAACTTTGTGTTTTTGACTGTGGTGTACCAAAAAAGCAACTTACTGTATTGCCTTAATAAAATTCATTTCATACTGTACATTATGTACGAGTTATTATAGTGTGGCCAATGTAAGAACCACAAACAAATGCTAAAACGTCCCAAAAATGACTAAAATGGAAAGAGCAAGAAAATACTTCAAAAGTGTTGAAACAAGGATTTTGAGCAAGGATTTAACAAGGATTAAAACAAGGAATACGTGGTTTTATTTTTAAATCTAATATACACCATACAAGAATGGTAATTACACGTCCTAGTGACAAACAACGTAAGAAAGCAAGCAAACCAGATACGCCTACATGTTTTGAAAATTTTAACTGAAACCGCCGCAAAAAGATTTTAACATGGCAAACCTCGTTTTGAAAGTAGGTCTGTTCTTAGGTCTCGGTTGGATTTTTCACACAAACTGGGTCTGTCTTTTGTTAATTGTTACCACGTGAGCTGTTGTGGTGGCCCATCCGGTGTTATGAATAGAGAAAGAGATCGAATGACCCATGATGAAATATGGTAACGCATTTTCCGCCTGTAACACGATTTTTACGACACAAAAGGAAAGTTATTAGATGTTCCCTACTGTTTCTGGATTAGTTACTTAGTAAAATTTAAGACCTTTGTTTTGATATTTTAAAAATAGGAAACAAACAGAGGTAACGAAAAATTGGGTAATATATTTGGAAAATTAATTAAACCTAAAACAGCAAAATCAAAAGGGTATTACGTACTAAACACTAAACAATTGAAATCAAACTTCTACTGTTTTATGTAACTTTTCTGTTATAATTTGCGCGATTGTTTAGATTAGAAATCGGCACACTGGCAACGACAATGCCACCTCTCCAGCAAAGCAACAGTTCCCTCCCTTCCTTTGTCAGAGCGCCGGTGCTCTTTCTCTTTCTTTTTTGACAATCGGAGGGCGATGCTCTCTCTTTTTCGCCACCTGTTTGGCAGTGTCGAGGCCACAGTGTTCAATCTGAACTGAGATATTGAAGTTAACTCACAGATCACAAATAAAACAAATAGAAGTTACGAAAAAAATGACTAATCGTATTGCATTACCATTTACAAATATGGGGTGCTGTAGTTCCACAGTTCCTTTACGCGAGCGGCAACTTTCGTGTTCCTGCAGTATTTGTTTAAAGCAGTGGTTCTCAAACTTTTTTGTCCGCGACCCAAATCTGAGTTTTATGAACATCTCACGACCCAAGCCTCAAACATCAAAACATGGTATTTTTTTCTGATATGCATGAAATAGAAAAAGACACAAACAGTCAGTACACAGTACTGTGAAAAAATGATTTGTTTATTTAATGTGATTGATATAATATTTTCGCTGATAATATTTTCAATGCACGGCTCTATTTTTCATTCGGGAGACCACTTGAAGTTTTATATTCAGTGAAAGGTCTGTGATTCGACTTTTTACTGTGCTGTTCGATAACGAGGCGGACCGCAATTTCGAGGTCACGTCGTCGCGCTTATAGCAGTCTGGCCATGTCAAAATGGCTGCAGGCTTAAAGAGCTCGATTCGTTCATTGCGGCTTTGCAGCACCATGATCATTAATAGAAGTGAATCCCAAATCTATCAATGTTTCCTTGTACGAATACTAACTCAGCCTTAAACGCTAACTGTTACATCCCCATGTTCAGTTTCGCATGATGAACGTCCTGTTATTTCCCGTGTAAAGTTGGAAGGTTGTTGTCTGTATGTGGTAATGATTGGTTCATTTTAATCTACAACGTGGTTGCGTGAGGTGACTTTACTACTGCATTGAGCAAATTCCTTTGTGTTTACTTGCTGTAATAGTCCGTTTGGGCAGAATTGAATCACCATAGCGCGACCCATTTTTCGATCATGCGCGACCCATGTTTGGGTCGCGACCCATACTTTGAGAACCACTGGTTTAAAGCGAAAGCGCCCAATGTGCGTTGTGGCAAGCAACGTTATAGATCCGTGTAAGACATTACGGTCATTTGGATTGCAAAACTTCCAAAACCCGGTTTCAAAAAATATCCCTAAAGTGGTAAATTTAGTTCCACCCATGCAGCACACAAAATATGATACCACCATACTACAGTAATAGTACAGCATGACGTTAACTTTACAAGTTGTGTAATACGCAATCGTCACTTTCAGTTACCCTGAAAAGATGGTTACCGGTACGAAAAATACATTTCCAGTAAAGTTGTTTCACGTTCATACATATGTTTTTGGTGATAAGTAAGACTGCAAAATGTTGTTCAATTTTGGCCCCTTAATTAAGTTGTTAGTGTTAAAATGGTCACCTATCTCAATTTTCCAGTTGCTCGGGATTAAAAATCTCCCAGCTGTCGTGAATTTACTCATGTGTGACCACAGTTAAAGGAAGGCCGGCATGTTACAATGCGATCGTTCAAAGATTTCTCGTTCAGTTATCCCAAGTTCCCCACCGTGACCGATTTAGAACAGGGAAAGATCCGATGTGACTTAAAGTGGCCCATTGAACAGGCTGTCAAGTCATTTTGAGCTTAACCACGTGGCTGTAAGGAACAGTACTATGCTTAAGTTGCTAGTTGCTTTTGATTGGTTAATCGTAAATGGTGTCAGCATTAGTTTTCAGTTTTAATCCGCAAAAACAGTTCGGACTATCGGTTAAACAAAACGTACATAAGAAGGACCGTTAAAAAGTTAGGTACAAGTACTACTGTCAAAGAATGACTTTCATAGTCTGTTGTCTAGTGTTATTCAGTCTTTCTCAGTGGTTCTCAACCTGTTTATGCGTACCATTAGTGATTTAGGATTTTTGGCGATATGCGAGTAGCCTCGTGCCATGCATAATTCAAGTGAGATCAAGAAACGCAACTTAACTGACCCAAGTAGTCAGTCCTGGAATTGGGCAAAACTCTTGTCTTGTGTATTGTTTCGGAAAAACCTTACTGGTTTCAGAAATATGCTAGCCTAGTCAAGAAAAATAGACTTAACTCTTGATGGATGGTACAAAACCCTATCTTCAACAAATGGGTCAGTTTTCAGTGTTTTGTAAACAAGTTGACGTTCATTGTTAGACTATGAAACTTAATGGACACTGTTTGTATGTCGGCCTGACAAATATGGCCTGATGAAGATCTGTGACGTCACAGTTCCAGCGGATACCTTTATTTGTTTTAGCGGTAGCGTGGCAACGTAGTGTCTGTAGTAGCTTAAATTACATCAATTTTGTTTCGTCTCAATTAAAAAAAGATGAATGGGAATTTGAGCGTTGTAAGTCGGATCGGACTGTTCAGGACGCGTTCGAAATTTTTTAACGAACGGGCTTGATTCGGGCCTGACTTCATGTTCATATCCTCTGTCCGTAAGTTAAAACAAATATATAGCTAAGTAGCAAGTTCCTGGAGTTAAACTTACTGTCGACCATTGTCAATTATGTATATGGCTTCTTTATTCTAGCCCTATGAATCAAACTTTCGGGTCAAAACTGACTTCTCAAAAAAGATTTGGGTCGGGCTTCGGGCTTGTATTTTTGGGTTCGAAACGGGTTCGGACTCGAATTTCGGGCCCGTTTCCAACTCTCTGCTCGTGGAACATGTGTATTCCCAAGCACATGACGAAATAGAATGAAAATTGATTGGCATTTTTACGAAGTTTTTTGTTAGACTGGTTTGGTCAGAGCGGTAAGAGGACCTAACATCCTCGAATCCAAATTGTTTAGAACAGAGGTGTGCAACAGGCGACCCGCGGGCGATACAAACGTTTGCAAAATGCAAATACTTCACCGAACGTGACGTAATAATTCCCATTGTCTAGTAAACAATTATTTTGTTATGAAAGCCAGTGTTGTAGCGAAACTTTGTATGTTTTAGAAAATAAATGTATTGATGAAATGTTGCACACCCCTGGTTTAGGACAATGCAGGAATTGGACCCAAAAGTTGAAACTGCAGCACAAATAGGCCAAGTGTGCAAATCAGGTTTGAATTAGGTCGTTTTATTTAAACTTGGTCCCGAAATACCCCCCACACAGGAATTATGCGTATGCGACCGTAAACATGACAAATTATCGTAAACGTCGAATGCTTTCCGTTACAAACCGCGTCGCAGGTTAAGCTGTTAAACCTGGGTACGAACATACTCAATACAGAGGAAATAGGTGTGTGTGACCATGAACATGTCTGTATACATACTCCATAAAGGGTTGTTAGCTGTGGTGGGATTCAGCCGGTTCGTAGGTTTTATAGAACGGTCTCACGAAATTTTATGAGATCAGCAAACCGGTTATGAACATTTTTCTTCCCACAAATCTTCCCACAAATCGGCTAAAAAACTGTATGTGTTCGTGTGATAGCAGAAGTGCATGGCATAGGTAGCCGAAAATTTTGGGAGGAGCCAAATAGTATGTTGGCCAACACTGTTTGCTTTCCTAACGCTTGGGCCAGTGGTTCCCAAACTGTGGGCCACGGCCCAGTACTAGGCCACCAAAACATTTTCAATGGGCCACAGAGCCATTTGAACAGATTCTTATGTTTTGTTATACCGTATATTATGTTCTTTGTTCTGAAAAACGTAATTTTTGCAAAGAATTTAGAATCTTGTAGCCAAATTTCAGGAGCATGTATCTCATTAAAATAAATTGCTAGAAACCATTTCGCCTGTTTTTGAGTTTTTTTGTGCCCAAATTTACAGCACATGGTGGGCCACGAATCGCTATTAAATATAGACATTTGGGCCACAGACCAAAAAAGTTTGGGAACCCCTGGCTAAGGCGAAGGGCGTGTTTTTGCCAAACACGTGATTTTCCAAACTGTGGTGCGACGGGACCGCCAAACGCTTTACATATTCATTTTATGTCTCTGCATGGAGATAAATATATCTTGACTTCGCCTTACAAGTCAGCGAGTCGTTTTTGGCAATTAATATTAACATTTGATGAATTAAAGTTTCTCGGTATAAAAATTTGGGAGGGGTCATTGCTTTATTGCAGCATGGGCTATAAAAAAGTCTTTCAGGGGGAAATGGGTAAAGAGCACTGATAAACAAAACTCATTGATGCTTTCGACGCATGTATAGGAAGTAGTAAACACATAAAAGTAAACATATCTTCATCGGTGCAGTATAAGTTCCTTACTGTTAGCATGAAGAAAGTTTTGTCAATAGTGTAAGGTCCAGAAAACAAAAACTTGTATATTTAAGCGCTACACCAGTTAAAGAGAATATTTCAATCTTTATTTTGTTATTTTCAAAATGAGAGTTTTGCAAGCTTGTAAAAGACGAAAAGAGTCACCTCCCCAACATTTGTTTCGCTTTAATCAAGTGTGTTGTTCCATATGCCCAAGCGTTTTTGAGATAGCAATAGATCAAATTTTTGATGAGACCGTTTTTAAAATCAAGAGAAACGTATAAGACCTTGCAAGACACTGATTCATATTTAATACAAGCTTACTGATTAACGACATCAAGTTCAAGGTCTTTGTATGAACCCGAAATATATGATATCAAGGTCTTTGGTTTGTGTTGATTTCGGCGTGTAAATTTGAGTATGTCAAGCGGTAACGCATCGCAAACATATGTTGGTCGCTAGGCAACTAATATGAATTCGGCTGCTTGGTGACGACACCTTTGTGCCACAAGACATCGGTTTTGGTCAAAGGTGAAAACAGGCAGAATGATTAAAATTGTTTTAAAGCTGTATGTTTTGCTTTTGTGCCTTGTTTTTATGCCAAACTTTAGGTAGTTGTGTGGGAAGTAGGAGCTTTTTGGGGGGTTTTCATTTTTACTCGGACGTAACTGCTTGGGTTGCTTCCAGGAGTTATTGTAACATAAAAAAGGACCCACTCACGTTCAAGATTAAATTCATAAAATATTTGTAAACAAACCAAAATTGTCACATTCAACTACATATGTGAAAGCAAGACTCTTGGGAAGATCCACTCTAAATGAGCCGAATGCGTTGTGACATTTCAGTCGGTCACCAAGCTGTCCCATATGACAAGGCTTAGGCTGGAAACATTTAGCCTACGGTGGGATTCGAACCAACGACAGGAGTATTTTCGGGACTCGCGCTCTGCAAACTGAGCTACACAGACTTAATAGTGGCCCGTCGAAAGTCGAATCACAGGCACCGTTGCTTGCCTCGTACATGTCAGCTTCGTCGTAGGGGATCGCCAGGTTGACCAGTAGTGTGTCGTGATCACCGGTCTACATAGACGTTTTAGGGCTGATCCCAGTTATGAATTCATGTTGATCTCACCTTTAATGAGATTCGAACTTATAACTTCAGTTTTTAAGTGGTCATCTATTTATTGTTCGACAGTCAAATTTAACGGTTTTGTATTGTTGCAATGAAACTACTGTCTGGATTTGAAACTGTTGTGCGCAGTCATAACAACAAAATTCATCAATCACTAGTCATGATAACAATATTGATCAGTGGATAGACCAAGAACTGAAAACATATGAGTGTATTTTACCATAAACTAATGATTAATTTAGCTGATTAACGATTAATTTAGCAGGTTAAATCATTTAGCATTTGCAAGCGCATTGTCACGACGAAGGATAGTTTGATGGTTAAACGATAGTGGTTAATTCACATTAAATTCTACTCATTGTGCTCGTGAAATTTAAAAACTTGATGCGATATTAGGACATTCTTTTCCAGTTTACGATTAGGGTTTGGACATTTAGGTAGGCCTACACTAATCACGGACTGTGAAAGTAGCTCGATCAATGCACAAAATTGCAAGGGTGTCATATATAGAGAAATGATTTTGATAGAAAAGCTATAACAGTGCCTCTTGCTATTAAATCGCGTACAGAATCCGAGTTTATGTTATTTCTTACTCGTTTTGTTTTTAAGCGGCTGTTTCTAACACCACGGGGTTATTTTCTATGCCACTGTTTGTTTTTTTCTTCAGTGACCATGATTAGCAGAAACGTGCAGGAAAATGTTTGCGTTTTTTTTTCAGGGCTTTGTTGTCGGTTTTAGCTTTCGTATTCTGCTTTGTTTTTGCGACGAGGTAGCATAAGAATGGGCGAGGATGAAGCACCGGTGCGGGCAACCTGGAAGAAAAAATTCGACTTTGTTTTCAATGTAGCGGGAGGTTCAATCGGGCTTGGAAATGTTTGGAGATTCCCTTATCTCTGTTACAAGAACGGCGGGGGTAAGTAAAGTACACACCGTTGTAAATTATGACTGAATGTGTACAGTAGCAGACACTGAAATTGAATCCTTAAATAAAGTTAGTAGGATATTTTGAAAAGCGAATGTCTTAAATAGCGTCAAGGGGATTTTAACCCTGTACTGGGGTTTACAACCGGGCTATTTATCGTTTTATATTTTTTTCTAAATTGCACAACGAAAAATAAATTAAAATGATTCTACTGTATTAGGCTCAATTTTTAGTCTGTAATTTTGTTTGGTTAGTCGACAAATAACTGATTGGCACAACATAATTAATAATCTTTACAAATATTGTCACAACTAATAGTTTTAAACTACCAAAGTAGCAGTACCAAACTTATCTGTGGGTCACACAATTTTACATGTTTGAATTTTTTTCATTATTAGGACTCATTAGAATAGCTCCAGATTTAAACACATGGTGACGATAAGGGGTGTGGCAATTTTTGGGGGCGTTGTTCTAGTAAGCATTTTTGTTTAATCTTTCAGGAGCTTTCCTGATACCCTACGTTATTTTTCTCGTGGGAGCGGCCATACCCATATTTTTCCTCGAGGTCGCCGTGGGACAGTTTACCAGTACTGGAGTGTCGAAAGCATGGGGGATGATGCCAATAATGCGAGGTAATAGCGGAAATAATTCTGCATTATTGTTATGTTGTTTTGTCTGTTTTTAAAGCACCAATAGTGGTTTGCATAGAATTACTCTTAACAAAATGATAGGCTTGATGATCACTTATTTCAGTCGGTGCTTTGTTGTAAATCCATTTGTTCTGAACAGATTCTATTTGAATGAGATTTTTTAATGTCTACATGTGTACTGCTCAAATATATGTTATAACCTGGCTTTTATTGCAAAAAAGAAGCATACTTCAGTATTACTTTTAGCACACTGGTATCATCGGCTTAAACAAGTATACCTATATTCGGCGTTTGCATTACAATCTAAAACAGGGGTCTTCAACCTTTTTGGCTCAATCGCCCCCTTATTAAGGAATTGTCTCCAAATCGCCCCCCTATGAGATTGTTATTTGTACAAAAGTTCTGCTTTTTGAGCAGACGTGGGCGGTTAGATTCATCCAGCAACACGAAAGCTTCAGTTAACAGCTAAAACTTAATTTAATTGCTACTACAACACGCAAGGTCCATTTTACCGCAATTCTTCTAACTAACGCATCCAAGATTTGTTAAAATTTATTACATCATAGACAAAACAATGTTACGATTATGCGCAAATAATCGCCTTTTTTGTTGAAAACAGTGGTCCATTACTCTGTAGAGGAGAATCCTAAATGATACAAATACTTCGCAGTTAAGGAAGCGGTTGTAAGAAGTGTGAAAGCGAAACAAGTTTGAGGTAAAGCTCATTACCGTTGTATTAAAAAAGTATGGCCCGTCACCATACATAGCCTCAATAAAGTGTCCCGTGTGGCAAATTAAATGCCCAACCTTGCTCTCGGGATCACAAAACGTACAAACAATCACCAGTAAACACAATGTATTTAAATAGCAGCATGTTTAAGCTGATGCGTCCCTTATCACTGGTGTTTGTTTGCAACACGAATTATATCTGCTTGTAAGTTAAAGTTAGCTGAGTCTCACAGTTCTTGTACATATTTATACAATCAGTAATGTTGAAATCGCCCCCCTTTGTAGTAAAATCGCCCCCTAACTTTCAAAATTGTCACCATCGCCCCTTCGGTAGACGTAATCGCCCCCTGGGGGGCGATATCGCCCCCGTTGAATAACCCTGATCTAAAACCATGTGCATAGATTCTTAAAATAATTTACATCCTAAAGATGACCTAACTTAGATAAAATTTGTTCGTGGTGACAATGGCCAGATATCGTTATAAGCAGTGGTTCTGCACCATTCGTTCAGGTATTTCACACAGCACAGGGAGTAAAATAATCGTATTTCTTTCCCACAGGCATTGGGTTGGCGTCCCTCACAATCAGCATCAACCTTCATACCTACTACATGGCTCTACTTGCTTGGTCGGTCCGATACATTGGAGCTTGTTTTAACGCTGTACTGCCCTGGTCGACATGTGATAATCCATGGAATACGCCAAACTGCTTTCGTTACTCTTCACCAAGTATGAATGCCAGCACCTACATTGGTAACATCTCGTCTACAGTAACGAGTGCCGTGGCTGCAAATGTTTCAAGTGTTGCTGAACAGCCCAAGGTTTCGTCAGTCGTGGAATTTTGGGAGTAAGTAGTAACGTTTGACGGGAATCGAAAACAGAGGTTTGTGGGATCAGGTCCAAGCGATCGTGGATCAATAAACTTGTTTTTTCGCGAGTTTTCGCGTATTCAAATAGAGTTTTTTCAGCACTCGTTTTGCACTCACGCACTAATACATAACTTTTCCGAATTCGGCAGCACAAGTTACAACATCTTAACACTTTACACCAGTGGTTCCCAAACGGGGACGAGTTCCTCTCAAGGAATTTTAAAACTTAAGGGGAGGAATTTCTTTTAATTTGAACATTTGATTTGTAAATAGACACTTAAGCTGGCAATATAACCGTGGAAGTTAATAAAAGACCCAATTATAAATGATCTTTCTAAGGTTTAGTATCTACTATGTAGAATATTATGGAGAATAACTCGAATTTTTTTGGCGTTTTATCAAACATTACAACAAATATAAAGCAAGCTTTTCTTTAATCAGACGTGGAGTCTTGGATGTGTCGAAGGGAGTTCATGAACTCGGATCAATTAAGTGGGATCTTCTTGTTTGTCTCATAGTCTCGTGGCTTGTCGTCTACTTCTGCATTTGGAAAGGCATAGAATGGACTAGCAAGGTAAACGACTACACTTGTATATTGCATTGGACTTTTTTAAGTACATGCAAATATCTTGACATGTCCATACTGCTTTGGTCACATTATTAGGGACCGAGATGTCGTAATTGTTTAATAAGTAGAATAAAAGATACTTAAAAGCGCTGAAATAGAAAATCTAAATAAGATAGATAACTAAGATTGTTAAACACTCGATAGAGTCTTGCTCTAATTGCAACTTCACTAGTTTCTTCATGTAAACCGGGTTCGGACTTTTCGAATCGGAACCTGAACGGGTTCGAACTTGAGTTTTGAATAAACGGACTCAAATCGGACCTGTATACATACCAAGCTACATATTTGCAATTGAAACTGTATTGTACTTCAACTCTGGTTGAACTGATTTAAACGCTTATTTCGATTTTTGTTTGGGTAGTCCTTTCCGAAATTTCGAGAGCGTTGTATGCCACCAATAAACGCAGAAAGCTTATAGGTTGGGATTTGGAGGAAACTGATGTTACTTGTTTTCTGTGTTTTTTTTTTAAGTGCAGTTGTACAACAAGCTTGTGTTTTTCGTCAGATCATATACTTTACGGCATCATTCCCACTGCTCATGTTGCTTGTCTTGTTCGTTCGTGGAGTCACCTTGGACGGAGCCTACGATGGAATCGTCTACTATTTGAAACCGAACATCACGAAACTGCAGAGCGCACAGGTAATAGAAAAACACTTCAACTAGACAGAAGATAAGCAAACTTTTTGTCATCGATTTATAATGCAATACAGCAGTTCCTAATTCTAGCTGTTATAGTATATTATATAATCAATGACATCAAAAACTTTTTTTTCTTGAAACGAATTTAGACTTTAAACATTATAGACACGGACTTAAAAACTAGTCTGAAAAACAAACAACCTGTCAGAATATACGTTGTAGTGTGGAGTCAATATTGTCATCAAAGCAAGGTAGTTGTACACAAGTTCCCTGTCAGCTTGGTTTGTAATCAAAACTTTAGGATTAACTAGATTTTCAGTTAATTTTTGCCATTTTTTAGGTTGTGACGCCGAGTTTTGTGTTGCCACAATTATTTTGCTTTAAAACATTTACCATGCTATACTCACAGGTATGGGCTGATGCAGCCACCCAAGTCTTCTATTCATATTCATTGTGCAATGGAATCATGGTCACCATGGGCAGTTACAATGTTTTCCACCACAACATATACAGGTACGACGGAACAATTGTGCCCAAACTTTTTCAAACGACCATTAATATGCGCAATTATGTTTTCTAATCTGCAAAATAAGATAGCTTTGAAACGTTCAAGTTTATTGCTGCCACACCGATCAGCAATATTCAGCGTTTTGACCAAAAGTCATTCCATGTAATTGGCACCACTTAGCTGTGAGCAGAAAAACAATTTACTGCGTTACAAATGGATTTACAATGTCAGTTGGTCTGGAAATATTGTTACAGCAATGTTAGGTCGTATAAGGAATAAAGAAACTGCAATATAAAGTCAAAATCTATATGTTTTTCTTACAAAATCAAGCGACGCATATGGTTAACGCTGCATGGATAACTCTTATATAAGTATGTGGTACATTTTTGTATGTGTTACAGGGACACCATCGTATTTTCGTTCCTGAACAGTGGTACCAGTTTCTTTGCTGGATTCTCTGTTTTCACTGTGCTTGGATTCATGGCCAAAGAACAGGTTTAATTTTTACATATATATTTTGCTTAAGAAACATTGTAATTTGAAAGAGCACATCTTTTTAGTTAAAATATGTCATGTGCATGATTCTGAATGCATGACTTTTTTCGTTGTTCTTCGTTCTTCGGGCGTTTGCCTAATACAACAATCAAAACCTAAATAGGATCGTTTCGGGACCACTACGTATGACGTAGACACATATTTTGCTGGCAACCGCCCTCGCAATACTTTGACATAACTTAAAGCGTTGTGTTATGTAATTGCAGAACACGACGATTGATCAGGTGGCAGAATCAGGACCAGGCCTGGTTTTCATCACCTATCCCCGTGCCATAGCACTTATGCCATTACCGCAATTGTGGGGAATTCTATTTTTCATCATGATCTTTCTTCTTGGTTTGGACAGTGAAGTGAGTGGAAACATTAACTGCAGATTATATGCGTAACATCCGCCAGTATGCAAATAGTAAAAAGATCGTAGGGCGTTGGGTCCAATCCCGTGGCTCTAAAATCGTGGTTTATTACAACTTCGGTTTGTAAACGTATTTAAAAGTATTTTTTTACCACGCGACCCTTATTCCACACATATGTGACGTCACAATCAGATGAGTACGTCACGTGGAAAGTTCGTTCTCTGGTGGTTTCAAGACTTCAGAGACAACCACAACAAACTTATATGAATGCACTTTTATAGTTTTTTTCATGTCGTGTTTTTGATTTCAGTTTATCGGCCAGGAGAGCATCATAACTGCGATTGTCGACTTGAAGCCGAGGTTCTTCTCTCGCCCGTGGCGAAGAGAAATTTTTATCGCAATTTTGTGTTTTGTTCAATTCCTTGTTGGGCTTCTGATGATCACCCAGGTTAGTAACTTTACTCTTCTCCAGTGTTTTTTTTCAAAAAAACTTTTCTGTTATCGTTACGCCTGAGAACAACCACAGGACTTTCATATTTCTCCTTTTCAAAAAAGATAAAACAGATAAATTACCAACTATGGAACCTGAAAAATGTAATCACCCCTTGTAAATGTCGAGTTATCTCTTTGTGGGTAAATAGCTGTTTCCAAGTTCAGTATTTGCTCAAATCCAATGAATCAACCCACAAAATCTTATGTAGATCATGAAGATGTGTTGATATATAGCCTAGATCTTGCCTTAGTTGGTTTTATTTCAACAAAAGCGGCTTAAATATTTCTTAACTTTAACTTGCTCGTTGCTTAACACACAACTATATATAACTTAACTCATCCGACGTTTTGATTCCGGGCGTCTGCATTCAGTTTGTGCAATATGTATCGCAACAACACTATATTTATTTTCTATTATCATCGTTTTAAAGTTTAAACCATTTTTAACAATCCAGCAAATTAAAGTTTTTGAAATAAATTGTCAAATTTAGGGGTCAACGTATCGGAAAAAGGCTCAAAAGCTTTTCCCAAGACGCATAACGTCTACGACAGCCTCTAGCCACAGGGTATGATTAGATTATCGAATGGAGCATTCCGGTGGTCAAAGGTCTTACCATATCCTTAGAACTGTTAGCGTCTTATCGACCAAGTGTGATAAGACTTAACCCGCGATAACATATGTAAAAACCACGATAAATTGGGCTGCACGGCCTCAGTCCCGGTTTGGACCAAATAATTGACACCGACTCAAGACATTGGCAGTTGACAGGAGTTTGGTACGTTAACATAGTCACCTGGAAGGTTTTTACTGGTCACTGAAAACCTAGTATGCTATAGATGTCGAAAAACGTATATCTAACCAGTGGTGGGATTCAATTTTTCAGCTGGTTCTATCACAAAAAGTCATATTTTTTGCCGGTTCTGTGACAAAACGTCGATTGACAGTAACCAGTAATGCTATAACCAGTAGCCTACGCTTATCTCATAAAATTTCGTGAGACAGTTCTATACCACTGATCTAACTTAGGCTACAATGAATTTCATTACAACAGGGAGGCGTTTACATCTTTAACATGTACGACAATTACGCGGCGGCCGGTTGGGTGCTTTTCTTCATCGGAATTTGCGAATGCGTCACTATGAGTTGGCTGTACACGCCCGGCAAATTCTGGGATCACGTATGTCAGATGCTCGGATTCAGACCTGTCCCTTGGTTCAAGTTCGCCTGGGCTTGTGTTGCGCCCACAATGGTAACGGTAAGTGGAGCGTAAAACGTTTGTAACGGTGATGTTTGACTGGAAAACTGTACACCTAAGCGGCAGTCATATACCTAGCATCAAGATTTAAAACGGTGTAGTAATGCAAACGTAATTCTTGCATGATATGATGGGAAAACAAACTACAATTTGATTTTTTGTTACTAAAAGCCTATTGACAGCATGTCCTATGACCTACCCTGAATGTTACTGCATTCTATTTGAATAAGGAATTAACTATAGCCTACAGACTAGGCACAAACTATATTCTATAACCATACCATATGGTTTTGACTAACTCGGTGTTTTATTGTATTAGTAATGCCTCAAAACCTAAAAAAGTATAATTATGCAATTAGTTTAACTGTATAAAAAGTGTTTATGTGGGTAACTGGCAAAAAATAAGTTTAGCCTACTGCTAAAATAACCCATATTTATATCATACTTATTACTTCAACAGTTTGTAACAACACAAATTACGATTCAGTTTTCGAAAAAAAAAACGCTTTTCTATTTCAGGCAATTCTCATTTACAGCTTAGTGATGTATGAACCACTGACCTACAACCGTACTTATACCTATCCCCTGTGGGCCCAAGCCCTTTGCTGGCTGCTGGTGCTTAGCGCTCTTCAATGGATTCCCACATACGCCATCTACCGGTTTTGGAAAGCCGAAGGCACTATTTCCGAGGTAAGATTAAACATTGCGAAATTGCATCACGACTTTCCGTAACTGAACACACACAGAAAAGAAGAGAGTCATTTGAACTTCGGTAAAACCTGAGTTTTACATCAAAAGGAATCTTCACTAGAACAAAACCAAATCAGAAACCGATATAAACTTAATTGTTTTTAAACCAGGGTTGAACAGTGAGCAAGTGCAGCCGCTCAGTAGTTTATTGAAATTTTGATGTCCTATGGCTGTACATCAATTAAAGCTCTTTTGCTGAATATTTGACTTCTGAAAAACATGATGTAGTGTCGTTTTCCGTTGTGAAGGAAACGGGAAGTGTAGCCTACATGCCAAATAATCTATAGTGTACGGACATACACAGACACACTGGGTTGCTGCGTTAAGTTAAGTTTATTTCGCTTGGTAAAATGGATTGTAACAGCACATTTGCGTCGTAATATTTATCAAGCCGGAATAGCTGCTTGCGTAGCGTGGAGAAGTTATGAAACACTTCGGCAAAACAAAGGTTGTAACCTACCTCTTGATTTAATGAGAACTAGCTATAAAAATGTTCTCATATACGGTACGACAAATCCTTCATGCGAAGAAGACTCGAGCCCACACAGAACTGAGAACTATATAATATTGTGATCTTTATATTTCGTTAGTCTGACTCAAAAATATTATTCTTTAGAGATGGGCGGAGGTTAAACGATTGCCGGCACATTTGGAGGCGAAACTGCCGGAGAAGTTTAAACAAATTGAAATGCAAGATTGTGCCGAAGTCCCACTTAATGGTAAGCTGATTGAATTTTGTTTACATGGGAACAAAACCTACCAAATGCTTCTTTTACTGAAGTATTTGCTTTATGCTAATTAAAATTAAGAAGTATTGTACATGCGTGATGGAGTTTTTTTCGTTGGAGAAACATGCAGTAACTTGGTGCATTCTGTAACTTCAAACTTGAATTTTTAAACTAATAAAGTTCTTGAAATAAGCTATTGCTGCCAGGCATAATGTATGACCAAGTATTGCTCATCCAGCAGTTTTATTATAAAACTGCTGGATGAGCAATACTTGGTAATAAAGTTCTGTCTTTAACATTCTGATACCATCCTCGTTTACGTTGCAGAAAAAACTGAAGATGTCTAGCGTCCAGCCGTGACCACTCCTCGAAAACTGTGTAGAATCCATTGTCGTTTTTCTTCTAATCACCATGCACATCATATTCGTTTCGATTTATCATTGAAACCTGTGACTTTTTTTCGCTTATAAGAGATGTAGGCTACCTTACATACACTGTACTCACCCTTTTTGCTGGCCAGTTTTCAATTCTGGCAAGTTAAAAAAATATTCAAGTGTATCTTGGGTTATGCAATTGTCGTATATTCAGAGCCGTTTGGTACCAAAGTGTCTTGGAGCTTTTTTCAAGGAATACAATATTCTCTGTACGCGTCAGTCAATCAGTACAACACATGTAGTAGTAGAATAATAGTAACTGCCAGGCCCATACACTTTCATTAACCCTGTCAGCAATCAGTTTACAGGTACAAATTCAGCCTAAAAAGTTAGTGATAGACTTTAGTGTAAATGTTATGTTTAAAGTTAATTGTTTTACCCGAGATGTAAGTTGGGCTGAAGATATCTTGTCTTTTTCCAGCCAGTCCACAATCACCGGCAAAATGGCGCATAAGTCAAACACAATATGGTTGACATGTTTAGGAAATGCTTTTTTATCTCCTTCAATACCAGCTAAGGCTTGTTGGAGTTTTACAAGCGTTTCTAGGCAGTCATGTACACTGGGTTGAATGGCTGTTCGATTCTGTATGTCGTCCATTTGTAATATATTTTTTAAATCCAACTTTTTCCTGATTTGGTCCAAGCGGGCATGTGTAATAGTTTCAAGAAGCTTTAAAAAGTCTGCGAAATTCATACCAGTATTAGCTCTCA
This sequence comes from Phallusia mammillata, assembly GCF_965637545.1. Taxonomy (NCBI): domain Eukaryota; kingdom Metazoa; phylum Chordata; class Ascidiacea; order Phlebobranchia; family Ascidiidae; genus Phallusia; species Phallusia mammillata. Next base: position 23,760,467 of record NC_137255.1, read on the forward strand.
TCAGCATCTGTCAAAAAGCACAAAAATAGAACTTAATGTAGTGTACATGAAAAGTTGTGGTGTAAATGTAGAGCTTCAAAATTTTAAGACTACCATACCATACTACAAGTACAATTTTACACAAAATAAGAGGGTCAAACAAATGTCACGAAAATGTAAAAAGAGTGTGGTAGATTTGATTACAAATTACACCCAGGGTTCTGCTATTTTTGTGGCTTAAAAAGGATAGACTGAAAAAAGCAACTTGATTACAAACAAAACTGCAAAAAAGCTTCTATGGTAGTAATTCTCAACTTGTTTCAATCGATGGAATACCATTTTAGTTAAATGAGTATCATGGACCAGTGCATTGTTAAGTGATAATACAGAAAACATCCACAACAGGCATATTGGCTCGAAACATTTAATATCAATACAGAATTTAATTTTAAGAAGTGATATCAAGGAACTGACAGAAAACAACAAATCGCCAATAACTTGGATTACTGAATATTTAATGAAATATATGCAACCAGCCTATTTCCAATTTAAAAATAATTAATGACCTGTGGACCAGCCAAAAAAACATCATGGATCAATAGTGGTCCATGGACCAGCAGTTGAAAACCACTGTTGTAAGAAGTAAATACAGTCAAATGCAGACATTTTTAAGCTAGTTCGATACACTGCACTGTTGATGAATCCAATGACATTGAAATGTCTATGCAACAATTCATAAAAACGATGTAATTGGCAAATGGTGATCAACTAAGATAACAGACAAAATATGAGAAACACTTAATAGTACAATAAAGTGACATGTAAGTTTTATTACCTGACATTGATTTGTCCACTGTTCATCTGTCATTCCACTTTTACAATCATCAATTTCCTTTTCCACTGCAGCAAGCTCATTTTGCAAGAAACACCAAACCCTTTTCAAGTTGGATCCATTGATCCAATTGTGGTTAATAGAAATGGTGTTCTCCTATAGACCCAAAGGTGTGTTAAAATGAACAATTATTAGATGTCTAATTCATGTAAAATACAACTTTATTGTCTTAGTGAATATTTAAGCAAAATTGAGCTGCTACAAATATTTTAAATTGCAAAACAAGCTCAACTCAACAAACACAGTACAGTATAGTGAAAAATAAAACAAACACTGCATATTTAACTAACAATACGCAAATACAAAAATATTGAACACAAAGGCTGTCAATATATATTTGTTTAGTTTCATCTTCAGTTATATTTAACAAGCAAAAATAAATTATGAGGCCTATCCACTTTGATCAAAATGCATTGATTCTGTTCATCTTCTTGTGTACTGAGGAAGCAATGTTATACACAGGTCACATAGGTATAAAAGAATTTTTGCTGTAAAAGTCCCTTAAGAATATCAACACTTACAAGATTATGGACTTGGTGGTGCCAACCAGAAGGTACAAATATAACCTCACCAGCCTCCTGAAAAATTTCAATAAAACCATCTGGATGTTCTTTACTAATCTCCGTCACATCAAAGGGCAGATTGCCAAATTTATCTCTATGTTTTTCCTCAAATCCACATCTACAGAATATCCACTTTTTGCGACCACAAATATTAGCTGACCAACTGAAGGATCTGTAGACGTCAGCATGAAAGGGAGTCCTAGAAAAAATTCCAATATAAAGTGTTGCAAAACATACAGCAATACACAAAAGTTAAAAAAAAAGATTGCAAAAAAACATACAAAACTACACATCAAATACATAAGTAAACATACATGGGTAGTTTAAACTTGAACAGTAAAATGCATTTTAATTGCTTTGGCTTTGGTTTTCAAATATAACATGATTTTAAAATTAGTAACTTTGATTTTAATTTCTACATTTCCACCTCCTGCACATGTGGCATTTATCATACGACCAAAAATGAATTTAAAAACATGAAAGAACTACATCGGAAACATGCAGACTGCAGTATAGCTGCAACATGTTTGGCAACAAACAACCAACAATACCTTATATTTTTTGGATTTTATAACATAATGCTCAAACAGCCCATAGTTATTTCTGGCTTGGAGTTTATACAGAGACAAATGTGTCATTATATTTCTTATTTCATTCAGCGAAGTACACTCAAATCAGTTTTTGGTTTAAAAAAATGGAAAGTAGAAATAAGATAACTTTTGAGAAACATTTTTTTTTAATACTGGAAGGTAGTGTTAATACATCATACTCACCATGATCCTTTCGGTCCCATATAAACAAACCGAAAATCCTCATCACAATCAAAACATTTTGCATCACAAGCCTCATTAAGCCAATCAGATGAGAAAAATGTGGGAGTAAAATATGCCTGGTAGTCTGGAAAATCACTGAAGGTATTTGTGAATGCTAACATTGGCTGACCTTAATGTCAAATCAAAACTTACCTAGTAAAATGCCAATCCTTTAAATAGTGACATTCTGTGTTACATGTTTCTTTTTCCGCATGACAATAGTTTTTCCAATAGGTAATAAATTGTTCAACGGTCCAGGTTTGTTTTGGTTGGGATCCATACTCCGATTTTCTGCAAAAAGTGGAAAAGTATACATGATTTATCACACTTAAAAAAAAACATATTGTAGACAACTAATCGCAAATGTATGAACAGTATGATGGGCAATCAAACTACCAATAAAGCTTTCTGTACTTCTATCATTCAGTGTTTTGTTCAGCAAATGTCATTAAAAATATACAAGCATTATCACTTGCCAATAAAACAAACTAAGAAGCTAAATCTAGAAAACTTTAGTCGAAACATCACAAGTTGGTGACAGTTAGACACAAATTAAGTTAATTTCATGAAATATTTCATATAAACAGACTGGTTCATAAGTGTTAATCACACCTGCAGTTTGCAACAGGGACTTGAGCAGCTCCAAATGTTTTAGAAAGAAAATCAAACTTTGGTTTACTTTCGTCGACCCATTCTGTCCTGCTCTTCCATTCACATGTCATCCAATCTCCGAACAAACATGGCCGATTCGGGACAAGGTTGTTTTCAAAAAACGTGTAATATGAGATTGACGTAACTGGAGTTTTGATAAAATCAGTTAGCGATGCTGAAGGCTGTTGGTAAGACTGATTAAATGGTTCTTCAGACAAAATTATTGATAGAGCATTAACTAAATTATCATTACTAATCATATTTTGCAAAAAGTTAACAACGCAAGTTTCTCGATCTCGAATAAAAGGGAAACCCCCACAAATATACGTTTGGTGTTGAATGTTTATTTTTATGTGTAAGATTTGCCCATAAAAACGTAGTAATCTGGATTAAACGTTTCACCTTATGAAAGCAAGATGAGGCAAGAGAGCATAGATTGTTGTTTTGTTATCTCCTCACGGAAATAAAATACTCAACCCGCATCCTCTGTTGGTCTGGATTACAAGTTTACCGGTTGTGATGGACGCGATTTGCAAAGAACTCCAGAGTTAAACTTAAAGTTGTAATTTGCAGGCTTTTTAGATGCAATGACTAACAGAATAGAATTTAAAAGCAACATAAACGGTTAAGTGTTTTCTCAATGTTAATTCTGATTTTTCAAATGTTGACTAAATTGGTTTAATTTTAATGAACACTTATCTCATTCCATGGAACATGCATGTTTTGGAATCAGTTTTTTGGCTTACTTTTAATTATGTATGTGTTGGTTCAGCTAGTGTATATTTGTGTAAGTAAGTACAGGTATAGTAAGGTAATAAATGAGTTCAAAGTGGTTGGAAATGGCTTCAGCCTGATGATGGGGGATGCAAAGAGAGCAGATTCAGGTAAAATGAACAATTTTCATTTTGATTCTATATTGACAATTTTTTAGATAATTAATAATTAATAGGTTGTTCAGAGACAATTACTCTTTGTGAAGATATTTTGCTGAATTAATTAATCAACTTTTTGAAACATGAAGTAGTTTGTTTGTGTACTTAAACAAACAGTACTATTATGCCATCCATTAAATTTTGCTTGACCTGTATTTCCCTAGGTAAAGACTACTTTACATAATTAAAACCCCATATGTCTTGGTCCCTAATTTAGTAAACAAGCACAATATTATCTTCAGGACCTGCAATAGCACATGTATTTAACTGCTGACCAATGTTCAACACAACTTATAGTCATTATTAGAACTTTAGACAGTGGTGGGATTCAGCCGGTTCACACCGATTTTATAGAATTGCTTACAAAATTTTATGAGATCAGTGAACCGGTTGGTATTACTGGTTACTGTCAATGGACTTTTTGTAAAAGATCTGGCTAAAAAACATGACGTTAGTGATAGAACCGGCTGACAAAACATTTGAATCCCACCACTGACTCTAGATGTATTAAAACTGTCAAGAAGTAAAGGCTATGACCCAAATATGAATATAAAACCAAGCATATGGTCATGGCAACAAACTTTTACTTATTTGCAGGAAGCTCAGATAGTGGTGATGATGCTGTAGTGGGAAATGTAAATAAACATTTGGTTTACCCTCCGGGATATACAGGAAAACCTAAGAAAGGCCATCTCATTTTCGATGCCTGTTTTGAAAGTGGTAAGGATTCTTCTACACATTAGTCTAGGTTCGGTGGGTTATGACAGCATCTGTTGTTTAGGAAACCTGGGAAGGGTGGATTACATCACTGAGCATGAGTATGACTTGTTTGTGAGACCAGATACCTGCAACCCAAGATTTCGTGTCTGGTTTTATTTCACTGTGGAAAATGTTAAAGCAGACCAGGTAATCTAAGCTCTAAGGGGACTCCAGAAGTCTTTTACTTTCTTTCTTATGAATTTGTATAATACTCATATTGGTTATATAAACACAAATACCATTTTAACTCGACACCAAAAGTGGTAAGTGAATTTAATTTGTAAAACCTTATAATGTGATAACATAGTGGTCATCGACATATTTGAAAGAAACTGGTATTGCACAAAACAAACCCCATCAAAACTTGTTAAGATATATATAACATAATATTGATTTTGTAGAGAGTCATATTCAATGTGGTCAACTTTAGCAAAACAAAAAGCTTGTATCGAGAAGGCATGTCACCAGTTGTGAAGTCAACTAGCAGACCAAAGTGGTGAGTTCATGTTAGCATCTGCATGTGATTGCATTTAAACAACTATATATACATATGTACTCTTCATGGTGTTGAAGTATTCTACTTGGCTATATATTTGCCTTATCGTACCTTATTTTGCTCAACCAAATTACAAGGTGGATATCGGACAGTGCATAAATACAATACAGCATTCAGCAACTGGTTCCAAAACATATCTGATCACATTTATGTATTTTATCATGCCACAATATATACCTTATGATAGTGTTATAATATTCTCAACAAAAAGAAAATGAAAGGTAAAGGAAGTAAATTATCAAACTTGTTTTGCAGGCAACGAATTCCATCAAAGACAGTCTACTATTATAGATGCCCAGATCACAGAAAAAACTATGTCATGTCGTTTGCATTTTGTTTTGACCGAGCAGATGAAAATGAAGTTTATTATTTTGCTTATTCCTATCCATACACCTACACCAGACTACAAGTCCATTTAGATAGGATAGAGAAGAAACAACTTAACTTCTTTAAGCGGGAACTATTGACTTTAACAGTGGTAAGTATATGAAAGTATCTATAGATAGTTCTTTTGTCTTCATGAGTTAACTGAGTGATATATTTTTAGTACTTTTGTTTAAATATGTCATATTGTTTTAAAATAAGGGTTTAGTTCAACTGTTAATTTTTTTCTGTCACTGTGATTTGATGACCTTTTGGGGGATACTAATTGATACCATGTAGTTGCAAGATAAACACACTGACAAACATAAATATTTTGTGATCATGCTGAAATGGTCATAAACAACCAACTTGGGGCTAAAAATGTGACATGGTAGGTAGAAACAAAGGTAATTACCTTCAAAATATTAAAAGATTGTTTTTAAACTCCATAAAAAATTATTATGATGGTATTTATCAGCAAAACCGAAGTCAGTTAGTCAATAGTAAAAAGAAGGCCTTAAAAGTAAATACTAACATTTTACACTTTATGTTCTAAATTAACTGCTCTGTTGGTAATCGCAGCAACAGCGCCGCTTGGATCTACTCACAATTACGTCACCGGAAAACTTTTGCGAGGACGAAAAGCGAAAAGTGGTTTTCGTGACCGGACGCGTTCATCCGGGGGAATCCCCTGCTTCACACATCGTACAAGGTAGGATAAAATAAATTGGAATACTTGTAGCCAGGGAATCGAACCACTTGTCATATGGGTTTAAATTTGGGTCCACGTTGTTTTGTTTTTAGGGATTCGGGATCGGTTCAGGTTTAAAAAAGTATATTTTCGGGTTCGGGTTTTGTTCCGAGTCGGGCAAATTTCCCGGTCAAAGCCGGTTCAAATCCAATTTATTTTAATTTTCATTCTACCCATCATCTATAATTCTACGTAGCCTTATTAACCTCTAAAAACTTTGGCCTTGCATTGTGTTACACGGTTACACCAGTGGTTCCCAAACTTTTTTCTTTTAAGGCGCATTTTAGAAAAAACAAAAATTATTTGGCGCACTTCGAACATTTGAATATTTTTTTTAGCTGGCAAAGACACTAACTATGAGGCCATAAAGCCGCTATACAGGTCACTTTCATAGTTAAATAGCCTAGTTGAACATCTCAGAGACGTGGAGCATGTTGTCCTAGTGGTCTAAGCACCTGGTACTACTACTCTCCTTGATTGATTTTAATTTCTATATTTTTTGCGGCACACCTAATGACATCTGGTGGCACACCAGTGTGCCGCGGCGCATAGTTTGGGAACCACTGTGTTACACCTTTAAATTCGTTCCTTTTGACACGCCCTATAACTGTTAACTAGCGTATTCTTCAGTGCGCCGTTCTGAAAAAAAGTGTATGTACACAAAATATAATACAGAGTGCGTTTTTACTGGCTCGATTCGGGTTCGGGTTTTTAGAAAATCGTAATTAGCGGTTATCGGGTTATTTGTGTAGTGGTTTATTTCCAAGTGTATATCGCATCAAAACTCGGGTACACGACTGAATAATGGAGAAGAGAATACAGCTTGAGTCGGTGTTAGTTGGTTTTGTGATTGCTGTCAGCAATGAGTTTCGTTTTTGTAAACGAGTTAGCACCACGTTATGTTATGCCGAAAACAAACACCACGTTGTGCCCAAACAATACAGCAACAAGTCAGTCATTAAATCGCAGGCGCCAGTTTTTTAACTTTGTATTTTATGTCAGAAGGGGTAAATATTACAGAAACATTTCACCGGATTTTGTTGGGCGCTTAAGGAGATTTGCGACCGAATTTTCCTGTAGCTGCATCATTTACTGCCAAAATTTATTCCAGCGCCCCCTTTATTGTTGCTAATATCCCTAGTAGACCAACTTTAATAACCATTAATTTAGAACACATTTTGGAATGCTAAGTCGTTTTACAGCTAGTGCAATTTTTATCATAACGTTTTGCATTTTTTTTATCTAAGAATTGCAAAAACGTTAATGTCTTTCAAACGCATACAAAACATGTTTATCTGAACACATTACTTTGGTAAAACTTATTTTGGGACTAGAATATGAAAATAAAATAGATGCAATAGTTACTGTATCTTGCTCATATGGTTAAAGCATTTATTTTGTAACTTTGCAATACGATATGATGCCAAGGAACTGACAACTAAATAGTTTATGTGTTTAAAATATATAGCATTTTTTAGGTTTCATCGATTTTTTGATCAGCAATCATCCAATCGCGCGAGTGCTGCGTGACAACATCGTTTTTAAAGTTGTTCCTATGCTGAACCCTGATGGAGTTTATTTGGGAAACTACAGGTAACTTGTGTATAGTGCTGACTGAAATGTATTTGCTCAATGCCCGAAATTAAACAAGTTTGATATTTACCAGACGGCTAGATTTGGAAGCCATGTCTTATCATTTTTTAAGAGAAATGCAACTTTCCTTAATGAAAAGGTAGTTGTCATGTTCAGTTGTAGCTTACTGTCTTAATATTATTACAACAACACAAATGTGCATTACTGTGTCTGAATCAAAACATTGACTAAAACGGTTGTTGATGTCACCAGATAAAATTTCCAAAATGAGAACTTTATTAAGTAAGCTGTTGGCCGTTGACAGTTCGACCTATAAAGGTCTCATCAGTGCAGCTGGTGTCAAGTGACCGGCCGTATGGGCTAATGTAGCCACCTTACGATACTGCAGTTTGTTGGAAGTAACAAGCTTGAAAGTCATGCCTTAACAAACCTGTTTGATGTAACAACTGGGCATTAACCACATAAGAACTGGTTCACAGTGACCAAGAAACTGCTTTGGAACTACATTAACGAATTAACCACATTACGAATCGACCAAGCAACTGTTTGAAAACATTACCGAATCTTCATGTATGTGTGTTACGTTTGACTTAATTTGTCAATCAAATTTGTACATATTGCGAGATTCTAGGTTTTCTCTCCCTATGTAACTTTGATTTCGTGTGCGCAGATGTTCGCTCATGGGATTTGACCTCAATCGTCACTGGCAGGACCCTTCGCCCTGGGCTCATCCGACTTTGCACGCCACCAAACAGTATCTGATGAATTTACATTCCAATCCGGTAAGCACAAAAAAATTCACTCTAAGCCAAAATACAAGTAACACGAATCAAATGGCCCTTTTTGTGCAACCTGCAGACCGCGGGGCAAATTTGGCTCTTTAAAAAAATAGTAGTGCGGCCCGCGTAGGCGTTTGGAATTTATTGAAGTGTGAGCTGCCTAGCTATTTCAATGTACTGTTAGCAAGTCATATATCAATGCCCTGCTTGAGTCTTTTTGTCCAGATTAATTTGTACAACGTAATAATGATAGAATCACTTGCGAATTTTCAATGTAAGCGTGTTATATATGCAATTAAGTATAGTAAGTTTCTGTTAGCCTGTATAGAGGTATGTTCCGCGGTCCAATTTTGTTAATTTTATTTGGCTCGCCAGTGTTAAAGGCTGCACATTTCTGAAACACGCCATTATGCTTTTGCAGCAAGAATTCAGAATCCCAGTTAAAATGCGCGTTTGCCCTCAACGCAAACAAATCCTTCATTCCGATCAAACCCACGTTGCTTAGTAGCTCAATACACAACATAGCTACTTGAGACACCGATCAAATACACACAGCAATGCGCATATGTCGTTGCGTTGACTCAACTTGCCTGATTACACAACTTCGACAACGCCAAAATTGATTTTTACATTAATGAGATTGGGTGGTACGCCGTAAATTTAATATTGTTTGCCCACGGATATAATTTTATACCCGAGTCTACCGTACTCTTCTTATTTCCAAAAAAATATTTTTACGTACGTTCTTGTACAATAAACGCGCTCCAAAAGGGGAATTTTGAAACAAAAAATATGATCTGTGAAGTTCATTAAAAAATATTTTAAATGATCTTTGTATGTTTTTTCATTAACTATGCAGTCTATTGGGGAATTTGTCGATAAAGGTTGGGAACCAAAGCCCTACCCCAAGCCAAAAAAATTCAGTATTTTGAAGATAAATTGTTTTAAATAATTGTTAGCGCCAACTATTGGAATTTAGCTAAATGTGGGTTTGCCGTGAAGTATGGTGTTAGTAGATTTTCCAATCTGACGCGTCGCACCAAAAAACATAATAATTTAATATTTCTATAGTGGTTGGATATTGATTTCTATGTGGACATTCACGCTCATTCGACGCTCAGCAATTGTTTCATGTACGGAAATATTTATGATGACGAAGATCGGTTCCAGAGGCAAGCGGTGTTCCCTCGTTTAATGTGCAACAATGCGGAGGATTTCAGTTTTGCAAATACCGCGTTTAACCGGGATGTGGTCAAGGCTGGGACTGGACGACGGTAAGTATAATAACAGTTGACTTAAAGTGTTTTGGGGTTTCTGCCCAACATGAAAATTTGAGGATGGTTTCAAAGTTTTTTTTACGAGTGAAATTGATGCTCAATGTTTTACAGCAGACAAATGAATGGATCAGCAACTTTTTCGTAATGCAATGCAATGTATAAAAATCGATTTCGCCCATATAATGGCATCTTGAGTTCCTTTTAAATAGAAATCCATGAGCGTTTGTAGGTTCAGTACGATTTCTGTATAAGCATTGTTTTTTTAGAATACAGTCTATTACAAATAATGTTGTTTTCCGCCCAACAACATTGTAAGTCTAGGACGAATTCACACGAAACACCATTAAAACGTCTGAAATAGCTTCGTTTCTTATGTTGAAATGACAAGGTCTCTATGTACGGTTATAAATACAGAGGAATGTTTCATACTGTTTTCCTCTTTTTCCAACGCTTCTTTATACGTGGGACAGTTGCTATATTGTGGGTAATTCCCCCAAAAAATATCCTTCGATTTAAAACCGTTGATTTTAAAATATGCTTTTTTTAATCCTCGGCTGGGCAGCACAACAAGTCCGCCGTAAGATTGCCGTTTTTTTTATTACAAGTACTATGGATCATTTTTTATTAATTTTTTTAGCCTGTTTAATTGGTGATCTTAAATTTATTTCAAACCATCAGTTCCTCTCTGAGATGAAGCAATGTCGCTTGCTCAGGGAACATAAGTGACCGAGATGGGATTAGAACCCACAACCTTAAGAACACACGGTTGCGTTAACCCTTTGGTGATCTTAGCATACTTTATATAAAGTCCGCTCAAATAAACGTTAGCTTTACATGAACTGACAGTTGATTTATCAATTTTCCTTGCAGATTTTTAGGTGGAATTCTAGACGAGTCTTCGTATTGCTACACACTTGAAGTTTCGTTTTACAATTACTTCAATGGACTTTCTGCGAATCCCATTCCATACACGGAAGAAACATGTATCCTTATTTGCTAACTTGCGACCAGACATGTAGAATATGGTGCCATACAAGCTAATCTAGGCGGTTTATTACCAAAATGTACCAGAATTTTTAAAGTAGGCCATATAGCATTGGTGCCGACTGTAAAATTACAAATTTAAAAACACATTATTTTATACTCCAAATGGCATGGAATGCCTCTTAGGTAAGCTCACATGCCTGCCACGCGCTTTTAAGCTCATTAAGTTAAAACCACAAAAGCAGAATTCGATTGTGTTTTGGAAATTAACTTTTATTAAACCTTAACGAATTGTAATGCTACCAGACACAAGAATCGGACGCAATCTTGCCAAAACATTTGCTGACTATTACAAGTTAAGTCCACAGATGGTGCCCAAACCAACAGCTGCAGGAGCTCAGTTTAAGTAAGTAGCACATGTTACAAACATCGCCATAAAACTTTGTGTTTGATTATGAATGTGGCAATCTCTGTTTGATAGAAAGTAAGTTAACTACTGCAAATCGACTGTAGACCATTTTGTTTTCCTAATTGAAAATAATTTTTTGGCTTTTAAATTTTCATGATTTCTACAACACACACTACTACAGTGGTTCACAACCGGGGAGGAATTTACTTCAATTTGTAAATGTGGTTTGGAAACATACTCTTCAGCTCTGCGAATATCACCTCTAAAGTTGAAAGGCCCAATTTCAAATGATCTGTTGCAAACTAAGACATTAAGCCAAAACAACTATGATATAATTAGTAATTACCCCCTTGAATATGTCAAATTTCCCAGGGATTAAGAGCCACTTCATTACAGCACATGAAACATGTAGGGTTTGTTTTAATAACGCTTTACTTAAAGGGAAAAAGAAAAGACTTCGCTGTCCAAACGCAAAAGCAATCGGGTTTCAGCCACCAGCTCATCGTCCAGCAACGGGAATGGAAATTCAAGATCTTCTGCTTTATCACCGGTCCCAAAACCTAAGAGCCGCGATTATCGCTTCTAAAGTGACGAAGTTTTTGATTGACACTGACAGTTGAATGTTACCCCTTTGTGTTGCCGCTGTATTTTTTGTGTTTTATGACGTACGTAAGTTCAAATATAAGCGTAGTTTGCCTGTGAAAAACTGTGGCTTCTTTGTTTGGTAATTTTACTCACAAGCAAAAGCAGGTATATTCAAACACCACGTGTTCAATGTTTTTCCTATGCCCAAGTTAAACGAGTGAATTTGTTAATAGATGTTTTGAAGTCTAATAAATCTGAATTTATATAAATGTACAATCAACATGTTTTAGATTTTGAGAATAAAGTAAGCTCTTTTGGGGTCGTAAGTCAACTTTGTATCCAAAAAGCAGCAGTAAGCATCAAGATATTAAAAATAAATAAAACAGAATTAAGAATTGTGTTAAACTGACACTATCTCTGGCCAGTGATTTTAAACCGTTAACAACACTTTTTACATCAGTTTTAAGATTCTGATTATGAGTACCACTATGTTTTAAAATTTGGTCTTTTAAAAGTCATGTATCAAACCAAAGCCAATATTTTTTTTAAACATCAATGCAAAACAACACAGCAATTGACAATTTAAATACCTTTTAATTTACAACCAAAGTTAACCATGTTTTCCCTCCAAAACACAATCAAATAACAGTGCAAGCTGTAATAGTTTATATTGTGTAAAAGTTAAACAATGTCATATTTTTGTATGTTTAATATTTGCAAAACACCAGCAAACGCCTCATTTAGTGCATTACTAATTTAATCTCATTTGTAAGTACAGCAGTTCAAGTTGCAATCACTGTATGGGTTTTTATATATATATTGCAAAACTTTCCAGGTTACATTTTTCAAAAAACACCAAGTTAGGGTGATCCACAGTGTTCTAATGGAAGAATGACTCTACATTGTTCAACTGTGGTGTGAGCATAAACAGTGCAGATTTTTGTAACTGATCACCACATTGCTTTCAACATTTTGATCAAATTGCAACATATGCTGCTGCTTTGCCAAAAACCACATATTTTTGAATGCAAAAAGCAACAGTTGGCATTTAAAATAAAACAGTCAGCATGTAGATATAAAGTATAAATAATTAACAAAGGTAAGAAATGTGTTATAAACTGAAACTTTCTCCACAACCACAAGTCCCTTTGATGTTTGGATTATTAAAAACAAATTCACTCGAGAGTTTGTCAGTTACAAAATCCATTTCAGTCCCGAGCAATGTCATTTGTGCCTTGGAATCAATGATGACCTTCACACCTAAACACAGGCAAAACATATATTTGTTGTTGCAAGTCCCAGAATCAAATCACACAATATGGTTGTGTAGAGGTCTTAACACCATTCAAGGTTGATTTACAAAGACAAAAAAATGTACATGGGGCCACAAGGTTAAAAACCGCAGCAGTAGCCATTAGGGGTCACCTCACAGAACAATTACAAAACCCCATTTTACAGCTTTACTGAGATAAAAGATAAAACACGGTGCATCTAAAATATACAGGATCGCTTGGTGCACATTAATATCCTTTGGTGCCCCTTGGTATTACTTGGTGCATCTTAATATAGCATGGTGCACATTTATATCGCTTGGTTCACCCTTATATCGCATGATGAACCTTTATATCATATGAGGCACCTTTATATCGCTTGGTGCACCTTATGTCGCTTGTTGCATGTTTATTCCACTTGGTGCACCTATTTTGGCCGGTACAACTTTACATCTCTCGGTTCAATTTGTCTTGCTTGGTACACCTGTATAATGCTACGTGCACCTTTACCTAGCGATATAAAATTACGCCAAATGGCGTAAAGGTGCACCAAGCAATATAAGGGTGAATCAAGTGATATAAATGTGCACCAAGCAATATAAATGTTAACCAAGCGATATAAAGGTGCACCAAGCGATATAAATGTGATCCAAGCCATATAAAGGTGCACCAAGTGTTACAAAGGTGCACCAAGCTGTGTTAATAATGCACCAAGCGATCCTGTATATTTTAGATGCACCCGATAAAACAAGGTTGGCTGCAGTGCGTTCAGCCATTTTTCACCAATTGTGCCCTTCACTGTTTTGTGCTTCATCACATTTTCCCAGCGCACAGCTATTTCTGGCTTAGTGATTGTTTTAGTGCTATTATATCAATAGGTCTTCTTTCACCACGCAAAAACTCAACTTAACAGTTGGAAAGTGCTCGACTAAAGATACAAAATAACAAACAAAATTAATCAATATACCATCTTGTAGAACTTCTTCATCGAACTTTGCTTTAGAAGTGGCAAAATCAAGTGTGTATGACATTCCATTACATCCCCTTTGTTTCACACCAACTTTTAAAGCAACCTATAGAAAGTAATCAAATACACGGGCTTTTACATTGAAAAAATAGCCTTTTGTCAAAAACATTAATATTTTAAACAGATTTATTGCTAAATTTGATCTCAATTCATACTTACTGCTTCGGGGTGTTCTGTCATAAGTTCTTTAACCCGTTTGACAGCAGCTTGGGTCTAACAAACAAAAAACATGAAAAATATATGTGAAATAAATAAGGTACCCATAACACATTAACAAAAAAGTTGACACTAACCAACACCAATGCTTGTTTTGTGGGCACAAATCTTCGTCCTTTTACCGCCCGTACAGTGGCCCCAATTGTCCTTGAAGCCATTACGACCTTGAAGTTTTTGGTTAGTCAGATAAAAATACGATTTTTTTACGTCGGAACTCAAATCTGACTAAAACATCTTAAACCAACAACCAAGCGCTCGATTGTTGCTAACTGCTAATTAATTTAGAATTTTACTGTTGAAGCAATACCAAATTGCAGCTGTTTGTTTTTGTTGTTGTTGACTCTTGACTTCTTGACTGAGAGCGTGACGAAAAAAAATTCACAATGGTGAAAAAAAATCTATTAATCCAGACCACTATAAGCACTGTAATGTATTTGTCCCTGGGCCTGGCTTCTGATTTTTTTATGCTGACTATGGCAGTTTACAATGCACAATTAAGTTATGTCACAACGGCATAGCAATGTTTTATGAGCATGTTTTTATCAAATGCATACATCACAATATAACTGGTTTAAGCTAAGTAAATTCGAAGAAACCCGAAGAGGCCCGTTGTGACCACTGTGGCCAACATGTAAATACTTTCTGACACGTGACAGCAAACCTGCAAATAATTAGCTGTTAACTTTTGTGTGTGCGACATTGGCTGCGATGTTGACGGTTAGCATATTTCCAAAATGTAATCTATTTCGCATATGGGGCTTTTTTAACCAATCAGAGGGACGGATTTTTGCGGACTTTCGTTACGTCACGTAGGCCGTTGCGTAGTGGTTTACTTTGCGTATTTTTGATGTTGTAAGGTCGTCACTGCTTTTTCAAGTCAAAATAATATTTTATTTTGAAAATATGGCGAAAATGGAAGCATTCAGTACAAAAGTGCAGGTAATGACCAGTATATAATGTATTGCAATAAACTAGACTGATTATATTTTTCTCTTTGTAAAATTACTGATATTTTGCACAGCAGCACACAGGCTACATTCAGAGAAATATATGCAATTTTGATTTAGATACCATCGCATCGTGAAAACAACAGCGCGGATAAAGCAAGCAGCAAGATAGAAGTGTTCATGTTTACTAAAATGCAATGCTTGCATGTAATGGCAACAATGAGGGCTGGTCTTTTATATTTAAAGCTACTTTTAAAAGGCTGTAAGGCTATAGAGACCTATAATCACCATCACTTACCATACTTTAAATGACATAAATATCTGAAATCAACATACTGCTTAAACTTCCAAAATGTTTACAGTGATCAGCAGTATAATCTTACACTGCAAAAAAAATTAGCTAGCTATGAAGCCAAAAAATAAAAAAGGCTGAATTCAAGCCAAAAATGGTTTGGAATGGCCCATTTTTAAAATCTTTTTAAACATGGCTTATATCAATCCAGTATCGGCTTGTAATGAGCCATGTTTCTACTTTCACACTAAAAGTTTGTTGGCTGAAAATTAAAAATGGTTTCGGCTCATTTCCAGTCAAAAAATAAGGGAAAAATGAGTCAGTACAGTTAAAGGTTGGTCCTTATGGCTCAATAGTGAGCCATTATTTTTTGCAGTGTACTATCAATTCTGTAATGAGTTGACATCTTTTGTTGTTAACAACCTTTGGATTATACAAATACCCAGTTCAAATGCTGTGTTATTTTCTTGTAACCAAGTGTTTGTGGGTGCTATTTTTTGCATTTAGTTTTTTTAATAGCATATAGGCCCATGTCAGTTGATTTGTTGACCTCTCCAATCTGTCCTAAAATTGTTTTTGGCAAGTACAGAACAATAATTGCCTATGCACCTCCTTCCAAAAAGCACTCATTTAAGTTATGGTGGGGCAAAACACATGTATCAAATCCTGAGGTTCTGTAAAAGATATATATTTAAAATGTGTAAACGAAAGCTTTCGTGGTCAATAGTTGGAAATAACAAAATGAAATACCATCATTCTATTTTAGATTTTGGTATAGTATGATTGTATAAACATGTTGGAAACCTCACATTAATATCCTTGTCAAAAACTAGTGTTGTTTATATTGGTGTCAAAACTACTGGTTGCCTTGACCTTGTTGTCATTAAAAAAATTTAGGCCTGAAAAACCTTTTTGTTCACTACCAATTTACCCAGTACACCAAATTTTTCATTTTCTGCAGTGTATCCGTTAAAGTGTCCTGTATAAGCCTCCCGAATTGCACTGCCTTCGTGAGTCTTGTGGTCGTATATGTGTAATTAATAAACTGGAAAATGGCAAGCATAATGATGACTTTAAAAAAGGCAGGCATAGTGTTTAACCATAAGCAAGCAGTCAATTTTAATTTGTTGTCTTTTCTTTCCACAAATATCCAAAACCATTTCATTTTTATTAAACAAACATTAATCACATTTTATCACCAATATGAAACAAGTTGCACATATTAGTTTCACAAGTTAACAGATCTTTAAAATGTAACAATACTTTTCATAATCTTTTGAGACAATACATACAGATTAAAACATTTTTGGAATGAACTGTGTCAATCTGACACACTGGAATGCACTGCGTCAATCTGAAATAACTTTTTTAAGACCCCAATTATACATTAAACATAAATTTTGAAATGCTTGTGTCAGGTCAGCCAGACTTTTTCTGTAGTCTATCCTTTCCGAAGTTTGATAGTTTTGGCAATGTAGAGGTTCTTTTTTTCAGAAATGATACATAAATATATACAATCTCTTGTGAAGATTGTTCTATTGAGTTATGATATGTTCATGATCAAATTAATCATGACACAAACATCGTCGAAAATGCTGAGGCTTAAGCATACTTCCATGCGGCAACAATAAATGTCCTACAATGATACAGCATTCAATCCTGAAATAGTGTGCTTTGGATAAGAGTGGTTGTTGGCAACTGCACTTCTTTATCTGCTACAAGCAACTTGGTCCTATTTGATTGCATTTGTTAAGTTGCCTCGTTGTTAAGTTTGACTTAAACATTTATAGATACAAGGCATAGAGTGTTGAATTTAATTGCACTGGTTTTATGTTGGAATTTTTTAGGACTAGAAAATGTTTGATACACATTTATTGGAAATTAAATCGGTATAAATTAGGGCTCAAATAATTAATTTCATTGACATAGCTGTCCCCAATTTGGCTTGATACACGGTCAAAATTTGGACCAACCCCCAGTCGTCAGATTGGTTGACCAAACCAATTTTTTGACAAAAATTCAAGGTCAGATTTGGATAAATTTTTGCTGGTACAAAGACAACTTGGAATTCCAGCTTGTATCAGAGATTTCACATCTGCAGAAAGACTGTCCACTCTATCCAAGCCAATTTGACTATTCTTCTGCTGAAGTTTTTTCCTCCAAAAAACATTTCGGTTCTTTCTTTTGTTACTACCAATCCAGCAAGTGCTTCTACGAAATGTTGTGCTTCTATTTTTTTAGTTTTAGCTGCAACTTTAAAAGTCTATGGTTTTGCCTACACAACAACTAAAGTTCAGTTTTTTTAAATTTAATTACCATTACTATTAAAACTACACGCATAGTACGCTTACACTGGCATCACTATAAACAATGCTATTACCATTAAAACTACATACATATGCTTAAACTGGCATAACTCTAAGCAATGCTAATAAAAAAGCTGCACCTGCGAAACGGAACTTAAAATTTAAAATAAGTTGATTGCATGGTTGTCAGTTGTCACGCATCGTGTCCTGTGATTGGTCAAAGGCAAAGTGTTCTCTGATTGGTTTGGACTGACGAAGCGGCGGTGAAAACGATACCTGTGATTGGTTAAAAAAGCCCCATATGCGAAATAGATTACATTTTGGAAATATGCTGACGGTTAGGGCTATTTGGGGTGAGAATATTTGGGGTTCCTGATGAAGGCGTCTTGTATAGGACGTCGAAACGTCAATTGTTTACAATAAAACTGCTGGATGAGCAATACTTGGTCATACATTATGCCTGGCAGCAATAGCTTATATCATCAACTGGTTTATACCCGTTAGGCCTAGTCTAGTTTTAAACTTTATCGCCATCACTCGACTTCCATAAGAAAGATATTTATGTTTTGATAAAAAGTAACGATGCGAAAGTTTCAAGGTTAGCCTACATAGCGAATTTTGTTACATGTTGCCCTGAGCTTTTTCCCGTTTTCGAGTTTGGCGTTTTTTTTTAGTTTGGCAACAACGTTTCTGTAGTGACCACAAAACTTTTTAATCCATGATCCCTATATTAAAATAAAATTGTTTGTACGTGGTTCATCCCAAGCGGCCAAAAGTCTGAAAATATTTAAAGTTGTACAGACACAAGCGATTATGTCAGCTTCACCACTTAGGCAGGTTGAAATAGTCATGCCGGTTACTATAATATTTTGAACTGTTGGGAGTCCTTGGGTCATGTTTTAGCTACATTGCATACAGATGAATAAAATATATTCAAACACACCATTTTGTTCAAAACTTTTATATTTATTTGACGCGTATGTACATTGACAAGGAAATAAGCTATTCTGAATACAGACATCATAGAAGTCGAAAGATAGACGAAACTCGCCAGGTGTTACTGCATGCGGCTCGATAGCGGACAAAAAGCTTGCAGCACAAAATGTAGGCGAAACAACGTTTGCAAAAGCGCGAAAAATGTACAAGCTTCGATGCGGCAAAAAAAAACTTCGGAACTGCGGCCGGATTATAAAGTAGCGGATAAAATACATTGGATTCAAACCACGCCAGGAGCGATTCTGTCAGTATGCAGATTTCGGCCTGTTCACTCTTTTATCTTAGTGTTTTTGGGTTTGGGAAGTTGAGAAACTTTTCATTCTTCTTCTTCTTCTTCGTGATTTTTAAACTTTCCAGCTTCCCATTGCATTGCCAGGTTACTTTTTCGCCGATGAACCCGATTTGCTAAGACCACCTGATTTGAAAAAATACAGTGTTACAAAGCAATGTACAACATTGGTCATACAATTTTTGTCTAATTTACGGCCAAAATCGGCTCCTATGTTACCCCAACAAAACATTTCAGGCCATTCAGTATGATCAATTGGTGAAAATTGTAGTATATGTAGGAAACTATTAACGAACTGTTTAGGCCCAAACCTAAACTGAAATTCATAATGATTTTGTACTGATTAAAAAACTGTGCGATTGCTACAAAAATTCGTTATGTACAAATTGTCTGTGTTTCAACAAGGCAAGGGCGCAAAACTTACAGATTTCTTTTTATATTCGGCAGTGGAGCTTGTCACAATTGGTTTGGTGGCAGAGTCAGAAAGCTCCTTTTGTTTCTGGGCCTCCAATTTTTCGTTTACGTCTGTAGAATGCATTTTATTTTATATTTCTTTCTGTAAATATATACTGACACACGAAAAGCGGACAAATGTAAAGTTGGGTAGAATTGAAAAGGATTTAAACTTTTGGGAAGAGTTCCCAATATATCTCCGCCTTCCTTTCACACAAAAAAACAGAACCAATCGTTAAACTTGTTTCATAATATTTTGAAACAGAAATAGGCTTGCACATGTCGCCAAACTCTTTTAGTGGTAACTGTTTTATACCTGTATAATTCTGCCCTGCATTCCTTTGGGATTATTTAGAACCTTTTCAGCGCTAATCTGATGCCAACATAGGTTAATGGCTGTAGTACTCAACAAACTATGCTTTTTTCCTAATACATAGAAAACTTGCCTCCGTTTGGTAAAACTTTCACTGGTCTCCTGTGCACAACTGGTGGAGTTTTAGGTGGTTCTCTCTTTTGAACTACAGGTGATGTGGGAGTTGGAGTTGGCGCCGGTGATCCTTCGACAGAACGACTTTCGACAAGTTGCTGCTTGTTTTTCCACTCTTCTTCTCGTTTCTAAAACCATTTTAGTTATATTTTAACTAAGTTAGTAAACGTTTGATATCAAATGGTCCTAGTTCAATGCACACATAGTATGCATTTTATTACAAAAGAACTTGTCTTTTCTGTACTTTTGGGCTTAGTTTGGACTTTGTTTCCGCTACATTGGGCGTTCAAATGCTATAAGTACATGTAAATATAACCGAGTATTGGCAGCAATGACCTATTGGATGAAAGTATGTCATGTAAAACGAGATTGATTTCTTTTAATTGTTTGATAAGAACAGGGTGGAACCGAGTGGTACAATAAATATCATCACAAGTTTTGCACAGCGTTTGAAACTTGAACTTACAGCCGCTTCTTTTATTTCCAGTTCCATTATAGTTTGTAGACGACTTTTGCTCGACAGGATTTCAAACGATGGACCGGAACGCTGGCGAGTCACAACCATCGTGGTTTTGCTTCCTATGAAAAAATATTGCAAATGATTTAGACGCAATGTTTTTTTAACAATGAATGCTGGTTAACGTATTTTCACATTTCTTTCGGTTTTAAACGGTTTTGGTGTTTGGATCATTGGTAAAACAAACTTTTGACAAAGTGCCTATGTTATACCAGCACTTCTCAATCAATGTAATACACATTAACGTCCCATGGACATTTTACCACCAGTAACCAAACATTACTTGCTTTATATTAGTTAGAACTTGGGGTACTGGGTTGATTCTTTCGTGCAGTAGCTTACAAAAAAACCGAACACAGTCCCTTTTGATTACAACAAATATTCCTAACCTCCTGGAGAAGTTGGATCCGATTCT
Organism: Phallusia mammillata; assembly: GCF_965637545.1. Taxonomy (NCBI): domain Eukaryota; kingdom Metazoa; phylum Chordata; class Ascidiacea; order Phlebobranchia; family Ascidiidae; genus Phallusia; species Phallusia mammillata. The sequence continues at coordinate 23,781,568 of NC_137255.1, forward strand.
TCCTGCTTCTGGGAGCTTAGTTCAGGAACCGAATCTTTTTTCTCTTCTTCTTCCTGCTCTGAGTGTCCGTTCGTAATAGAGGCGGGTGGTGGTGGGAAACTTTGATTGTTGTGGTTGTTCACAACAAACGACCTCTGCATTAAAATAAGTAGATTTGAGGTAACTGTACTAAGTACCAAAAGCCAAGGCTTTAACACAAGACAAGTTATTGATTTTTTTTCTCTTTTCACTTGGCAAAGTTGTCGGGCCGTTTTCGGGTTAGGTTATAGGGTTTAAGTTTAACAAAAACGGGCTTAATTCGGGTCTGACTTTATGCTTGATCCCATTTGTGTCGTAATTTCATCAACTCAAATAATAACTGGGTTCGGGCTGATGAGCAGTAACTCTGACGAATCTGTCGCTTTGGAAGGTAAAATTCAACTACACGTTTTTTTCATTGTATTTTTCGACAATCAGGCGGCAGTCCGAGAACTGAAAATTGCCCTTTGTCGTTCACGGGATTCGAACCCAGGATACTCCCGGGGACGAAACCCGATCAGGTTTTGTATATGGGTCAGGCGCGCCAGGCCATTCGGCCAAGTTTCCCGCCCTACACGTTATTTTTTCTTTATGTGCTAATTGTGTAAACAGATCTAAAATTTAGATAAACTTATTGCTTGTAGCCTTTTTAAAAATTAACAGTACGTTGCTACCGTGCCTAAAATTGTGAAAGCAATCTTGACTAAGCATTTTTTTTAGAAAATATGAAAACTTCAATTTGACACGTTTACTTATTTAAACGAGAATCACATTCTTTCAAAACGAAGTGTGCATTGTGTGTAGTGTAAATACATTAATATGCACGTGCAAGCCATTACATTATTTTTCAAACAAAAACGCAAACAACAGGGAACGTACCTCGGATGATGGTAAAGGTGAAACTGGGCTGATCATTTGTGGTTTTGGATTCCAACCTTTAGGTGAGAGCACAGTGGGTAGAGCCCGGGGACTTCTTACTGAGGAAGGTTGCTCCTTTGAAACAAACGTTGTATTTAATGTGTTGGGAGGTATTATAGCTTTATTTCTTCTCGCATTGTTTTTGCCTCAGCACAACCATTCGTTGATTTTTTAACAAAAAAATAGTCAAGAAAACGTCATGAAGTTGAAAAATATTTTTGTACGTTGTGAGTTGGTCACGGACTCACGAAATGTTTTTACAGATTCACATGATCCTGCGGAAATAAGTATGTGATATACCTTTGAAACGTGGGAATCTTGTGACGTAGCAGAGAGCTCCGATGACGCGTAATCTTCATCGTGGCCGCTGTGTGGCGCTACCGAGCTGTTCGGATACTGTCCCTCCTCTGATGACGGCGATGCCACGTCAGAGCGCGTCACAGCGTTTGTGACGTTGCATTCGATGCCAGAATCGGCACCTGTGTCGGCCGCGTCGGTGTCGACCGTCGGCCTCTTGTCGTCCTCATCGTCAGGGACCACGTGGTTCAGGACGTTCAAGTCAAGGTTGGGCATAGTTTGAGAGCGAACTTTGATCGGCGTTACAAGGGCTTCTTCAACGGGCACTTTTTTGGCGACGACAACCTCATCGTTGTTTCTGATGTCATAATAAAAGTGCACACAATAAAAGAGTGCAACATGGTTATCCAAGAAAAATGAGACAGAACTATAGTATTAAAATATTTTATCTGTAGATTTAGTAAGATTTTCGTGCACTGTACTAGGCGCATTCAGTGTTATTTACCCCGATGAAGGCGGCCTGTATGGGAGTTCGAAACATCGGAAGAAAACTACAATTACCAGAAGAGCTCTATAAACTTAAAATCATGCCTGGCAGCAATAGCTTATATAGTAAGAGATTATGTTTATTAACCACATATGTAAGTATTAAAAGACCTATTTCTATAAAGCATAACTTATTTAAAAGCGTTCAGTCATTATGCATTTCCAAAAACCAAACACATAACAGGAATGCGAACTCAAAAAACGCCAGAGGCAACTGCGTGTTAAAATCCAACAGCCATCTTCACTTTACAAAACCTAACCGCTTATTTATTTCACATATACAACAGACAGAAGACGCGCTATTTCATAATGGCCGAGAGCGCTCTCCAATAACACGTAATATATTTACCCGCTATGTGTGGTATGCGAGACAGGTTGCTCGGCTGGATGTTGTGAAATTTCTTCATTAGGGGTTTGGTTGGGAGTCGGTGACCTTGCTGGCTCTTGATCTGATGACTCTGCAACAATTTGTGTCTGATGTCATAAACCCGCGTGACGTATAGTTATGACGAAGGAGGTATGAAAAAAAGATCAGATTACAGGTTACAACGCGTTGTAGCAGTTTGAGTTATTTGAATGCCTTGTTGGAATAATAAAGTGTGCACCCTATGCTACCTTAAGTGACACAAGGTACATCGTAATTAGAAAGGTGGCTTTCCTATAGATTTTCTATTTCTTTTATTCTATATCCTACCGATTTACTGGAAACACCATTTGGCCTACTAACATGATTGTTATTGCAAGCAGAAACGAATGAGACCAACACACGCGTTTATGTGAGTTGGTTACGGTATAAAATTGTGGGACATTTTTAGATTCTCACTTACAAAATGGTAGAAAGCATTAACTCAAACTTAAAAATATTCTTTTTACATCTTTACATTGTTATGTATTTACAAAACGAGGAAAAAGAACGGTAAAATTACTCCCCTTTTTTGAAAATTTAATCACTAGGTTTGAATCTCGATATTCATGTCTTTTTTTAATTTGAAACAAAATTTTAACAAGCTGCGAAATTAGGGCTCCAAATAAAGCCAAAGTCGCGCTGCATCTTACCGCTTCTCTTCTTCTCCGTTCTCCACATCTCCTCGCGCTCCGCAGCCTCCCTTATCTCTCGGTCGATCTGACTCTCTCCTGGGCGCGACTGCGTAAATGTCACGTGACTGTTGACGGGTTCGGGCTTAGGAGAGTTTGAAATTCGCCCAAAACTTCTGTATGGCGACGCGGACTTTACCGTAAAGGATTGAGTTCGTCTGGACGTCGGCGGTTTTGGAGAAACTGCAGGTGGTTGTTTCTTTGTGCTGTGCTCCATATCTTTCCACCTGAAAACCGGGGAATTATGTATCGTTGCAAGGTTTACAAACTAAAAAAGCATGCCCATGAAATAACAAAACATTTGTTAGATTACATGCTTAATTAGAACTGTATACGTAATAAAGTTCCGTATGTTTGTTTCGGTAAAGTTTCTTGCACAGGAAACCACGTGGTTGGGATGGGATTAGAACACGAAACCTTGAGAGCACAAGGCTAATATGCTGTTTGCTATTTTTCCTGGTCTGTGTATTGTTTGGTGATGGAAAACATCAAAGAACATGTTTAGTTGTTTGCTATTAGGTTGATCATATACGTCCCAAATTGGTTTATAAACGGGAAGATATTGATATGAAATCTTTTGTTATCATTGTTGCGTAAAATGGACAGATTTTTGCATCAATCTCTTTGCACAACGCATTAGGAATACATTCGATGTGCATTTAACCTTTTGCAGCACTAAGATCATCGTACATTGGATGTCAATCATTTAATGTGGAGGCGGATGTAGATTTGAATAGCCCAAAGCCAATTTTGGATGTCAGCGTTAAGTAACAGCGTGGGCGCGAATGTCAAGCACAAGTTGTCAGTCGGTGTCTGGGGTATGACGTCAATCGCATAGGATGACGTCATACGCGTAATGCCGAACATGGTGTTGAATTTTCAATGTGCTACGGAAGATGCGACATGCATGGAAAAATGAAAGGGTATAGGGATAATTTTTGAGTTGGTTCTTTTTTAGTCATCGAAAAACATTGCATAAATGGATTCTGTTGGCAATATCTCTAAATATGTCGCACAAGATCCAAGGCCAATGTTATTGTGCACTTCATTGCAAGCACCAGCTCTCCAAATTCAGTTGCTTTGGATATTAATTTATTGATCGAGATAATTTTATTTTTTGTAAAATGTTTTCAGCAAAAAAAATATTATTTACTGTAATCAACCAATAGAAGTAAACAACAAAGTAAAATTTTAAAATCAGTCGCTATGTTTTATTGTTAAAAAATCAATATGCATTTCGCTTTTATAAACTCATAGAAGAGAATGTCATTGTAAGGTCGTTTCTTTGAGAGTAGCATAAAATACCTTGGTCACAGACAAGACTACCAAAAAGCTTGTATATAGTTATACATGTGATTGCAGTAGAATGCATTCATTATAGTGAAGCTCTGTGAAAGTTTTGTTTCTGATTAAGCTAATTCTTTTTCCAGTTCAAAGTTACACATGGTCGAAAGTGACAGATGCAATCAAATGAATTTGCAAAGTTTATAATTTTCAATGCAAAATTATAAACTAAAAGTTTTGTATTGTTTTGGTCTGTAAAAATTCTGCAGAAAAAACCAACAAGCATTGCTTTAACTTTTGGCAAAACCTGAACATGACATGGAAGGTGGGCATGTTATGAAATTGTGCAGTTTGCATGATAAATATCTTAAACTGTTCGGCAATTTAGATTGCTACAGTTTAAGGTGAAACTAATTCTTTGCAGTCTGGCAACAGAATTATTATTGTTTGTTTGTGTTTGTACCTGTTTTCTATCTCATTTGGAGGTGTCCTGTGAACACGAACAAAACGTTACAAACGAATACGTACACGGCGCAGTGGTTCTTAACATATGTTTAACAAATCCACTCTATAAGTTCACCAAATTTGACTAAATCATAAGGGCTATGCAAACATGGTTTATGAAAGTAATAAATGCTTTTGATAAGCTTAATGAAGGGGTTATCAAGCGGAGGGAATTTCCATTAAAAGGAAATTTTGTTGTGATTTGGCAAAAAAAATTATCGTTTGATCAAAATCTATTTCACAGCTATAACGCTACTTAACTTTAATATTAAAGCTATAAAATAGTATAATTTAAAAATGTCTAATTTCTCTTCCTATAACGTGATGATATAAACGTGACATATTTTTTAGACTAAAATACGGTTAATGGGTTTACGCTTCGAATATAGGTGTAATGGGTTTTTCATGGAATAAGAGAACCAAAGTTCAGCAATCATATGATAAGATTTACTTAAACTTAAACGAATTCCATGTAGAGAACAGGTAAAATGACGTCCTAAAATATGGCGTATACCACCAACAACTAAAAAATACACCACAAAATCGCACAGCAAGACAGCCACCACTCACGCAGTATAGCATGTCTGAGTCTTACCTGTTTCGTACATTCGACACACCGAGCGATTCGCGTATGATATTTTCGCTCGCAGGCAAATCTGACATCACACTGCTCGACGACGTCACACTAGAGATGGACTCGCTTCGTTCGCGCCGCTTTGCCTCCCACTCAGCTCTGGATGAGAAAAATGTTTTTGGTGACGTAATTCTTTAACTGTGATATTTTTCGATTCAAAATTCTTTAAAACAGCAAGTCATTCATCCTTATGAATTCAAGACATATATATTTCGCATATGCGGCATATTCAGTATCTAAAGGCAAGGTATCAATTAGTACAATGGAAATTTAATATTTTAAATACACTGAATCATAGTACGCCAGTCCTATTAAAGGCGTGATACCGATAGCCGGTCTCCCAAGCATTCCCATATGGCAAGGCACGAAAAATCTAGTCTTTAAATACTGTATTGACATTTTCATATTCTGTTTCATTGCAACCCATTCACAAACAACGCAAATGTGCAAAAAATTGGGGCTTATACAAGAAGTTCTCAAACTTCGGACCGCCAGAAGTCATTAAGTGTGCCGCGAAATATTAGCTTTTGAGCTCATTTGAAGACTTATTTCACGTTTTAGGGCTTGATGACATAACACAGGTGTGCATGACACCGCTATAACACCATTGTGGTGATTTTTGTCACCAAAAGCGAGCTTATCCGTCACACTAAAGTTACAAATTATAATCTTTTAACTAGTTTATGGGTTTACAACTTGTAACAAGTGTGCTGCAAAAGGAAATACAATTTTGTTTTTACTGCTTCTGTGTCACTACTTCTATTAAGCCCGCAATAACATTAATGTTTTTAGGCAATATTTTTTCGTTACATGTTACAGCCGTTGGTTTAACATTACAAATGTTTCTTTGATGCACAAAGCACAAATATGTACATTTAAACCAAGCTTCTAATTGTAAGCGTCCATATACACGGATGTTTATATCGCTCAAAGCTCAAAGCCTTGCCTTCTAAGATGATGAAGTCCAAATAAAGTCGTTAAAACTGGCTGTAACCCGCTTAAAGTGTAATACGACAAGGTCTAAAACCACTCTTAAAAGTTTCATTTTACTGTACTTACAGGAGTTAAACATATCATACATTTATCAACTTATAATTAAATTTACTAGCTACAAATTTAGTGAACTTTTAAAACTTTATTTACACTTTCTAAAACAAAAGCAAATACAAACTTATCAGAGCACGTGTTCAACGATGTTGAGTGAATAGTTTTTTTGTCAAAAAGAGGCAAATAACGCTATGTGACCAACAGCATGAGTGTAAGGTCAAACACAGCAATCAACCTTCATAAGATATACATGTGTCTGCCTACAGGGGGCCACTTAAGGGAAAAGTGAAGTCAAACAGTTTTTTGTGGTTTATAAAATGTCAAAAAAAGCTTTCAAACATTTGTTTCAATAAAAACATATTCCCATAAAACAGCATGTTGGTCGTTAACGAAAAAGCAATTTAAAATTTAAAATTTAAGGTCAATTTACTTTTGGCCTGTTCATTGTGATAAGATCGGCAGTGTTCATTTTCATGTCGAAGCAAAAACCAGATGATTTTTCGAGATATTGAAAAAAAAAAAAAAAAAAAAAAAGTTTTCATGGAACGGTAACATGTCAAAGTTTTCATTCGCATATATCTGCACTTTCTCGCATAAGAAGCCTCACAAGACGTTAAAACTAACCAGCGTATTATCACAGCAAACAACTGAACATTCCGTTACCGTTCCATGAAACTGCGAAATTCGTAATGTGAAAAATGTTAGACCAAATGTTTGGAAGTCGTTTATTATGGCACAGCGACTTCGTAAGCCCGTTTTTATAGCATTGTGACCTTATTGCAACTTTCGACATACCATTATCACGTTTTGTGGCTGTGTCCGTGAGTCAACTATAGCGTCAAACGATGCAGTGCATAACTTTAGATGCCTATCCAACATGTGTGTCAATTTGAAAATACTGAACCGTTTTATATTAGGAGTAACAGACAAGAAAGAAAAAACAACACAAACATCTTCTAAAAAGGAAATGTCTGATTACGGCTTTCAAAGTTGTTTAAGATCGATTTTTTACTTACTTCGAAACTTATTAAAGTTCGATATTAGTTACGGTAATATCATATGTTTTGAGTTACCTTCGTTGTTTTCCCACTGACAATCGTTTCTTTTCCGTATTTTCCTTCTCGAACTTGTTGCTGAGACGACTTTCCCACACACTAATAGCGTCCTTGCTGTGGACGACTGGTTCAAACACAATCTCGGAATTTCCGACTACCTTAGTTTCAGGCTGAAAATAAAAAACACAAAATGTGTTTATGGGATAAATACAGTAGGCGATGTTTTAAAAAGCAGCAGCTATGAAGAACTGCAAAGGATCAACGATCTCAAAAGTGTAATATTTTAACTAACTACAACTTCTTGTCTATTATCGTTGTTAAAAATGTTTGTCTGATAACATGACCTCAATTACATTACTCTTAAGCATTTTCCTTTACCTAATATGTACTTGAATTCTCGACACCTTAAATAACATAATAAGCTACTTCGATTTAGAAAAATTTGGCCAAATTTTAAGCTGTCCGTTTCTTACACTTGTGTTCGTAGGTAACCCTTTGCCTTCGGTTACCAAATCGGATATGTCAATGATTTACTCTGTGGCTGACAACATGACCATGAACTTACACTGTTGCATGCGGGTAAACATTTGGAAAGGTTGGGTAGTTGCTTTTTTTGGTCACAAGATCTGTGACAAACTTCTACAACATGATTTTCGAGAGTTCGTTTTGGATATCTAACTTGAAAATATAAAATTGTGACAATGACGGCATAGTCAACATTTACGTCAGCAACCCTAAAATTCGCTGAATAGGGAAAAATTTTCGTATTGTGAAGGCCAATGATTAGACCGGACTGTTTTTCAGCTTATCGCACCAGCGGTCACCATAAGACAAGTTGTTCAGGCGCTGCGGTTCAGGGGAAACTACGAAAAGCATTTTCAACGGAATTCATTCAGGCGTTTTGCCTCAAAACAAGTTACACCTGATCGGTTATATTAATCTTTACTCTCTTGACACGCTGATTCCATGAAATCTACAGCTTAATCACTACTAGGCTGCTTGTGTTCCTAAACCTATAAGCTCGTGTATTCAAAAACTGTTTAACGTTTTTAATTGGCTGAAAGCCCTAATGGTTAGAAAATTTCAAAACCAGTTGTAGACGGCCTAGTTAACCGAATTTAACCGGGTTTTAATTCAGCTGCATAATAATGAAAAACCTATAATCACTCATCGGTCCTTGATATCTTTTTATAAGCTGACAAACACTACGGCTATGGCTTTTAAGAAATGCCCATCTAGTAACATATCAATCAAGAAACAATAGCACCTAGTACCTGAAGGTTCAACATTATAATAACAATACGGTGCGCAACAGGGTTCGGATAATCGAATAATTGCTTACTGCTCTAGCTAAAGCTGATAGTAACTCGAAAACAGTATAGAAAACCACACAGCCTAGTTTTTGCAGGTGTCATGCTTGTAAGGCAAACCGCCATAAAATATTCCATGCCCTTCAGTGGAGAAGTAGAGGCAGAAATTATCGCCGCGAGTATAACTTGTGTCTCGAGAGGGCTGTCTGTAAACAAAACAACTTTCCGACGATAATAATCCCTTGTCCGCAGACCGCAAGCGTAGAAGGCTATCTAAACAAACCTACAGAAGTGCCTGAAACTCGGTATATCCGAAACAAGGCGGTTGCGGTCGATTTTCAATGCCCTGCCACTTTGCACACAGAGTCTAATTACTGCTTCAAGCGTCGCCCGAAAGATAATCACTATATCTTGGTGAAGATGCCTCGCCTTTGCCGAAGAAATTCTGTACCTTATAAAGCTGCGCTGAAACGCTGTGTTTTCTGTAAAGGCTGGGCGTGGAGTGACGAACTATTGGCGAAAAACTGGCAGCGGTCGGCGTTTAGGGCTTGAGGCGAAACAAGATCTCTCATGTGCTTGCAAATTACTGTGCCCGTGTCTGTTCGGGCGTTACAGGCTTTAATTTATTCCAGTACCACATGCGTCGACTCGAGACAAGAGCCGTTTGCAATAAAAACAAAGTTAGGCCTTGCTTTACCCCAGTGTTTCTTAACCTTTTTAGCGCTTGTGCCCTTTGGGCTTTCATAAAATTTTCTCGTACCCCCGGTCTAAAATAGCCGACGGAAGTTAATAAAATCGTAATAATTGGAATTAACATAATTTTAACTAGAATGGTGGCTTTCTGATATACTTCCATTTTATATATTCTATACGATATTTACCAATTTACTATACATATCATTTGATCTACACATATGGTTGTTTTTGTAAACAAAAACTAATGGGTCCCCACATGCGTGTTTTTGCGGATTTACGGTAAACAAATGTTGCGGTGATTTTTTAATTCTCAAGAACAAATTTTTAGAAAGCATTAACCCAACAATAAAAAAAAAATTTTTGTATTTTTTTGCACTATTATTGTCGTATAATTACAAAAACAATAAAAAAGAACGAAACAAATACTTTCAATTTAATCTCTTGCTTTGACCCAGATATTGTCGTCCAAGGTCGGGTTTTAAACACAATTTTTTTCTAGAAAGCTGTAACAGTTGTGTTACAGACAATTAAAAACGATTTGCTGCAAGTGTATATATAACTTTTCATTTAACTTTGTTTCGCAAAACGAGTTTTTCATTTAACTTTGTTTCGCAAACGAGTACCATTGACCTGTAGTAACCTTTAGGGTGTACACACCAAACGACTGTTTGACCTTTTGACACCGTTTTCAATAGCACGCCGTCCTTGGTGTTCAACAACACCGTTTGACCTAATATATACATGCCTTGAGTATTTGATTCAAAAAAAAAACGCTACGTTATGGCGAAAGAAAGTTCTGAACTGTGTTAGTAATACCTACTAATTGACCTTAAGTAACCCGTGGTCATGCAGCGGCCAACCTGACACTGAGCATTTAAAAAAAACTTTTATCTTGCAAAAAAGTCAAGTTTATTTTTTCATATTTAGTTTGTTTAAAAAAGTTTTGCTTGACATATACGAAACCGAAGCACGCTTATTAGGTTTAAATCGCGTCATATGTGTGAAACCTTTGCCAAAACTGAAAATGTGAGTGATAACTTAATAAAACGACATAGCATTGCTCTGCAAAACAGCTGATTTCTAATCACCGAAACGACGTCTCGTAAAACGTCTGTCCAACGTCAAGCTGAGCCCTCCCGCTCTGCCCTATTATTCGTAAACGTACTCTCTTGGGACTTCTGCCTACACTGTCTTTCTTGACCAAATGAGCGTTAGACACATTTACGTTTCGGGGGCCTGTGGGTGTGTCGCTGGGTCATTCGGGGTCAAACTTCAGGTGGACCAAGTTCAGATTTATATCTAACATATGTCCAAATTTCAATAAATTTGAAGCACTCTTTCTTTACTAAACGAGCGTTACAAACCAGCGTTAAAAATTTTACGTTTCGGGGGCCTGTGGGTGAACCGCTGGGTAATTTGGGGTCAAACTTCTGGTGGACCAAGTTTGGATTAATATCTAACATATGTCCAAATTTCAATAAATTTGAAGCACGCTTTCTTCACTGAACGAGCGTTACAAACCAGCGTTAAAAATTTTACGTTTCGGGGGCCTGTGGGTGAACCGCTGGGTAATTTGGGGTCAAACTTCAGGTGGACCAAGTTTGGATTAATATCTAACATATGTCCAAATTTGAATAAATTTGAAGCACTCTTTCTTGACCAAATGCGTCTCACAAACCAGCGTTAGACAGAAAAAAGAAAAAAAGAAAAAAAGAAAAAAGAAAAGAAAAAAAAATACGGACAAAAACAATATGTGTCCCCTTCAGGGAAGGGGACCCATAATAATAGCTATTTATAACTTGCGTGTTGGATGCATGCATTAAAACAGTATTGTAAGTACTACAAAATCAACCCGTTCCCGTTTTAGACATATAACAAAGTAACTTGTAACGCATTCTTTACAAATATGCCTAAATACGGTAGGATCTCACCCTGCATGTCGTACCCCCTGCTTTAGTGCTTCCAAGGGGTACACGTAACCCTGGTTAAGAACCCCTGGTTTACCCCCTCAAGTTTTACACACAAAAATCATCTTTAACAACCTAATGTATTCAAAAAACTTCTCTTTTTTGTAAAGCTTATCTTTATCGATTTTCTCTACAACTCGTTTAAAGCAAAACGTAAACTTCATTTATCAAAACCACTAGCATAAATAATCAAATGTTTTGTTGCTGTTTAGCCATTCAGGTTCACAAACTCTAGCATCTAATACCAACCAAACAGCCACACAAAAAAGTACAAACTTTTTCCAGTTTTTTTGCCCACGCACATGTCTCTCTATACGCAGCCAAGCATCACAGATTTATCATTTATTTATTTCCCGTGCAGTACTTGCTCCTATTACGATTCACATCATTTGTAGCAGTTACCTGAATCTGTACCACCTATTAGCACAGGTGTTCATTGTATCTCAATCCTCACTATATCACGTTCAACTTTCCTAGCTGACAAGTAGACAGTAAACTGATGCGACGACACGCATGTTAGTAATGGAGTCTTCGGGGAGAGGGTTTGGACGGGGATAATGACATACGTCTTGATGGCACGATGCGACTCTTCAAAGGGTTATTTGTAATCAACGGGCCTTTGGGACTTTTGCTAGCAATGCAAGGCCAATAAGGCTAGACTAAGGCAGCCAACGTTACTGCGGGTAGAGCTAGAAAAGCATCGAAAACAACTACTGCCTATTGAATCAAGCAGAATTAAACATCTTTTCAACCCGCTACATTGCACCAAACATTAAAGTTTAAAACATCAGGATTGCGGTTTCAGTAAATAGCTTACATACACAGCTTAAAAAACGTTTTTTAGAGTTTTTGTGTGAACCGCTCGTTCACCTGGGGTCAATGGGTCCAAGCCTTAATTTATACACCCTTTATTCGACACGGGAATCGGTCTGGACCGGGCGTTTCGGACCGAGTTTATGGGGTTAAGTTTGAATTAAACGGGATTGATTTGGCTATGACTTTACCCTCGGCCTAATTTGTACAGTAATTTTTTGGTCAAAAAACTTTCAGTCGAAATTTTACTTTTCAAAAATTGGTTCAGGGCGGGTTTTGGGCACTAAATTCGGGCTCCATTACTACTCTAGTTTGAACTACTTTTTTATGACCAAATTGTGAGGGAATGTAACAATCATTTAAAACTTTTTAACTTAGAGTATATTCATGATGAACCTTAACCTTTGTATTCGCCATGTCAAATCGATTTGAAAGTGAAGAGAATATGATGTTACCTGATCTTTGGGTTCTTGTTTGTCGAGCGCCGACGTTGATGAGGATTCGGATGTTTGAGAACCGGCAAAAGATTCGAAAGATTCGGCTCGCAGTCGAACCGGGTCCCCTTCGCTTTCGATACGGTTTCGACGACGTTCTTCGTATCTGAATGATAAGAAATAATGTATACTTATCAGTTCCAACCTTTCACATTGGTTGGTGTTGTTTGGTCCGGGATTTGTATACTGACATTTAGGGTTTGTGCAAAAATAATTCACGTAGGAAATTGTGTGGAGAACTAATGAATAAATGTTGTTGGTTAAACGTTCACAAACTTTTTTAAATAGGGATGAAAGTCAGTATGGTAAGTTTCGAGTTTTCGAGAGAGGTTCTTGCCTACATTGGACCCAAACAATTTCAGGTTCAGACCGACTTTGGGTCCTAAACATAGCACCCTCTGATTTTGTTATATCGTTCAATTTTCCTCTTACTTTCGCAGACTTTCCTTCTGGTGTTCATCAAGGTTGTCTTTAAAATCTTTCTCAGGTGGGGGTTTCCACTTGGGAACAATGTTGGGATTGTGTTTGCGAGTCATTGCCTTGATCACTTTGCGGCGTTCACTGAAAATCGACAACAACTGAAACTTAGCAAACGGGACAATATCAAAGCATTTACACCGTAGGCTCTCAAACGGACGTAGGAGTAAATTAAATTCCAAGGGGAAACCTGGACAGGGTTTGCGGGTATATATAAGTCTGTGAAGTTTGCAAACCGTTTGTGTGAAAAAAATGTGAAAACATCTGACTAAGATGGTAGCCATGTTCGAGTAACGTCACAAAGTTGCATCCAAGCTGTAACAAATACGTTGCACAGTTACTGCACGAACATGTAAGTGACGTCATACCTCATTACGTCACAAATACAGCGGATTAACCCCAAAACTGTACAGAAAGCACACTACGGTTTGGCATGTTTAGGTGGTTCGCAATGATGCGGAAATAGTCTTTAACGGAACCACATTTTAACCGGGCTATTATTTCTCGTGGAAACAATTTACGCTCATTGGACCGTCGGGCAATTTGCGTTCCGCCTCCGAATAACCCGTCGCAAATCGTCGGAAGGTCGGCACATCAAAACTAACTCGTTACAGCGGCTTATGACGTCACTGTGACAGGATTTGAAGCTCATATCGGATCAACATTCGTGGGTGTATAGGTTAAGAATGAATCACTTAATGTGAAACGTTCGTATCACGTAAGTTTGCAGCAAGCGATGTGACAGGTGGATTATTTGTCAAGTTCGGATCCAGTTTGTTGTCGCGGTAATAGGATTTGTCAGCTCGGTTCTGTGAATGCCACAGGTGACTGGCTAATCTGAATTGTGAATCAGACCACAAACCAACGCAAGTCCTTGACAAAGGCATGGACCACATATACAAACACCATAAAACTCCACAAATCATTTATGTAAGATTATGGAAGTATATGCGATTTATGACTTCTTGAGTAAACTAACTGCAAAGTTATAAACTTCAACAGTTATTAAGAAAACAAGATGTGAGAATACGGGGCCTTTTGTATGTAGGGCTATAGTTACTAACAACTATCAGATAGGTAGTGGACGATAAAACGTAACTTGTTTACAATCCTCTTCACTGAATACAATAAACCATCAAGAGGTTTGGTAATATTAATTATCAATGTGTGGGCTTTACGACAAAACGCACATCGCCACACAAACGCAAGACTCCAGGCCGCGTATTTTCCTTCAGGCTATCACGTCAAACCGATTTTAACCTTCCAACTCGGCCAATCGTCACCGCAAAGCCAAAACAACGCCAGTCATACGCGCACGAAAAGCGCATAGTTAATACGGTGCCGTGTTAAAAGGTATGAAGGCTGAAACATACGTTTAGTGTTTGCAAAAAAATTCAGCTAAATTACAAAAATACTTGTAGAATATATATTCGTTTTAGCACCTTTACAATTGCTTTGTCATTTATAAGTGATTAGTCCATTAAAAGTTGCTAAAGATTGAAAAATAGGATTTGGAAAAAAGCAGAATCTGTAAAAACTCTGTAGCATCAGCACGTGGTTAACCAACGGAGAGAAAGTATACTAACGCCGTGATGTATAGATTCGAGGATGTGCTCTACAACAGGGATTTCATAAACAGACCGCTAGCGCCCTCCTCCTGGCGTTTTGGAAATATTTGCGGCATCAATAAAATGTCATAACAGACTATAGAGCCCCACCCCGTCTAAACCAGGGACGACCAAACGGTTACTTTTGAATCTGTGTCGTTTCTTTCCAACACAAGTCATAAAAATGTCGCCACAGGCGCAGAAGGTGTACTAAAAAAAATTAGATACAACAGTCAAAAACAACTTACGCCTCGGCATCGTCATCAACTTTTCCTTTCGGTTTCAGCCAAACTTTGTCTTTTGGCTTCGGTTCTCCAAACCACTTGGTGGCGTCAGTGTTGCGTTGACTGTGCGCTGCGCTGTATCCGGCTTTGGTCTGATCCTCTCTAAAATAAAAACAACAAATCGTATATACATGTGCTCCATATACGTATGTTATCCCTTCAAACCCCAAACAACAACTCTAGTCTTTAGTTTAGACAATACGATTTTAGACACAAAAACTAATACTTGATCTGAATCAATAACCAGGTATGTATTATAACAATAACCAGGTAATGGTAAATAGCTTTTGTATCATGAGCAGAGGGGCTAAAAACGGTCGCAAAGCTTTTCTTGCAATATATGTAAGCATCAGGTGGGCAAAACGGTTGTAGCTAGTTCCTTTCCTTGTTAATTTACCAAGCAACGTGTATCTAAAAAAAGGGTTGTACACAAGGATCATAGACTGCACGTAAAACTGGAGTGCGGTGAAATTTAACTTGTCCACAATGGTCCCTTATTTTGCATTAAAGCAGCGTGTGCCCACAACACACAAAAGATACGGTGCACATTGAGTGCAAGCATTCTAAACGCAATTTGAGGTAATGAAGGGCTTAAAACTCTAGACATTAAACTGAACAGGCGCTGCACATGTCCAAAAACACGAAAAATTTGAGTATACTTTGATAGCAGGCCGCCTGGACGCAATTTAAGGCAATCAGCTGGTGGTGGCATGAAAGGCTTAAAACTGCAGACAATAAACTGAACAGGCGCTGTGCTTACAACTTGTGGTTGATGATGTCAAGCTGACATTACGGCGCGAAAGTTCGCACAAACTTGTCAGGGACAAAACTCGATCGATTCACCAGGGAACACCGATCAATTCTATCAGACAGAACTCGGCGGGAAATGTTAATTAATTACGTCATGTCTGACATCACAGTTGTGACGAAAAAAAATGTCCGAGAAAGATTTAAAATTGCGATTTATAAACGTTTATGAATGTTCATGCATACAAAAGCATATTTGGCGTTTTCAGCATTTTGCCATGTTGTACCTGTGATGCAACTGGGGACAACCGCAATTGCATCACAGGTAATACAACGTCACAAACAAAATGACGTCACTACTAAATGTATTTTAATGTTATTGTGTATAGCTGCAGCGAAGTTGGCCATTATCCACCAATTGTGCCATCCAATTTATAGCGCTTCATAACGTTTTAACGTTGGACAGCTATTTGAAGGTCTGTGATTGTTTCAGTTTTATTGTGTTGCTATATTTTCTTTCACCAAGCGAAATAAACTCATCTCAACTTCAGTGACATTTTATTGTCAACCCCGGCAGGACAAATCGATGAAAGACCGGTTACTGTAATGAAAGGTGGAAGCCACGCTAATTAACGTAACTTAGTCCTTAGAAAGTCGCGAAACAAGCCATAACACGACATGGGTGCCGGGTTACAAGGCTACAAACTGAGAGCAGAATTCCTTGCCAAAGCACGTGCTTCGCCTATTGGTTATTGTTGCTCTACAGGTGGGAAGGATTGCAACAGCTGGGACCAGAATGTATCGGCAACAGTTTGTTACAATGTGGTTGTAACGTGATATAAGCTAGTTTCATTTCGTAGGTGAAGTCAATTACAAGACACCCTTTTTGCACATATTTCGGCTTTAACCACTTTTAAGTTCATAGATTTATACATAAATAATTTTAATTTTAGTTTTTATAATTACCAATCACAAATGACAACATTTTGGGATACAATAGTTTAGGCTTGATTCGTTCATTATACTGCGTTACCATTCTGCAAGTGTTTTCTACATAAATTAGAATGGTACGTTATGAGCCGAATTCCAAAAAATGTTTTTAGTTTAACGAAGTAGTAATTTGACCCCCAAATACCTTAACCACTGAAAACTGCTGGAAAACGATTTACCAATTCTGAAAAGTCGAGCAACGCAATTCCAATATAAACTTAACTTGTACATTTTAAGAAAGGAATTCGCCACGTTTCATTGCACATAACTAGCTCGCGAACCCGCCTTTGCTTTACGCGCGGTTGGGGCATTACGATTTGCTGAGAACCAGTTTAAAGGGTGCTTGTCAAAACAAATACAGCTCTTTTTGCGCCACAATAAAATCCGAGGAACGCACTTAAAGGTGTTTTGATAACACTTCTTAGATGCTGCGACGTCAATCAAATAAGGCCATAAAGATACCATACATTATTGTGGTCTTGGCACGAACTAAAGTTTTTTGATAAAACTGAATTACTTTTGTTTTAATTTTCTGAATCATTTTAAAAACATGTTATTGAATATTTGATGCATCACAACGAATATTTTTCTGTTTTAAAACTTGATAATTTTACAGTAAGGTAGAAACCTTTTCAGATAATTATGTCGGTATAATTTGATCTCTACCTAGCAGAAAGTCAACGGTTAAAAAACTGCAAACACCTAGTTTAATTTCCTGCGGTCATGCACTCTGGTTAAAGTAACCTCTCTTAATGAAATCGTCTTCAAACCACAGTTGTTAGCATAAGTTATCTCACTTACGTCTGTTCATCCCGATTAATCAGGCCTGTGCGTTCGATGATCCTCATCTCTTCTTCTTTATCAGCCTCTTGTGTATCCTCCTTGTCTTCAGGAACAGATGCCTCCTCCGAAACTGGCTTCGCACTTTCCTTAGCGTGTTCTGCCAAGGGCTCAAACACTTCTTCCGTGTCGACCTGATCCAAAAAGGCTTCGTGTTCGTCGGTGCTTACGCTTTCACTGCTACTGGAACTCTCACTGCTGGTTGACGCGTTTCTCTTCGCCTCAGCACTGAATAGAGCTTGGTCGTTTGACACTTCCTGTGTCGATGCCCCGATTTCAATAGGCTTCGTCTGCTCGGTGTCAGGCTCAAGAGACGCAGATTGCATTTCTTCCGTGTCTCCCGACGTCACTATGTCGTAACCTTGTTCTGTCACCTTAAACCTGGATTCTTCAGGGTCGCTGTTAGCACCAGTTGTCGACGACGATCTAGGATTGACTGCCACGGCCTCGTTAATTCCATCAATTACAACAACGCGAGCTAGAGTCTCAGCGTGATCTGAAGTCGTAACAATAGATTCAACCCTTGGTGCTGGTTCTTTATGATCGCTTGTTGTTTCTGGATCTATTGTAAGCTCGTTCGGTTCACTGTCTCCAGCCTCGCTACTGTTAACACTGCTGATGCTTGAAGATAGTTCGTCGTTGTCCACCTGTTCTTCGTCTGTTGACCGCGTGGCGCTTTCTTCAACCGCAGCGGGAAAGTCCTTGTTATCTTCGAGCACAAAAGCGGCCGGTTCTGGTACTTTTTCTTGCGGGACAGATTCAATATATTCCTGATTGTTTTCGAGAACGATCAAGGGTGCTGGGGGGTTGTCATCTTGTTCCACAGATTCTGTTGTATTCCCTAAATCGGTTACTATAGAAATGTGTTCAGTTTTTGCCTCTTGCACTAATGTTGTTAAGGCTAAAGGGGAAACTCTTTCTTCTGTTTGCAAACCGTCAATTTGTGTTGATTCTTCCAAGTCAAAATTTTGATTAGACAGTTCTTCGCTTTCCCTAACTTTATCTACACCGTTCACAACATCCGTAAGAATAGCGCTGACATCCGTATCAATTTCACCGCTCTCATCCAGGTTAACCTGATAGGTATAAGACTGTCGGGTATCGTCCAACTCATCCACCGAAGAAATGCTATCCCCAGATTCGCTACTGCTACTGCTGCTGCTGCTATCAGCTTTCGAGCTAACAATGTCACCGTCAATGTCCTTCTGATCTGCGTCACTGCCAATAAGTTCTTCGTGTTTTGACACAGGATGTTCAAGAGCGTGATCTTCTTCTGATGTTTGACTTTCACCCGGGTTCGTGTTTGTTTGGCCTTCTTGCGTATCCGCTGCACTTTCAACGACGGCTTCGTGGTCGAAATTCGATGCGTCGTCTTGTTCGGCGTCCCCTAATTGGTTTGCGTGCACCTCAAATCCATTACGTTCCAAAATCGATGCCGAATCCGCTGGTGACGTCATGGCATCTTCGATCAGTTCAGGTTCAAGTTCAGGTTCGGTCTGGATTGTCGCTTGTGTATTAAAACCGTTTGTTTCAGGGCAGCCTTGATCTGAGCGAAAACAACAACACGAACTATAGAAAGCAATTTTGTACAAAACGTCGAGTCAGATTCGTTTCCAGTGGCGTGTGACCAGTAAACATGAGTTTCATGCTAGTAAAAGTTGCCATATTGAGTTTATTTAACATTTTCTCAGCGCTAAGTTAATGCAAACTTAAATAACATCGCTGACGTTGCTACTGAATATAACGTTTAAATGGGTTATTTTGCAACCTATGCCAAAGGCAACACACAAAAATGAGCTTATTCTGCAGGAATATTTCGGCCTATTGAAACTTCGGTGAGTTACCACTTTATCCACAGTGTAAATAAAAACGCCTAAATAAGTTACATGACTTATACAACTGCATCACAACTCTGATAAACGTTTTGCTGAGAAGCTGCAATAAAATCCAATTGTCTAAAAGTACATTATACACCTTCAGCGTTTCCTGTTACCTCTGAGCAAAGTTACCAAGCCATGCACTATAACAGGGCTTCTCAAACTGTGGGTCGCGACCCCAATTGGGGTCGCGTAATATAATTTTGGGGTCGCGAATCATGGGTTATTATGTCAGTCACAATAAATGGTATACGTGCGTACATTTATTGATTAAACATAATTCCCGTGTATGCAAACTGCTCTAAACACATTTTGTAGAACTTAAAAGAGTATTACCAGCCTATTAGCCGTATGCGTCAGACTTTTTTATGCCTATTGTGTGCAAACAATGCGAAAAAGCAGATACCACAAGCGTCACAATATAGATTATGACGTCATAAAAACTGAGACTGTCAATCTGTGTATCAAGTTAGAAACTAATTCAGGCTTTTTAGGCGCCATTAGATGGTATATATATAAAATAGAAGTATTTCTTTACATCATACCCATCAAGGGGTCGCGTAGAAATTTCTGTTTTAAAATGGGGTCGCAGAGCAAGAAAGTTTGAGTAGCTCTGCACTATAATAGTATACTATTGACTCTAAAGCTAAAACCTGATTAGGCAATATCATCGTTTTGCAAATCTTGCCAAGTCAGCAATATTCGAGTAATAACTTCCTGTAGTGCGAATGCTGGAACCCAGATCAATTACATCTGACCAACGTGTAAATCTGATGTACAATCGTGTGTGCACACTTAACACATTTTCGACATATAGGGCACGTGTGACATGCGACATGAAAGCCGGTATGCCATAGAAACACTACACAACATGTTAATTCTATTTGAATAAGGTATCAAAGTGGCTGATGATCAGTAAAATATTTATCAAAAGCAAAACGCTGGACGAATTAAAGTTTATGGGTATATACTGATTGATTACATTTACACTTGGACACTGAACTTATAGAAATAATACGCTACATGACAAACGTATTTAAATAAGGTGCCGAAAATGTTTTACTGAGGTGAAACACATGTCTAAAACAAAACGACGGATGACTGTATTGAAGTTATTAAAACTCATATTCAAGGTTATTGATTGGTTACAGTATAGCACTATGGCCTAAACTTAGGTTCAATGTTTTCTCTTTATTTGACTTTGATGTGGATTTGATATCAGTTAACATTTTACAACAAATCAACATTTGGTTTACAACTTTTAAGCAAACAAACGATCATAAGTTTACATGTGGCACGCGCAAATTAAATCTGTCTGGTGAACTTTAATAAGATATCAATCAAGTATAACTAAAATCCGTTTAACTGTTTCAACCTGCCTTTTATTCTGCTTTGTGCCTTTCTGACTTCCTCAACTAAGCGTCATTCATTAAAGCAGTAGGAAAGTTCAATTGAGATAAACCTGTCTCAGAAGTCAATCTAAAATATTCTCAACACCTACATGGGCAATAAAGTAGTTTCCAAGCGTGCCCAATCTAATTTTAGTCACCATGCAATGGTTACGGATTGTCAAAAGCGCTGGCAATTGCAATATTGGCCGCAATTGGGCTCTTTACCGTTTTTTTGCGTCACCAATAACGAGCTTTGTCACCGCCCTCGTCTCGAAACAACTTGACCGAACGACCGAATGACGACCTCTTAAAATGTAAACAAGATCGTTAGGTCAGATTTGTGCTAGGATTGAGTTCTATTCACTTGTCAAGCAGAAAGCACAGTTTGATTATATCGCGATACACATTTTAGGCAAATTACTGGCCGTGAGCAACCGATCTTAGTTGGTTTTGCTTAATATTTTATGCCAACCGTCTGTTTAGCACATTTTTAAGTCCCTCAACAAAAACAGTTGTTGTTTTTTATTAGAATATTGCTCTGAATGCGTTTTCTATGGGTCGAATTCGCCTCAATGCACAATTAAATCCACTTGTCACACTTAAAAACATACAGTAAACCAATTTGCGGCTAACGTCAATAACGTTATTTCTCTTTTTAATTATCTATATACTATTGCGTTTATTTTATGCACTTTCTTTCTGTCATGTGTATGGTGCTATGCGCTTAATACCCTTTATCCTGATGAACAAGTAGTATTACAAACCGTCTCCTTTACTACACTATCGGACCATAACCTCCTTCGTTACATCCAATCAGGTAAAAACAAAATGTTTACGAAACGTCAATGAGATACACGCGTATACAACACCAAATCTAACTATGATCGAGGTCTATCTGGCCTGAGTTGGACAGGTCATGCGTCATAAACCCTTAACCCCACGTGACAACAATCTGTTCTAGTCGCACCGGGCCAACGTGTTTCGTTGAAGTGACGTGTGACAATTATGGGCGATTGATAAAATCGCACAGTAACCGGTACGTAAACAAAACTTGTCTTCGATTCTAAACCATCTAAATATTATAATCTACCACTTGTTACGTTGTTTTATTCAACACAAAATAATTGGCCTCCTATAATTTATTGTGCTTTATACTAAACCTTAGTATTGTTATTATTTGTAAAAACGGTGCAAAACGCAACGAAAAAGGCATCAATCGAACCGCCTTCATGCGTTTATTTACGGTTGAGTAATAAAACACCAATCTCAAGAATAGAATATTCGTAACCGAATATGGTATTGCACCTTCACAGGTTTAGTCAGGAGTCAGAAACCCAGACTTCAAAAAACCATGAACAAAGACCAAAAAATCGTCCACGCAGAACTTGTGGTCTCGTGCAAAAAACCCTGAACCACAAAATATCAACAGCACAGTATATTTTTTGCGATCCGTCGGTGCGATCTACCATGGGTTGTACACTCGACTATTTCACGCTCCATAAAGAAGCAACGTTGCGCATGAGCTATTTCCGGCTTGGTGATTGTTTAAACTTGTGCAGTGGTGTCGTTATGTTTTATTTCACCAAACGAAATAAAATCAATTCAACTCACCGTCGCTGAAGGCAGTCTCCGTTTCCGAACTTTCAAGAAACAGCTCCTTCGAAGCTTGCCTCTTGCGGGGTTTCGGCACAGGCGGTGACGTAGCCTCAGTGACGTCATCTACCACGATTGGTTGCATATCGTCTACGTCATTTTGATCTGAGGTTTCCAAGAAATCAACTTTTGTGTCCATTTCCGTTTGCGGCGCCGCGGAGTCTTCGCTGTCGCTGCTCGAAGACGATGACGTCACGCTGGAGTTTCTGGATGACGTACGTGTGACGTGTGTTTGTGAACCTTGAGCTATTTCGTCTTCGGCGTCGCTATTGTTGGAACTTGTAAGTTCCCGTTCGACAGTGTTCGCGTCTGGATAACGTAAAAGTGGAGGACGTTCAAGTTGACGGTTTAAGTGCACATGACTTGCTGAATGGAAAAGGTTTCCTTAAATGCCAGACGTGGAATGCTGACTGAAAACCTAACGCGTGTGTATTAGAATCATTGGGAACAATGCATCCATCAATATGTCTAATGCCACACTTTTTGTCACTCCCAATATTCTCTTACATAAAAGAATACGTGATAAACTAAAATTACTTTCTAATTCAAACAAGTCCTAATTAAACAAACCTATAAGTCGCACCTTATTTGATTAGAGTTTAAACCCCATAAAAAAAACTGTAACTGTTCCAATTGTAACATCCGTACGAACAACAACAGTTTCCAAAAAAAGAACAAAAATCCCCAAACCGTATTTCCACTTCCCAAAACATGCTGAATCTGTTTTCGTGATTACCTGGATACGCTTCGTTGCCTTCTGCCTGCTCATCCATGTCGTCTTGGTAGATTTTCTGTAGCGCAAGGTCGATCTTATATTGCAGCATATACCGTGGACTGATCTTCGCTAGGACGTCCTAAACACAAAAAATACTGCGTAAAATATTCCTTACTATAAACCGTCCCATAAATATTATGATGTCATTGTGGTTTAGTGCCGGGGCAATCGGATAATATACGTTTCAGTTTTAACAGGTTCGTACGTGCAATTTGTCTGGAGTGGACAAACTGTAATGACCATGCCTGAAAAAATGTGTGGTATGAAGTGGTGTTTTTAACTTTTTGGTTAACAATTAACATTCATTTTTCAAGCTCTTTGGTAACTTTTGAGGCGAGTATTGATCTGTTAAATAAACTTTACAGGTCAAATACACTGAACTACGGAACATATCTTGCTTAAATCTCACGTAACAGGAGTTCACCCATTTTCTCAGTCACAAACATCGCTGTTTTCGAAAGATTTCTGACCACATTTACCTTCCTATTAGTAACTATTTTGGCCACAACATCTTAAATACACTTGCTTTAGTTATATTATTAGCTAACAAATATCAGTTTAGCTAAATTTAACCTTGTTTGTAACGCGAGTTTGCTCACAAGCAGCAGCAACCGGTTTGGCCCAGTACATTTCAGGCCTGATCATTTGCGTTGGGATATTTTGCCGGTGGCCCCAGGGGGAAAATGCGTCCTACCGATCAATACTAAACTGATTTTTACCACAGAGAATAAAACTGAGAAACAAAGACCTCCTAGGGCCGCCTAACGATTCAATTCGTCGATTTGGTAACGTTGACTTGTAAAATGTCGCCACCTATTGCGAAATGAAGTACCCCATTGGGACAATAAAGAAATCGAAATCAGTTTTTGCTTTTATCCTTAAACGTAATACTCAAACCAAACTTACACAGCCGTAAACAATATCAGGTGTATTATATTCTCAACAAACTATCTTAGCCCTGTCTAACATTAGATATACTATATTCTCAACAAACTATCTTAGCCCTGTCTAATATTACTAAGCAGTATAGGTTTGCAAACTTTAGTTTCTTAAAATTGACTCTTATTAATCATAGCATTGAGTTATAACTCTTCAAATTAAGCGCTGCAGAAAACTCGGGTTGCATTTGCTAAAGCGAGCAACTTTGTACGTTAGATAGAGATAATAACCAGAAGGGGAAATCCCCACACTTACCTGTTTCGAGTTCATGCTTTGTTTGTTTATGAAGACACAAAACAAGATGTTTTCCTTTAATACATACAGTGCCCTATCGCCTTATCTACCGTCGCCATCTGGTTAAGGGCAAAAATGACTGATAAAAATCTCGTATACTTGTATGGTAAACAAAATAACACAGAAATCGTTGTTCAAACAAGTTTGGAAATATTTGAATGCAAATTGCAAGATCATAAAACATCAAGATATTAGTTGGAAGTGTAAACGCCACTGCTTACGTGCCGAAGCACATGAAGTGAACTATTCAAGTTTAGATATAATCCTAAAACCCACAAACAACAATTTTAGTTCGTTAGGTTCTGGCTTGTAATGCAATATGCACATTTCAAACATTTGCCGAAGTAGGTAACTAACAAACACATGACCAATTAGGAAATTATCGAAAATTTTTAACCACTGTGCTTGCAAATACTGAGTAACGTCAACTTTTATACTGCCGACATGTGCATTTGAAATAAACAACACACACCTGACTGTAACGTACATGTTGGTTTCAAACGCAACAGTGGCATACAATACAGAAAACCTGCACTTGTTTAAGATTTGCATATCTTGCAGTCTATACATGTGCATATATTCCGATGCTCGACATTCCATAAATTATGGATGATTTCTTTACTGCGATATGCTACTTTTTCTCACAGTTTCCCAAATTTCCCACTTAGTATTATTTCTTGAACTTACCACAACGAGACTGGGTTACAATATTGACTTACTTTAAAACATTTAAAATCATTTTTAAGATTTTTTTTTAAATCATTTTTTTACACAAATTTGCAAACTTGTGCAGGCTTCCTAACCAGCAACTTGATGCAGCCAATCTTCTAATTTCATTTTGAGCAACGTATAGCAAACTATTTTTGAAACGATTCAAACGCACAAATTGGATTCAATGATTAATTATACGCAGACTCACCTAATTTAGCCCTCAAAAACAACACTTTCTTAGCAGTTGATTGCACAATACATATTAAAAACCCGCATTACACTGCTCATTGTAACCTCCGCAAGGCAACTTTAAAGTTATTGAACTTTCACTCAATCTCATTATGTTTACAAGTCATCTTATAGTCTACATAAAATGCACACAAAACCATGTAACAGATCAGTGTAACAAGATGTAGTAACATTGAGCAAGCGAACCGATCTCAATGACCACAAGGACTACAGACGCAGCCAAAGAGAAGCTGGTAGATTAAATTACAACGTGCATAGTTCATTAGCATAGGGCGCTCGCAGCCGGGAACGGATAATACCACGATTATAACAAGCTTAGACTGTGAGACCGGGCAAATGAACCCTACAACAATGTGCAAGGGGAACAATTACAAATTAACTGTTGTTATTGGAACAATGAAATTAGCGTTCACAGGGTGGTTGTTGTTGCCGTTTGTTTTCGTTACTTAAGTTCAACTGGGGTTTGAAGGTCATTTGTGAAGTTCAAACCTTTTTCTTGACATTTGGATTTTGAATGTTAACAAAATGTTACGACAGTGCTAGCTCACACAACGCAAAGTTTGCATTTTTGGGTGTACATTGAAGAACACTTTCAAAATAAATTGCAAGTACGTTTTGTCGAGATCAGACATATTGAAAAAAATTGACTACAGCATACAAAAATCCTAAATTACCAGATCCGCCAAAAATATTTCAAATACATTTATGTAAAAAAACGCTTTATTGTTTATATATAGAACCGAAAAAGGTTATTAGTTAACACAAATCTGACTTGCGCTAAACGGAAACCTGATCAGCATAATTTATCTTCGGGCATCGCAGTAACCTTTACTGTGGAATCTTCCAAAATTTCCCAGTACGTGAAATCAAATAACGACTGCAAAGTGAAAGCGGTTAAACTAGTGTAACGACTACGGAAAAAAAGGTTAGAATCGCCGAAGCAAACACGAATGAAAAACGATGTAATGTAACAGTTTCACTTCACTATTTCGCCGATGAAAAATCTGGCCGTAATCAACCATATTATCAAATACTGTATAAAAACAAATCCAAAGACCCAAAACAGTCTAATAACGCACGCTACATACTCTGCCTTAATTCTAATGTAACGTAATTGCGCCATTGTGAAAAAAACGAATTTAATAGGACAAATGAAAACACAGTAACCCACACGTATAAGAATTGCGGCAATATGATCTTTGCTTAAGGAAGTCTCAAAATTTGTTTATGTTGTCTTAAAAACTACATACAAATTGCTAACCGTATTTTTTAGGCGCAACAATGTTTAATTTGTGTCAGTCAATTTTGTTCAAAGAACCAAAACATTTATACGCTGTATTTTAATTAATGAATGTTCAAAAGCAATTCTGATTAGCCCTGCGAGTGATTTTTTTTCTGCCAGAAACAATTTTTCCTTTGCCAGTTTAAAGTCACGTTTTATATTGCACTATACGCGTATTTGTTCGTGTCCAATAATGAACACAACAAAAAGCCACGTCGCTTTTACGTCTTTCGGCCGCTATATTCCTCAACAGATGTTAATTACGTTTTTTTTTGCTTTGTATAAACACCTGTGTAGTATTCCATTCACTCCACTTAAAACGTGTATTGGTCTGCCATACAAAACAACACTAACCTACAAAACGGCACAACCACAAACATCTGATCAACAACGTGCACTTTGAGCACTTTACCCGGCTGAGAAAACTGAACAAACAAAATAGCTGGGATTTCCAGCCTCAAGTCGCCTCCGCTTTTCTTGTGTGTGTTAATCAAATACAAAGTGCAAATAACGGAAGACGGCAATGCTGTGCTCTAGGGTCGACGTCGAGACACTATCATTTTAACGGACGACTTTATTGCCCTCCTCACCTCCCCTAACTACTAAATCACTTGTTTAACTATGCAGGGGGCATAGCGTTATATTTACGGAGCATTCTTTACGTACTTTGCATTCGTGTCTGCGTTTTTAAATGTGTAGGTTGGGCCATTGAGTTTTCGTACATTTCGTACAGGCACAAGGTTGGTAAGTGACAAGGTATCGTTTCACAAGTGCGAAATCGTCATAAAGTGACACCAGTTGTTTTTTTGAATGTCAAACGTTTTATCTGCGGCTTAACTCTAAAAAGAAAGCGAAAAAGAGTTTATACACCGATGGCACTTTTTGGGCATGCCCGTTTTTAAGCTGTCGCTGCAACCAAAAAAATAAAATGTTGGATGAAGTGCCTTGCAAATTCACGGCAGAAGGACTGACTGAATTGCGGGATGATAAGCACAACAAACGCAAAAAAATATCGCTACTCTAATGCAAATATAAAGACCGTATTGCTAAAGTATTGTTTCGTGTTATAAGCTAAAAAGGATTTACTGAGCAATCGAAAACTGCTGACTGGGCGGGATCATTTCAGTGGCCCACGGTTAACCATAAGCTTTCACAATATTAAACACTGATTTATGCATGTTTTGCGCACTGTTATCACAGTTGTGGCGCCAAAATTCCTAGAATTCACACGCAGGGCATGATCGAAGCAATGCCAACCCAAACCATATAATAAGTCCCATGGAGTAAAATTTCATGGCTCTGTTCAAATTTGCAGCCCAATAAAGCTGGATGAATGCGACCTTCAAATGCACACTCAAATTTATAAATTGAATTGTTTAAATTAAACGACCATCGTCCCTGACAGTTTGACCAGAACCTAAAACACATAGCCTACGCCACAAAACAAAAATTCGTTGGAATGTTTTCTGTTGCTTAAGACATGTGTTATGGCACCTAAAGCTATGAGGCAGTCTCACGAAAACTACACCTCTAAACTAACATTGCCACGCTTGACAGTCTTCAATCTGATTTACGACTTTTCATCGAATTGTTTAGTGGTCACGCTGCCATGATTTCTATGGCTTAGCAATAAAAATAAATTCTTGCGCTGTCAAGTTTAAAGGCTGAAAATGCCAATCTATTTACATCTAAGTAAATTTATTAAATGCCCTCTTTCTTCGTTTATTTCAGCGGTTCTCAAACTGGAGTCCGCGGTCCTTTTGGGGTGCGTGAGGCAATTTTGGGGGGACCGCGAAAAGGTTGAAGTAATTCTATAACCTTTATGGTGTCAGTTTGTGTCACTGAATCAGTTCAAATCAAAGTGGAATTGAGAATCGACTGTCTTCATTGCTAAACAATAGCCTTTATTGCATGTCAACTAAGAAAACTCAATTGTTCGCGCACAATCGTAATGTTTTTTGCCTGTCTGTGACGTCACAAACTGTCTTTGGATCATTGTTTTGCGCAATTTGGTTTAACTGGCAAAAAGAAGGGCAATCAAATTTCGCTTTTCTGAAATACACATTTAGGCTTAAGGACCGCGAGCCATCGAAATATTGGCAAAGGGACCGTTTTCAAAAAAATAAAAAAAGGTTTGAGAACCACTGGTTTATTTAAATGCAACAAAAAGCTTTAAAAAAAATCTCACTATCAGCTAATTTGTCGCCAAAAGCATGATACGTGCATATTGGTGTCTAAACTTCTAGTTCTACAAATTTCAAAATATTGCGTAATGTAACCACAGCTATGCTGAAACCCTCACACAAGTTATGGCAGCATTACAGGGCAAATGGGCGTTTTAGTAGCAGGCTTTGATAACAAGGGGTTCGGAATTTTGGGGTTGGACATCCGCCTCTCGCCGAAGTAGTCGTTGAAAGGAAAGTTTTCGTTCCGCAGTGACCATGTATGTCAAGATGAGCTATTGAGACCCACAACTGTCTGCTGATGCTTACACCCATATGAATAAAACTTTCGTGCGCTTATGCTTAATGGTTTGGGGTTACTATTTGACCCAATTACAAACGTAGAGTGCCAGTGAAAATCCTAAATCACAAATGGCTGTGTTAGCTAAAAATAGGTGAAGAATCACATACTGTTTTCAAATACCAAACAACCAATAAGACGTCCAAACAGCTAAGTTTTTTTTTTCGGAATACTGTACACAAATGTGTCAGGAAGTCTAGTGACAAACTTGCTGGCAATAATGTACGAAAAAAGAACATAATTTGTTCTCATAGGTTTAGACAAATGGTCATGTCATCATCAGTGATGCCAAATGCTAGGAATATTTTTGCTGACGTTGAAAAAATCCAAACAACAAACGCTGATGCCTTTAACCAAACCTAGCCTTTGCGGATAGCGCAATCTTAAGCTGAAAATGGCTGTTTTGTCAATATTTGTCTCTCCTTATCACACTCCAAGCAACTCTTCTCTCGCCTTTAAAACTTCTTGCAAAACCACAGGCGCAAAGCAGGAATTTCAGGCCCTTGAAATTCCAGAGACAAAAATCAACATAGAATCCACGCGCCGATTATGATAAGAACCTTGAGCGAGCTATTCTAAACTCAGTGACCAAGAACGGTTATGTTTCACTGACCTTGCGTCACAAAGTGTATTTCACATAGGCTGTGCCTTTATTTGAAGCTGACTAATAGGAATTTAAAGCTTTATCTGTTTGACTACACAACTTCACTATTATCACCTCTGCTAGCACACAGATACTGTTATACGACAGACCTTTTAGTAGAAGGCTGTGCCACTAAAAATAATTGGCCCTATTCAACATGCAGCTTTGCCTGAACTGAACAATTGTCGACACGTTGTGTAAATAAGGTTAAAGCAACTAGTTGCCACATAGTAAATTTAACTTATTAACAAGCGTTCGTCGAGAATGTAGAAATTCCAAAGTGATTCATACATTTGAAATAGAATCAGTAATCTACCGGCCCTTAACCAGTAAACACGTTTCAAAAGTGGCCTTGAATTTAACAAAGGTGGTCCATAAAAGTGTAAAAAACAGTTTGTAACAAAAAAAAACTTTGCACACTAACAATCAATTCAACAAACTTGCTCTGAATGTCAACAAATTGTTTCCAACAGAGACTTCCAATAACCGTCCTTTCCTGAACTGCCTCATTCTAACTGCTTTAGTAGCTTTGCTAGCAACTGCAGCTCAACATTTAACTGTCAGTTTCAACGCGCAACCTGAAGGACTTGGCTCCTGCAAGGAAATCACTGATTAGATAATTAGAACTAGACGAGGTTTTGCAGCCGTAATCGTTTCCTTAATTGACAAGCAGCGACTGGTCAAGGTGACAAACTCCAAACGCAAAATCGTTATGTGAGTTTACGAAGAAGCTTTATTCAGTTAAGCGCGGTTATTGTTCAAAAATATGTTGACTAGATTATGTAGTTTATGTTAACCAAATGTTGAATTAAAGAGATTTCACTAAACGTTTTTTCGGGTGTAATGTAGGCTAAACGATAAAAACTGTGTTATTTTTGACTGCTTAAAGAGTGTAGTAAACCCACTTAAATCCTACCAAGTTATACATGTATTAAACGAAAAGTCACTAAAAAATTATACCAAACTAGTAGTCACTAAATATATAACACAGTTGCTACTTTTAACAGGACAACACGATTTATATGGCTAAGCTGAGGCCGATTAAAAAGAATATTCAAACTTTTTTACCAGCGGCAAATAGAATATTGCTGTCACATTGAAATTCTAGTCAGAAATACAGAACATATTATTACACGCTCCATGACTTAAAAGAAAATGTATGGAGACTAAATATTATCAAAAGGTAAAATTTACCAGTTGAGTGACTAAAACTTGTCGTGCGTAAACAATACAGTTTCTCGACACATGTTTTAAGTGATATAGCTCAGGGTAACTACACGACCAATATAAGACTTTTAAATGAAAAAAGCGCCAGATATATAATTTACCTGACAGCTTTGATAATGTTTTGACATAGTATGACACGAATTTGTAGACTGGAGCAAAACACAAAGGACTTTGACTGGACAAGTGCGGTGCAATGACACGTGACGACAAGAAACGTTACAATTGGCATCGATTTGCAGTTCTGTGTAAACTTTGACTGTTCTAAAGAATCACGAAGTATATTGACTATTCCTTTTCACTGAAGGTCACAGTAACCTTTTACAGACTAAGTCAATGCAATTATTGCGACTATTTTGGCATAAAAATACTTTTGCTGCTGGTCTAGTTGCAGCACATTTAACCTTGATACGCCCCTCAACTGTTATTGTTTTATGACGTCACAATTCACTTATCTATTTCTGGCTTGGTGATTGTTTTGTAGTAATTTCTTTCACCAAACTAAACAGATTTCACTTAGGAGAAATATGAAAACACAGAACACTATTCCATCAAACAATCAGCAGGCAGTTAAATATGATCTATCAGTTTATGACGCGATTAACAACGTCATTGTACTTCCTACATACTAATGTACGTTTATTAGAAGCATAGGCTTTCATATATTAGCGGTGCAAATTTTCCAAGGATGTTATTGACATTGCGTAAAAGGCACACCGTTATACTGCGCAGCTATAGTGTATAATTTATTTTCCACAACACAAAAACAACAATTGACTAAAATATTGCTTTAAAACAAAAACCTAAAAGAGACTTCTACTGGCAAACTGCAATGACCGCTACAAGATACAATGTACTTGTTGCCTTAGCTGCTGGTTAGGCAAGAATTTCACCTCACTCGAGCACTATACATAGTCAACAATACCAAACCGAGCAAATCCATTCTCTGTTTCGCCAGAAAAATATTCCACTGGCGTTGTGCTAACATTTACAAAGAAGTCCAAGTGCTTAAGATTCCTATTCGAGAGCGACGGCTGTATCGAACCGGTGGGGTCAAATAAACAGTAAAAAACCACGGGTGGAGGACAATATGAAGGGATGTTACGTGATTAGAAACCAAGGTATTGGATTAGTGCAGGGCTAAACAATCTCTGTGGGCGCTGTTACAAATTGCACAAGCGTGCATATGCATGTATTAACGTTTTTGGGAGCAAATGAGCACAAACGGGATGTTCGTGATTTACTTGCATTTTTATGTACAGTTATAACAAGTGGTTTGATGTACCACACATTTCATTTAAGTCATCTACCCAAACAAGTTACACACAGATTATCACTTTGCGTCGATAGTTCTAAATAATGAGTATCACGGGTGGGTCTACGGCAGGGGTGTCCAACTCGAAAGCACCGCCGTGCCAATCTAGGTTTTAAAATATACTCGCGTGCCAACCTACTTTTTCCAAACCATGTCTTAAACGTCTTAACGGTAGAAAAAAATATGTTGTCAAACGCGAGTACGGAGTAAACTTGTTTATGATATTCCAGAAACCTTTTATAACATACCATGTCGCTTAAAGGGCAGAATCCATAACATGGAATATAATACGACAGCATAAAGGCCCGGAATTATCCAGAATTCGACAGTTTCAAGCGCCTAAAAGTAGACGGATCGAGTCTAAAAACGACCAATTTATTTAGTGGATTTGTGTAACCTTGATACTGATCATCTTTACTGAAGTTAGAATAAAGGCCAAAAAGAATCAATAGAAACATAATAATTGCGTGACAAATCCTAATGTTTACCATCTGAATGTCCAAAAATTGCGTGCCATTTTCAAATGCTCTGCGTGCCACTTTTGGCACGCGTGCCATTGTGTTGGACACCCCTGGTCTACGGTTTGAAAGTTCCGTTTTTTCTGTGTTCAAAAAACATTACATCTCTCGAAAATTCGAACTCTTGCAAGTTTTAATAAATAGCTATGTCGCCATTCGGCAAAAACAAATATGCAAAACGCAAGGTTATAACCTAGTAAATCAAGATGGAGAATTGGTCACAGACGGGGCATGACATTAAATGTGCACAATGGCTTCTGTAACGTAGACATCTCTAAGGTCATGACCCCATTATCGTCACAGCAAAGGAAGTCGCACACTGCGTTCGGGCCAAGACTGGATTAAAATCATTTGTTCCAACAAATCATGTCCGATAGTTCCAGCAAAGGACATGGCTGAATAGCAAATTGTGATTCTACACTTTAACGAGGTTTCACACAATTCTTTTGAACAATTTATGCTTGTGGAAATTACTGTCAACCGGTGATTATGCTCATAAGAATACAGTTTCGTCAATTTTGCAAAAAAAATTCTGCACGCAAGAGTGCATTCCCAGACTCTAGAATAGCTAATTAACCTGAAAATTAAAAAGTCTGATAATGTTTATTGTACAACTAATTGCAAATGGAGTAAAATAGAATACGCAGTACACTTACCGTTCGTCGTTCACTTGTGTTAAAACTTCGTTCAGTATCTTCTTTAAATCACAAGTCTCAACTCTTAGGCACTATGCTTTGGTGTTTAAAGTTTAAACCTATTCTGGAACAAAATTCGTTCTGTGAATTTTCGACGTCACAAACTAAAAACAATAACTACCAACAATACAAAGCTATGTGTATTGCAGACTTTTAGTTCACTTGTCAAGAGACATTTATAACGTTCTTTTTTCTGTCCCTTGCTTTCACTAATTAGGTAATCTGAACGCAGCAGATTGTTAAACAATGGGCGAAAGAGCAGAACTAATTCGAAAACAGAACAGTAGAACGGCCTGGCCTTGCTCGTTTGTGGAACGACAAACATTTGCCTTGGTCTTGGCTTGTTATGGGACCAAGACGCGATTTTACAACCCTGTTGTTGGCCTTTGAAGGTGAGGAGGGTTTTAAGTTTTAACTTCGACGGCGCAAAAACTGACTTTTGTTTGCTCTGCTGGGAACGGAATTTAAGATCTAACCGATACGTAAATGTTTGTTTCAATCAATCTATATATCACAAGCTTGACAAAATTTATCATAACCATTTTAAATGTCGTTCAAGTCACGTATAACATTTCATTAATGCACAATTCCTCGAATTTGCACACTTTGATTTGGATGAACTATGTAAAACTGGCGGTTTTTGCAGGAGACATTAAACTTTTGCTAACCTACACCTCCATTATCGATTAAACACGGAAAATGCTTGTTTTTTACATCTCTGCACCTTTTTCTCATGAACTTTACTAACACATCGGCCTTCTTACTGAAAATAAAACTAATACTTCCTTTTCAAACAGCACTTGGTGTCAGGTTTCGCGACGGACTAAGGTCAGTCTTATTCGGGTTAAAAAGCAGCTGCATTTCCAATCATCCGAAAATCTTTTATAACATTACGGTCGCTTCAACATCCTGAAGACCTGAACGGTACATGGCAGTTTTCCAGACAGTTCTAGCTCCCCTTCCTATAGGCATCTTAAGCATCGTGAGAACATGAAACCATATTCGGCTCTAGGTGGCAACGACTGAATGTAATTTACTAAACATGCAACCTCAATTCATTACGCATTTTGCCCAGCAACTAAACAAGTCCGATTAGGCGCCAGTTCTGCGTATTTTGCAGCGCCAATGCGACCAGCATTGTGAGTCGGTCGTTTAATATAGCGACAGAATGAAAGTGATCCCCAGGGATAAACAGAGACCTCGTTTGGTAGTTACAGGATAACAGTTTTGTTTGGACAAGGATTTCGGGGAGGATCTTTAGAAACGCCCGGTTGAAATTCTGTTTTACAGCATTAAGAAAAAGTAATCGAAACGTAAAACGCTGATACTTCCGAATGTAAGCAAGTAATTTAAACCTCGATTTGACACAAACACAGCTGCGCGCGGGGTTTAAACGTTGACTACGTTAAATATTCTTATCAGAAACAGTAAAATTTGAGAACAATACCAAAACTCTAGTCGGGAGCACCATGTAATGTCAGTAATAAAATATTAACGCATAAATAAACTTGAGTATTTGTAGAGGATCCAATTTCTTCAATAGATACGAGAAAAATTTCATTTGAACTTATCAAAACATCGTAAAACAAATTGCTTCACAGCGATACCCTTTGTGAGTTTTTGACCTTGGCAAGGGACCCATTCTTCTTCATTACCCTTTCTGTTGTCTAAATGGAGTCTCCAATTGGTTACCCAATTGGGAGTGATACTGTTTATTCCTACTAAATTGCTTGGCATTTTCATGTCTTGCCTTTTCCCGTATAATTTGACCTCATAGAAAAAAGGTTCGATGTTTCGAAAGACAGTTTTTCGCTTTATCGGGTTCTTGTCATGACGCAATTTCAGGTAATCTACTCTTTTTCTCTGTGGTGATATCATGTTGCACGAAAACACAGAAAATACCGACCGCATTCCACACAGACCGTTGCGTCTGATTCGTAATTGGCGCCCACCGTGTGTCCCCGTGGAGAATGGACAAGAGAATTCCCGCTAAGAGAGATCACAAAAGGGATTTATCCACCTGCTTTAAACGCCATTACCTTCAATATCACGTCGTTTTGCTTCCGCCGGTTATCTCACGACCCCTGACTCAATGACCAATTATCTTTCAGAAATGTTATATAGTCCTTTTTTGCCCATTTATGGGGATACCAAACGACGCTTTTTCGTCAGTTGAATTTTTATTACTGTTTTTACCTTTGGCCGGAGTTTTAGATTTTTTTAAGTTTCGATTTAGCTGAAACAGGCGTCAATTACCCCAAACTACATTTCCGAATGTTTACAATTAATTTAGGTGTGTCGCGTTTAATGACAACAAACAACAGTGTATTTCACGTATGGCTCTACAATATGACGTAAAAGCAACGTTTCGTCAAAAATATTCCAGTCTGGTGAAAAACTAACAAATTACACAACAGTTTCCTTACAATGCGTATGCTGTTTTCGTCTTAGCCCTTAATTAATCAGCAAATTTCGTCATTGTTTATATTGCGACGAAACAAATGATGATGGATCGAAAATCAAATTAAAGCGCATTTAAAACAACGTGCTGACAGATGCTTGTTCCAATATTCACAGTTCTGTTGGGATGGTTGATTTGATCAACAATCGTTCATCACATTTGCCTTATGAGCCTCCAACAATCATTTGATTTGACATTCAGTTAAAGCTTTTTAATCAATTGATTGTATAGTGTTTGTCATGAAACCATGTATTATGTGAGCTGAGCGTTTGGGTTTTTAAACAAATGTCAGACAAAACATATAACGTGGTCATCTTATCATCCAATGGTTTCGACAAAAATATATAACATTAATAAATAGGTCAATAATTTAGTAGTAACGTTTGAGTTAGAACGACAACTCTATTAATTGCGGGCTACTCCAATTTCGGTTCTGTGCTGGGTTTATCTGATTTTTGAGCATTAGTTTTGCGTGCCAGTACACATTAAAGACGCTTTTAACACAGGCACAAGACGCTGTTCAGTAGAAGCGCGACTGAACTGAATCGCAACAGTTGTTGTGACTGCAACGTATGTTTAGCACGCTAAACGCTTTAAAAAGCAATTGCAAACGTGTTCCGTAGACTACTGTAATACTGCCTTTACCTATGTATTGCGTGTCGGTCATGACTAATGCAAAGGCAAATTTTAAAAGAACTTCTCTACCAACGGTCTCACCAATCACAACGCGAATTATAATCAATATTAACGGATTTTTTGTAAGGGAATAAAACTGATTGATGCCGTTTCTGTACTATGACTGCTTCTACTGGTAGCAAACTTTGCCACGCTTCCCTCGAATAACCAGTCATTAACTTACCGCAAAACAACGCTATGGTTGGCCGGTCAACAGTGGAACTGAGGTGTCGGTTACAAAATCCTCCTTTTGTCCTTCACCCTATGACACCTCTCGAACCAGAAAGCCGGCGCAACGAACTGCTTTCGCCTCACGACAGGTTTTGACCGATTTTGGGCCAGACACAAACCTTCTTACTTCCCTTGGGCCTTTTGTGGCACGTGTTCGGGGTTCAACCGCGGACAGAGAAAAACAAAAGTTTACCTGCATACGCAGCCTTTGTTCGAGCTCGTCACGTGCCGATGACGTCACCTTTTTCGTCACGGAGGCTTTTCGCTCGACCGACTTGAGACGGTGTGCATTGCCGGTTCGGGCAGGTGTGTTAGTGCGGACACCTGCGGTAGTATTGTAACGAATTGATATGGGCGTAATCATTTTTGTGAGTAAGTGAAATTTTCACTATCCCACAGTTTTAACCACACGATCAAATTAAAGCTCGCATAGCGACGGCTTAGCTCACAACAGTTTTGAAACAAGGAATAATCTAGGACAAATCATGTCTTTTTCCTTACATATTAAAATTAGAAAACGTTTTTTTTAAGTGGATATCTGAACACGACAACCAATTTACCTGGCAATTGCAAAATGTTGTTAGTTGTATCATAGTCTTTACGTATGGTTGTTTAACAACGATGCACTTCTGAAAGGATTTCATGCGAACCAAACTCAACACGAATGGTATAAAGTTGCTTACTAACACCACTTAGCGGAAACAAATTGCAATATTTTTTGTTTTTTCGCCAATCTGAATTGACTGTCCAGACTCCAGAAGGGGCCACTCTAAAATACGCAATCTACGCAATCTACGCAATCTACGCAAGCTATACGCAATCTACTAACAAAAACTAACTAAGATGTTGACGGTTAGTGCTATTAGGGTCAGGGTGACGGTTTGTGATACAATTAACTTTATAATTTAATTTCAGATGCGTTTCAGGTCTAATTTTCTCTACAAGTGTTAACATGGGTACCATACAGTGTTTAGTACCACTCTCAACACATATGAGAATATTAAGCCCAAACTGGACATCTAAAACTAAATTATAGTGTTAATTTTATTATAAACCCTCACCCAGACCCTAAAAGCCCTAACCGTCAACATTTTTAGATTTGCGTAGATTGCGTAGATTGCGTAGATTGCGTATTTTAGAGGAGCCCCTCCAGAAGCAGTCATTATAAGACTAAAATCATGTGTTTACAGTATTAGCTTCCGCAAGTATAAACGCTTTTGCTATTTGCCAACAAAACGAAATGTTTGTCGTCTGTGGTACAAGTAAAAGTTGTAAACAACTTTACGTAACCCCCAAAAGCACGTCCACCTGGCAGTGTATCTTGAAGTTAAAAGTTTGTGCTTGCATGCAACGTTGCTTTTGCTTGTAGAACATTTTATATGCTTACTCCGTAAACTTGAACTGGAACTTACATAAATAATGTTTTCAGCCTGAACTAGAAATGAAAAAAGTTTTAAGTTTTAAAATTCCTATTTTAGGCTCCTGCATAACTGCATAGAGTCACAGACATATTTAAGTTGCATTAAAACAATTTTTGTTGCCTTTTGTTCTGTATCTGGTTAAATGTATCTTCACCAAAACTAAAACTGATTTTATTTTAACCCAATGTCTAGACTTAACTAACAAATGTAGCCATTGACTGTCCAATTTGTCTTGGGCAAAATGAAGCATCGAAAAGGAATTTATCTGAAGACTGCTCCCCAGAAAGAAACTGATGAAACTGTCAGTTCTGATGATGAAAGTGAAAAATCGAGCTCAAAAACATCGGAAGTATGGCTGCCAGAATCAAATACAGCTTTCAGGCTTTTAATGTCAGCCAATCTTTGTTCTGCCTTGCTAAATAATATCACAGACTGTGATGAGACGTACAACTACTGGGAGCCTCTGCACCATCTTATTACTGGTGAAGGATTTCAAACATGGGAATATTCTCCAACTTATGCAATTCGATCATGGGGATACATTTACCTGCACTATATGCTGACATGGATTCACATGGGATTTCTTAACAACAAACTTCTAACTTTTTACTTTATCAGGATGATTTTGGGATTAACTTGCACTTTGTGTGAGGTCCAGTTCTTTGAAGGTGTCTCTTTGCGATTTGGTAACAATGTCGCAAGGTTAGTTCTAGGCTTTTTGCTGTTTGGAAGCGGTATGTTTATTTCGGCAACAGCATTTTTGCCCAGTTCTTTTTGTATGTATATGACACTCTTGTTTTTTGGTTCTTGGATGAAAGGAAACCTAAATCATGCTTTACTTGCAGTTGCTGCTGGTGCTATACTTGCATGGCCATTTTCAGTTGCTCTCGGTATTCCTTTGGCTGTTGATATTGTAATCAGGAGACAAAAATATTTCTTCTTTTTCAAGTGGTGTGCAATTGCTTTGATCACTATGCAATTGCCATGTGTTATAATTGACAGCTACTACTATGCAAAGACAGTTTTTGCTTCCATAAACATTCTCCTGTACAATGTCTTTTCCACGCATGGACCAGATATTTACGGAGTTGAACCATTCTCATACTACATGATAAATGGCTTCCTAAACTTTAACATTGTCTTTATCTTAGCACTACTTTCATTCATAGTTATTCCAATATCAGAAATGATCATTAAATCAAAATTTAAGGGCTATCAGCCTCCTACATTACTACTTGTGTTCACTTTATCAACACTTCTAATTTGGTTTGGCATTTTCTTCACAAGACCACACAAAGAGGAAAGGTTCCTCTTTCCTGTATATCCTCTCATATGCTTAGCTGCTGCCCTCTGCATTGCTACAGTACAGAAACTCTACTGTGTGATTGGGCTTCGCAAGTACTTGACTGAACAGTGGATGACAGTTGCAACACTTGTAATATTTGCACTTCTGTCCTTGTCACGTTCATTTGCTGTCTTCCAGGGTTATCACGGTTCCATGGACTTGTACCCTAAAATGCACCAACTTGCAAGTAAAATAGATTCTACTGGAAGGACTATTA
The DNA here is from genome assembly GCF_965637545.1 of Phallusia mammillata. Classification (NCBI taxonomy): domain Eukaryota; kingdom Metazoa; phylum Chordata; class Ascidiacea; order Phlebobranchia; family Ascidiidae; genus Phallusia; species Phallusia mammillata. The sequence continues at coordinate 23,821,630 of NC_137255.1, forward strand.
ATGTATGTATAGGCAAAGAATGGCACCGCTTTCCATCAAGCTTTTTCCTTCCAGAAAACTTTAAGCTCCAGTTTATTGAATCGGAATTTAGGGGCCAGTTACCCCAGTACTTTGCTGCCCCGGGGGCTGAGGGTACAACAGCAGTAAGAACCAACTTTAATGATCAAAACTTGGAGGAGAAAACGAGATATGTGCCAATTGATTCTTGTCATTTTCTGATTGATTTTAACAACGGACTGGCAACGCGACGAGAGCCTTTGTTTGGTAACGATACCTCTCGTTGGTCAGTTGTTGAAGAAGTAAACTTTTTGAGCGCACACAATTCGACTTCTAGATTTTTTCGTGCTTTTTTCGTTCCTTACTTCTTTTGGGAGCGCAACACATTTGGAAAGTATCAACTGTTGCGTTCAAAGACCAAAAAGTTCAAGAAAAAGCGCTCAAATTGAAACTGCAACGGTACAACCTTTTTTACGAACGCGTAGTTTCAATTGTTCTGCCAAAGGCCGATTTGGTGCAATTTAAGACGGTTTATGTTTTCCGGTATCAATCAATGTTTTTCTTTTGTTTCATTATATATGTGTACAAGTGCCAGAAACTAGTTGCTTACCGATTTGTTCTTGAATGGCGTTTGCTTGAGACTGAAGTATCTTCAGGTCTTCGTCAATCCTGTAACATACAATAAATGTAGCTGCTATAATAAATGTTGTTAGTGTATGGATGTGCTTTTTAGTCACACAATTTACTGTCATCTGTTTTCAGATAAACCGACAAGCTTCTTAACTCATGAATCTACTTTAAATTTGAATTAGCAGTAGCACTGTACTGTGAACAGTTAAGCATTCCAAAAACTAAATCTTGCGGTTTGCTTGGTTTAGCAGTTGCGGTAAACCATATTTCCAAGCCTAAGTTACTAAAACGTAGATCTGAACGCACGTTACAACTTAATAAGGCATATTTAAGCTATTATTTGCCATAAAGATCTCCTACCCTAATTGACGAAGCCTAAAGTAAATCATTTTGTGCCAAGCATCGAGTTAGAAGTAGGCCACAGACAAAACCCATGTGAAAATTGTTGCAAACGACAAAATTTGGCAACGTACCTTAGGCATTGGTTCTTTGTTTCTATCATCTCTTTTTCTCTTGCAGGTATTCCAGCCAAACGTAATTCCGTGTCAGAAGGCTTACTTTCATCTTTTTCAGCCAAAGTGTTCCACCTTTCTCGCAATGCAGACGCCCGTTTATAAACTGCCTCACGACTTGAATCTAGCGACATTTTGCTGGCATTCATTCACTTCAGTGTATACTAGCAATCATTCACTTCAAGTGTATTCTTACGTTTTTGCTCCTTAGTTCTTGCTTAAGCTAGTAGGCAGGGCGACTGTTTCAGGCAGTTAAATGCTTCTGTTGTTATTCCGCGTAAAAGTAGGCGTAATTAATTTACCTGGCCAAGCAGTGGACCGTCTTACCACCAATTGTGCCATGCCTCAGCCAACACTAATGCAATAAGCATTGCGGGGCATTATTATGCGATAATCCTTTGTCATCGCATTGTCTCATTGAAATGCAATAATGCACAGACAATCGTTGTATTCTAGAAATGGATATAAAACGTATTCAATCAGCCCTTTTACTACATTTGTACAAAAAAAGTTGATTGTAAAGTAGGGTTGCCATACGTCAGGATTTTCCCTGACATGTCAGTGAATTTAGTGTTCAAATCTGCGTCAGGGAGAAATGTTAAAATGTACTTAAAAGTCAGGAATTTAAGAAAAAAAAGATAGGTTAATGTACCAACGAGGTTTCTAGTAAACCGTCTCCATTGCTAAACAATAGGCTTTATTGCATGAAAACTAACAAAAATGCAATTGTTCGCGCACAATTGTAATGTTTTTGTCTTGTCTGTGATGTCAGATTTGAATCATTGTTATGCGCAATTTTGCAAAACTAGCTAAAATTCTGCAATCAACTTTCGTTTTTCTGAAATACACATTCAGGCTTACGGACCGCGAGCACGCGAAATAGGGACCGTTTAGACAAAAATAACGAAAAAGTTGAGAACAACTGGGTTAACGCAACCGAGATAAATTTTGTCAGCGATTGTGTATCATAAAATATGGCAACCCTATTGTAAAGTTTTTAGGTGGATTTCGTATTTATCTCCCTATATACGCTACAAAGTAGGCTAGAGATTATAATTTCATTTTTTTGAATTGTCGAAAAGTTATTTAGAGAATTGTGTATCATATGTGGTACATGTTAGACGACGACAGATTTTTAGTTTTTAAAATAACCGCGTTTGATACTGACTTAAACAAACGTCTTGTGGGACCTTTGTAATGATCGAAGTTTTTCAAAAGTGGCCTCCAAAAAGCGCGAAATATTTATTTTACAGCTTAACGCGTCGCACATAAAAAGCTGCTTAAGCACAGTGAAAATAATGAAAAGATCACCCTTATATACGCAAATGCGTAAAGGTAGCATTGGAAAAATCGACAGGCTCTGAATCTACTGGTAAGTTGGTTCAGGTAAATTTGGTTCATCCCACAACAGATTGGGCGTCTTCTTCTGGTGATTTTTCCTCAGGTTTGTAAGTTGGATCGCGAGTTAACATGGTATCTTGTATCGCTACGTAGATGGGGTGCTCGTCTGGAACCAGATTTTTCTACAAATAATTACAACTTAATTTACCTTTCATAGAGGAATACTGGATACAATTCAAGGTTCCATAAACCTTGGTGTCCGATGGTTTGTACGCCGTTCTGTGCTTGTGTCACGGCAAAACTAACAGATCTTGTTTGTTCTAGGCACGATCTATCCGTATTTTTGTAATAAATTATACTGTACTGTAATAAATTAGAGTAGTACAACACAACGTGGCATTACAGTACATTGTCATGTCACAAGGCTATGTTTACAAACAACCCTCGCTATTATGCCACTTTCTCTCGGTCCCAAAGGGTGGCATAGTATCGAAGTTTGACTGTATTAGTTTTTTTATGTCTACATGTAGACTAAGGACTCGACCCTTGGAAAGTTTGGGGAAGCAAGTGGCAAAGTTGTGTTCCAGATTGAAGGAATGCACTTAAGTGAAGTGATGCTTATGTAGCTGTGTTTCTCAATTTAGTGGATTTCTAATCACCAATCGCAGCAACAACCCGTCGTGGAATCCAGAAAAAATGCAGAAAATTTACCTGGAGAAAGACCTTTAACAGGCCAGGTGCTACAGGACTGTCTAGCAACATGCGGCGTCTTGTAACTTGGTATTGGATGGCTGTCAGCATTGATTTCATTCCAACAGCTCCGATTCTATTCCCTTCAACACAAATAAACACACTTAACGTCGGTTAGGCCTTTATACTACAACTGATTAGGTCAAACATCTAATGATAATACTCGATACCCGGAGAAGCAATAATATGACAATTGAAAAACAAGGTGTTTTAAATATATTTTTGTCGTAACTGAGCCTTTTAATCAGCACCAAAAATGGCGTTGCTCAGTATGGACTATTATTCTGTAAGCTGTTTCCCTTGTGACAAGTGTGTTTTACAATTTTGCAGACAAAGCGGTAAAAGAAATTGTATAGGCAGCAAAAACCATTAATTGAAGGTTTTTTCACAAATGGTTTTAAATTGTGCATTTGCCACCAAAATGTTAGCGTTTTTGTTTCATATTTTGGAATATAGAGTTTGTGCAGTAAATATTTTGCAATGCAAACGTTTCACAAATCGATTTGTACAGATGATAATGATAGCAGCGTCTGTGGTCACGTTCGCAATTCGATTTCGATATCACAAAAATTATCTGTCATTTTTCTTTTCATCAACGTTTAACATAAACCTTGGAATCGATTGATTGAGCGGTATCTCATGACCCTCTAACTCTAACAGGAAGGATACTGTCTTTTTTAAGTATAACTCTAAATATAGTTTTATCGACTGATTCTGCTTCTTTGGAAACCCGTTTCCTTATTTAGAGCAACATAAACCTTAGTTTGCATAGTAGAAAAAAATCAAGTTACTTGACAGGTTTAGATTGACAAGAGTCATGCAGCCAGGAACAAACACTTTCCCTTCCGTGTGTTCAGTGTTGGGGTCGAGAAGTGGGTGGACGAACTCTGGAAGGTCTGAAGCATCTACCTCAGTTGCGTTGTTTTGAGTTGCGAGACGTTTCCCGCCCTCCTTTGCACCCCCAGACTTCTTGCCTTTGCCCCCCTTTGGTGCTTCGCTGGTGACCGACACTTTAAATAGATTTTGATTTTTTGAAGAGCCATGCTAAAGTGTTTTGAGGTGCCATGGTCAAGTATTTAAAACGTTGGTACGGTAGTACGGTTAAGTAACTTTAACCGCTGGTGTCCAAAACTGTTGTGTCATTTAGTTAATTTCGACAAAATATATGTTAAAATGTTATTTTTTGGCAGTTATGTCCAAACTGTGTTGTATCTAATGGCCAGTCCAAATTGGACTTTTTGTTAAAATAACCAAAATGTAAATAAATTGATGATTAACTATCATCAGGTCTTCATGGTTAATTAAAATATACTTAAAAGCACGTTTTTTAATTAATTAGCATTAGAAATACGTGTACATACAAATTTGGGTAATCGCAAAACCATATTGTCAAGCCATTTTATGCAATTAACAGAAAAAGATTTAACAAAAGGCATTGTTGAGATCTTTGATCCACAGGCAATTAAATGGATTATGCGATTAGCCGGATTCGCATGTATCGTCGTAAAATCAAAATTTCTGCACACACCGATAAAACATTGCAACATGAAAGCGCACTAAAAAGCAACTAGATACAAACACAACAAAAACAAACAGCGACTTACGCTTGGAAGCGATTTTGTTGAGTTCTTTGCAGATGGCGATCGCGATCGAAAAGCAAAACAAAGCAAAAAGCATGTTAGTTAGCAAAAAAACTACATGAAGTAAAAAACACTAACACTACAATCTAAAAAATCTCTAAAACAGTTCCAAAAAATACAGTTATGTTTCGAAACTCGGGTAAATTTTAATTATGATTTAGTTTAGTAAGTTTAATATTTTTGTGAACTTTTTTTTAGTCGTTTCTTACAACACTTTTGAAGTTTAGTGCTGATTTAAGATTTTTAATATAAAGAGCCGATAAAAAATGCATCTAGCAATACCTTTTACAACGTTTTTAGCAACTGATCGTTGCATTGTAACAAAATCAGAATACTGCGTATTTCTAAACAAGATTCTACACAACTAAAAAACGACAAACAGAAAAATAGTTATTTTGCCAGTTTTTTAACTGCAACTATACTACAGTTTAATCTATAGACTGCAAACTACTGCTAAGATGCTTATGAAATTACAAATACATCGGAAAGAAAAATTACATGATAGATTCTATACAATTCTACACTCTTACCCAAAGGTTCTCAACACTTAAGAGGTTATTTCAATGCATTAGGTCAGTGTTTTTTAATCTTAAACTGGTCGCGTACCACCTAGCGACTTTTTATGGTGCGTACCATCCTAATACCGTTTGAAAGGGTAGACCAAGGGATAGGCCTATATTTTTACCCAGCTAGCATACTAGTGAAACCAAGAAAGTTGATAGTAAAATGAAAATATTGTCCAAAACACGAGTTTCGCCCCAAACCAGGGCTGATCAGTTGGGTCAGTTGATTTACAGTTTTAGATCTTACTGAAAATGAGTTTAACAGAAAGATACTTGCGTACCATCTGTAAAGCTCCGGCGTACCACATGTTGAGAACCACTGTTGTACGGTAAATATAACTTGACACAATTTCTAAGGTGAGGGCGATTAGTATTAAAAAACACTAATTTATTTTCTAAAATCTATTAAGAGTTAAAATAAAGAATGAGAACAGAACATCCGTTCAAAGTCGTTAAAATTGCGATTCTACGCTGCTACTCCTACGTCACATCAAACAATTTCGAATTCAACCGCACGCTAATAGTTTATTGATGAGCTACTCCAAAGCCTCACACCTAACAGGTTAAATTAAACCCACTGATTGCGTCTACCACTGCCACTCTCTCTAACCTCCTTTTTTGCCACGTTCGTCTTTCTTTGCTGTTTTATCTGCTACTTCGCCCTTCTTACCGTCCTTCTTTTTGGAAGATCCACGGCTGGCCCGAGCAGCCATTTGAGATCCACTCCTGTTACTTCCCGGCCGGTCCTTTGAGTCACCCCGCCTCGAGCCTGGTGCCTAAAGTTTTTGAAGGTTTGACTTGCATGAATAGCTGGGCACTGGTTTACACCAGTGGTCGGCAACCGCCGGGCCGCGTCCCAGTGCCGGTCCGCGAGGAGTTCGTTACCGGGCCGTATAATTTCCAGGTTATATGCTTCAAAACATTTTCCTTGTGCATCCGGGGATGATAAACTAATTTAAACGTTTTTATTACTGAATACTTGAATTTCTTTGAAGGTCGATCCGTTATCAAATTTCAGGTTAAAAACCGGTCCGCAGTGCAAATAAGGTTGCCGACCCCTGGTTTACACAATACCGTGCTGAGTTGTAAGTCGGTTTGGGCATTTCGGGCTAGTTTCAGGGCAAAATTTCAATAAAACGGGTTTGATTCGGGCCCTGCTGCACACTCGGCATTATTTCTGCCGCAATTTCACAAACTTTTGGGCCTAATACGGGTTTTATTTCAAAAAATATTTTTAGAAACGGGCAGGTTGTAGACTTGATCATTCGGTTTCAGACAAGGTTCTGGTTCCGATTTCGGGCCCACTTATAACTTTGAGCCAAATTGCTTCCTCGATTATTCCTACGTCGTTTAACTGACATTATCCGACCGCCTTGTGAAAGGTTTTACGAAGTGACCATGTGGTAAAAAACAAACGGCGATAATGTTTCCACATGTTTCAAACTTCAACACATTAAAGCAAATTATCCTGTACCTTACACTTACAATTTAGAGATGGCTGCATATTCAAAAAGCAATACTAAACGTCAAATAATTGCTTTGATCTTTTAAGCTTAAAGCATTTTTGTTTGCTTATCCGGTCGGAAATAACAAAAACAGCCCACACTAGACCTGTAAGTCGAGGAAGCAGTGTGTTAATTTACATAAGGTCCAACATTTGCCAATGATTTTTGTAACCTGGTTGTTGCCACAGGCAAAATCATTATCACTGCAAAGGCTAAAATTGCTTTTTTACCAGACAAATGGTTAGTTTACGAAAAACACTTCTAGCACCTACTCCACTGAGTATCATTAAATGGCAATGCATCCTAACCATTAAGAAGGCAAAACGAAACTCAATAAAAGCAGCCATTATTACACAAGGATTTTATGACTTAACGACAACAAGAAGGTTGGTAATTCCCATAAAAATCGAGTGTGTTTAAACCTAACGGTCACCTTGCTTAACCCCTGCGAGGTCTCCTATCCAAAACACCTCTTTATTCGTGAAAAAAAATCATGTCATACCTGAAGCATTGTGGATATTTGATATTGGTGTATAAGACATACTTATTTTGGTTTGCAGTTCTGGAGATTATTCATTTTTTACAAATCAAACAAAAGCTCTTGTAACTTTAAAGGCTGGAAACCAAACCCTAGCCCTGTAATTCCGAAATAGTGGACTAAACGTTTAAGGTCATGGAGCTATTCTAACTTGTGGAACCATATGACAAAAAAAAATGTGAAAATCGGTTGTGACCATGTAATTGTAAGTACTTTTAAAATTTAGCAGCATGCGGCAATTTAAAAACTTGTGACTAAATATCTCGGTCAAAAATTAAAAAGTTTGGGAACCACTGGCTTAACCATTTGCTGTGTTATAGTGTCTTACCGAACTTCCACGTCCAAAATATCCCTGTTGTGACATGAGTTTCCTCCTCTGCACGACCTCTTCATGGGTGAGAGGAAACCTCTGCAGGACACCACATAAAGCTGTACATCCAGGATCACTGATGTGGTTGGATGCCAGGGATAAAGAAAGAAGAACTCTGTTCATTCTTAAACCCTGGCAAGAAAATAAAAACAGTGGTTGTCAATATGCTTGTTCTACTATTTAAGTTGGACATGTCAAATTTTTTTTCTTTTGGATTATATTCTTTTGGGTTATATTGCACCAGACTTATATCTACAGCTCAATCTGAAAAAAAAATCTTACAGCTCATCGTAGACTGATCACACTACTGATTTTGAATAGACTAAAAACAAAACTGTATATTATAGACAGATGTCTGCAATAAAAGTGTTCCTTCTGTAAAATCTGGCAACATTTTTAAGCAGTTACATATTTTGTCCAGGTCTAGTGACATATTCTTAACAGTTGGACATGTCATGTATATTCTTCCTAAAATAGTTAAAATATAAAAAATAAAAATAAAATAAAATTATACACAAACCTGAGCCAGGTGCTTAGCTCCTTCATCAGCGATGTGATTATAGCTGAGATTGAGAGTGGTAAGGCACCGGTTTTGTGAACCATTCTGTCCAAGGCATTGGGAGATCTGCTTTGCACCAATGTCTGTGATTTTGTTGTTTCTCAGAGAAAGATGCTGTAGCCTACAAAAATTTTTCAACAGAGAGTCATATTACCAAATTTGTAAACTCTACTAAATCTTTAAAAAGGGTCAGATTTGGAAAATATCCTAGTATAAAAAAAACTTCATTTTGGCGAAAAAGCACATATATTATAGCTTAGTGATGCTGTGGTATTGAAAGCTAAGGATCCCTTGAAGAGCTTTGAAAGCATGATTAAAGACCTTGGCTCACATGCAAAACTTTGGGCAGTCCTGTACAAAACCATTTACTGAGGTAGGATATAATAGCACTTAAATTCAGGTAAATTAGTAAAAATCACCAAGCCGGAAATAGCTGCGCAGCGTTGAAGCATTATGGAGCAAATAATAGTGGAGCATTCAATTGGTGAATTAGAGCTAGTCACGCTGCGAGTACAAAATCATTCCTGGCGTTATTTGACTGGGACTCACAAGAAGTGAGGTTGGCACTTGGATAAACACAACTGGGGGTAAGACATTGGTGGAATCAGTTTATGTGGCCCTAAAAACTAAATCAGCTATGTTTCTGTTTAGTAATGTTGCGTAAAAAAATTAACAATCGCTTACGTGCAGTCCTCTGCAATGAGGTAGTGGTATGGTTCCGTTTCAGGGAGTGGATTTCCATCAAGAACCAAAGTCTTCAGATTGGTAAGGTTTGGTAGGAAGCCAGCGAGTGACTTAAGAGCATGTTCTGTAAGTCCCACATTCCAAAGGCTAAAATATAAAGTAAATGGTACACAAAAGTGTAAGCCCAATCTGCTTGTATGTGTAGTGCATATACAATAAGTAGGTTTAATAGGCCAAACAGCTTTAAAGTGATGGTTAAAAAAAATTAAGATTAGTATGTAGGTAATGTTATTAAAAGTTTGCAAAAAAGGGAATTTGCTAGCGAGATATGCAATTATTGCTTTAAAATAAAATAAAATTGAAAAGATAAGCACACAACTGGCAGATAGTCACAGCAATTTGCTTACTTAATACACTGCAACCGGTCTAGACCACACTGCTTTAAAACATTGACAACTTTCTCTTCAAGTCTCCAACTTCGAATAAATATTTCCTTTGCATGGTTGATTTGCAGCTGTTTTGTTTCTTCCACATCAAATTCAACCTGCATCATGAAAGTACAAATCAAGTGTGACAAAAACTTTCAATATTCACAAAACATTGTATTCATTACAGCAAAAACCTCAAGAAGAAATTTTACAGTTGTGACATTGCTAAGTGACTGATATAGCTACATTGTACATTGTCACCGACAATTATAGTGCAGAAATGTATTGCAATTTCACAGTGAGTTTTTAGCTACCAGTTGATTTTTGAATGAATGCACCTGAATGCTTGGTCGCTTGATAAATAAGTTGTCAACCAGAGTATAGCTTGTTGGTAGAGGTTCCTCCTCCGCTGGTTCACTGTGTTCTTCCTCTGTTTACACAAAGTCATAACAAATAGATTTTTGTTTTTTTGTCACTGTTCAACTTTGTTTTAAATATATGTTGTGTTTTTAATCTACTCATACAGCTACAGGACAGATGATAACTGGTAAACAAACTCCACAGTTTGTTACAACAAAGCAAAGTTGGCATCTAAAATAGTGTAATGCATATACATGTATGAAATAAGTTGTGTATATATTTATATACACATGTTTGAAGTAAAACTAGGAAAGGAACATACCAGCAGTGGTTTTAGCATCATCTACAGTGGGAGTTCCAGGTCGTTTGCCTCTTGGTCGCACAACTGGAATAAATACTTTGTCCAATCCAGCTCTTTGCCATAATTCAGTGAAGTCGTCAGAAAAGTTTCCAGTACATGTGTACGGCTCTGGTGTGGCTAAAACAACATAGAATATGATAGATCATAAATATTGAAAATTTATGAGAAAAAGAACCAAAAAGATGACTATACTGTTAAGAAATTCTCTTGTGGTATGAACAAAACTAAACTCACTCCTGCCCATTAACTAAAAAGTCCTGCTCATTAAATCAACTTACAGCAATCATCACCAGCCCTTGATGAAGCAGATGTTGGCGCTCCCCCTCGAAGAGCTTTTTCCACTCTCTTACCCATCCTTATCTTTTTCGCAACACTGAAAAAAGAAAATGCATTTTACATCAGTTTCCGAATTTCTTCTGCGTGCAGTTAAACAGAACATCTAAAGTTAACTTACTCAGAAGCAGGTTTTGTAAACAATTAGTGCTTCAGTACATTCGTTTTGCTCTTTGGCAATACTTTTCAAAACGCACAAAACCTTCTCTGGAACCGAACAGCGGGCACTACGTCTCATCCAGCAACAACGCGTTGTTATAGTAACGCGGTCACAATTGTAAGTTGTTTATGCCAACCTTAATTTATTACTAGGTAAAGTGCTGCAAAGCGAATTTCAACGTAGTATTTTTCTTTTAAATATAATTTTATGACATTAATATTACAATATAAAGTTTGCTGTTCCTATCATGACATGTTGTTTGTTAATGACGCAACACAAATATTACTTAAATATGGTCATTGTAAATATTTAAGTACTATACCCTATTAGTAAAATTATTTAACTGATAGGCTTAAAGCAATTTTTTGATAAAAAGGAAATCTCCACACTAGCGACCCGGAAAAATTGTTTGTCACTTGATTTTGTTTATCGACAACGATTAGTGAAAATGTCCGATGAGCGTAAAAAACAAATGTTTACAATGCGAGATTTTTCAGTAACTAGAGTTTATTAAACCACAATTTGTGTAATGTTTGCCTTTAACATCTGTCTCAACGGAACACTATTAGTTCAGGAATAAAAGCTCATTGGAAAGTTGACAGAATGCTGCAAAGATAGTGCAGAAATGTCTGTAACGTTGGTAACCTTGTTGTGAATTGTGATTAGTGTAAAGTTTTTGCACTGTAAAGGTTATTTGCATAAATGTTTTTTATTATTATTAAGGTTTTATAATGGACATTAAGATTGTGTATCTTTCTGTTTTAACCCTGTTTGCTGTTATATTGTCTACTCAAGCAGTACAATATGAAGACTTAAGATGCAAATGCACATGTTCGTCATACCACAACGTATCAGCAAGGGTAAAATGTTATGCTTGATCTACATTCTGTTTAAATAATTTGTTAATTACAATATTAAATGATTGACTTTTGCAAATTATTTTATTGTGTTACAAATTGCCCAGTCTGCAGAGTGTGGCAGCTGCACGCACGATTATTTTGAAAAAAACGCCATTTTTAGGAGGGTTGCACGCGGAAATTTCGCACGAAAGGCATTTAATTGTACTGCCTTGACTTATTTTACTTGTTTTGTGCCTGCTGAAATTGGCCTTGCACGCGAACTTACGGGTCGTGCACGCGCGCACGCCGGACATGTTGGTCCTGCACGCACAAGATCTCGTCGGAAACTGCCATGTTCTGCACACTGGCAAATTGCTGTTTACAACAAATTTTGACATCATATTGTTGTGATCATTTTTGCCCAATGTAAATGCCAAAAATGTAATAATGGTGAATATTGCAAGTCTAAATTCAACATTGCAAAGTTAAGGATTACAACATAGTGAACTGCACTAAGATTTTGAGTTTTAAAGACCTCCAATTTCAATGAAATATATAGTTTATATTTTAGGCTATACTCAAGGTTTAGGCCAGTGTATTACAAGATGAAATTCATAAGATATAGCGCTGAGGTGACAAACAATTTACAACATAAAATCACACACAAATAGTTACAACGTAAATCATCTTCCAAGTTTAAACAGGTATACAAGAATAACACTCTTCATGATGATTGCAACTGTTTAAGTGTGGTTGTACCAAGGCTGATTGGCACATCTATTAAAGAAGAAGATATTGATCCATACTGTTATCTGTGTGACTGCAAGTATGAAGTCAGAAGCACCAAAACCATGCAGGTACAACTTTTCATAAACGATACAGTAGATATAGACATAAATAGTAGCTTGATCATTTAAGTAAAACTGTAAATTGTAACCATACCTGCTTGTTAAGAAATTGCCTAGTTAAACACATAGTTTAATTGATAACATAAAGAAGTTGACAAATCGGTAATGTGATCTGCCGGATTTGTCTGTATATATATATATACAAACTTTGGCAGTTTGGGTACAACATAATATTAGGCTTGGTGTTGATACATGAGTCTTGTACATTGTAATTCAGATTGAATTTGCCACAACAAGACTTACACTAATGTGTTTTTGGCAAGTACTATTTGAAATTGAAAAACCTTGTAAACAGCACTTAACATGGTTGTGATAAAAGATAACACACATGCCTGTCACTCTAAATTATGTTCCTCTTGTTTTAAAGTGAGTCCAAATGCTAAGCACAGTGTAGTACTGGTGTTTTCCATAAAAACCTCCAGTTTATGTGCTTTTTTTACACAAATCTGAACCGCAAGATGCGTTTACTGATGCCCTGCCATGTAAACATTATTTCCTGTCCAGTAATGCATTTAAACTAAACTTGAAAGCAACTTTATTCATCTATAGTCACTTTACAAGTTCTGTTGTTATACTATTTCCTGTGTAATATCAACAAACTTTTCCTGTTTATTTTCCAACATGGCTGACAAAGATAAACATCCTGAGTCCGACTGAATCTTTTTGTCACCTGGTATGTTTACCTTGCTTATCTTGATCACAAATAAACTTGGAAGTATGAATTATCCAGGAAAAGTTTGAATTAAAAGCTTTGCGACTTTTGAAATGTTTATATACTTAATCTAATTGTGCCCCAGCTTTTTCAATAAGTTTGCAACTGACCCAGAAAATCTACCAACAGTTTCATCAGGCACAGTGTAAACTTTCTGCAACCCCGTCAACATGTGTTAAACAATAATTGAAAAAAAATGCTGTTTGATATGTTTTGCCAGTTACATACCAATTATTATTATTATTTTTTGTTGATTTTGTTACAAATTTACAATCCAAACTTAACATCTATAGATGTGTTTAAGTAGAAACGAATCATCAATTTCTAAGCTTTCATGTGCAATTAGGCAGATTATGCAATTATAGGAACGATTTTCTTAACAAATAGCCAAGGTTTGAATTTATGATTAATATGGTATCAAATGGATTTGTCTGTAATAGGGTACTGCATTTAGGGTGCCACCTTATCAAATTAATGAAGTAACATCCTCTGGTCAACCATTCACTTAATCTATTATGCTTGCCAATTTGCATATTTTTATTTTCCGAAAATTTAAAACCCTAATACAGAATATATATAGTACCTTAAACAACAATAAACCAAGTCAAGGGCATCATATGCTGATTTTTGTATCTGTACAGGTTGTTGTGTACATTTTCCTAATTGTTCTTGGACTGCTTGTCTTATACATGGGATTTATGATGATCATTGACCCAATTATAAATAAGTTTGGTGGCAAGGAAGGCCAGCAGCAGCTACTGCAAGACGATGCTACCGAAATGTCATCCACTACAGGAAGAGATACCGATCGCATGTCATTAGTAAGGGTGTTTGCTTATTTCCACATTCAGTCTAAACATAGCTTTTGATTTTGTCGCAATACGAAAGTGCCCAAGAATATTTGCTATTTTTAGCTATGAGGAGATTTAAAAGTCTTTGACCTTCCTGTGTGGTTACCATCGTGCTTGACGAATCTATTGTAAACCATTTGGATATACTTTAGGTTAATATTGTGTGTTTTTTAGTTTAAAGTAGGGATGTGGCAAAACTGCAAATGTTCTGTTTGGTCGAGCACCGAGCATCTCACTTTAATGCTCGGTGCATTATGACGTCACAAAAATCCCCTTTCTACGTTTAACCTCTACAATGTCTCTTACGTCACCGGCGGTGTTTTACTGAGCTGTACATGCCCACAAAGTACGCGTTTTTCCACCATCTAATACATTTGAAAAATCATTCGTTTTTGTTCATAGACACCCTTTAAAACACTAGTTGGGTAGTTACGTATGTTAGCAGGGCATGTATATGCAAATTTAATGCTCGGGTCAGTTTGTGCAACTGCTCGGCATCAAAGACAGCGATGCTCGGTACCGAGTACTCGGGTTCTGGCTCGGCTCGGCCCATCCCTAGTTTAAAGGGATACTTTACATTAGCAATAAAAACGGGTTTACCGTTATTTAGTAAATTACCCAAACCTACGATTTTGTAGCTTTGATTGTACAGTAAACCTTGGTAAATCCGTACCCGTTTGGACTAAAACATTGTTTAAAATAGGCAAGATCTGGATTAACCGATGTCGTTAGTTAAAGCCTTACCACATTACAAATCATTTGTACCTCAAGTTTTGTCTAAATTAGGTGAAGATCGGATTAACCGAGGTTTACTGTATTTGCAATTTATGCTTTGAAAATATTGTATGTTTTGGTCCATCACTTTCTGAGTCGCTTTGTTTTGTACCGCTGACATAAAGTTAGTTTAACATAAATACAAACGTCGCATCATTAAGTAGACACCCAAGCAATAAAATTTACGTGTTTATTATCCCCAACGTAATTAAACAACTTTCGCAGAAGCGCGCCTTAAGGCTTAAGCACTGCTCTCTAATAACCTGAAATCATTTTGGTAGGATGGACGCTCGGCTGGTCAATCAGTGTTTCAGCGGGTCAACTTGGTGCAAGCCAAATGGAAACGACAAGTTAAGGAACAAAGGTCAAGTGTATTCGAACGGCAAGAGATTCTTCACTGACCAGCAACACGAAGAAACTTAGTCTGATGCGTCAAGCCGATTCTCCAACCCTCAAAGTGATCCTGCTACCTGTGTGTTCTCTATAGCTTTAATGAGGCACGGTTACTTCCAAATGTTGTTCTGGTTTAATATGTCTTCACAGCCAGTGTATTCAAGATACTTGGTTTAAAATCCAAGCTTTTAATTTCGCAGGTGCTCAAATCAAATTAAAAATGACTCTTTTGCCGGTATTCTTTAGCGATTTTTTTAACTTTGAGACTGGCTTACAGATTTTTTTTCGATTATGTGCAATATTTATCAGTTTGTACTAAATACTTAGCCACTTTTTCGTGACATAGTTTTTTTTATGCACACATATGCGAAAATGTTACCAGCTCTATAACAACCGCCCCTTGTAATAATTTACCATCACAGTTATCAACTCTTCACTTCAGCCTATTAATATGCTTCGAATTGTGGAGTTAAAGTTAAAATGCAGTACTGCCGTTTTTTCGCATATTTTTCGTCGATTTTAACATTCGTTTGTTGTTTTGTAAAATTGTATCATCACCATTGAAATAAACTCCGTAAAAGTGAAATTGTTTTTGGTGTTTTTCCCGAACCTGGTAGATGTCAAACGTGTACACCTAATTTTGTTGGTACATCCTATTAATGGCTACATTAATATTTCATCATATTTAAGCTATAGATGACTTGTAAACTGCTGGTACAAACACTAGCAACCAATACAACCCTATAATAATGGATTAGGTGGAATGTCGGTGAGTTGGGTTAAATGATTGTCATAAAAAACGTCCATGAACATAAAAACAGAAATAACAGGCTGCTGTAACCCAGGAAGGCTGCGCAACGCATATTTCTGGACCAGTTTTACTGGTTACTGTCAATGGACTTTTTGTGACAGAACCCGCTTAAAAATATGACTATTGTGATAGAACCGACTCAGAAAAAGTTTGAATTCCACCACCGTATTTAGCCATCCTAACGAGTATAAACTGCTGCACAAAAAGCTCAAAATTTTACAAGGACTTACAAACTCCCATTTTTTAAACGAAGTTCACTTACGATTTGAAGGTGATCGGTTTCATTCCATTTTGTTTGCTTGAGTTCAGCGATGACTTGCGTGAAGAGGAGGAATCGCTTTGTTTGCGATTCAAATTCATATTTATACAGCTTGGTTGAGGCGGCAGAGCAGGAAATTTTACAATAAGTCTTGTTGTTGTTATTTTTGCTTACTGTTCGTAGTTATGTAGAACTTCCTCAAATTTCATAGCATCTACAAACATTTTTTTTTTTAATATCGAGTTTACCTTTCGTATTTCCCCCCATTCCTTTCGTATAAGTTCACTCTTTGCATTATTATTGTGACATAAATTTCCTTTAGGCGTCTCTGTTACGTAGATAACATATAAAATCACAACTCCTGCGTCAAATATTTGAAGTATCTTGTTTAATTTTACTTGTTCACCTTGCTTACAAAGTCCATAATTCTCTATCCGAAACCAGACTGGTTTGGCGCGACTTTTACGGGCTAAATGTAGCGATACTGGTGTGTTGAGCTTTGCTCGGTCTGGGATGTAAAAATAAGATCGCGTCCAAAGGGTTTAAACCTACTTTGAGACATTAATTCTAAGCCGATTGCCGTAAGATACCATTCACAACGGTAATCTTGACTGAATAGTCGCGTGTACGACCCTCGCATTGACAGCATCAGCCATAGTGTTCTTTGTACGTTACGATGACAAATTGACGTCAATATGATACGATTTAGTTTTTCTGCTTGGGAGTAACGTAGGCGGAACAATGTTGGCGGCCTGTGCAAACAGCAGATTGTGTGACCTTGAAAGTACATTGTTTCCACGTCAAGGTTAAATTTAGGTTGCCATGTTAACGACACGTCAAAGAGCTGAAGGACAAGCGGATTTCGGAAATGTGTGGGAGCAAAAGTATCAAGCAACGCTCAAATTCGTCATATATCTTGATATACAATGTCTTTGAGTATTACAGAAGACACAATGAGCACTGTTAGATTTACGCCCTATGTTTGATTTTACTTTATACACAAAACAAATTAATTAAAAACGTGCGTTTAGGGCACGCAAATGCATTGTTAGAAGGGGAGTTTGGAATATTTATCCACAGCAAAAAGTTTTGCAATTAGTTTTATCTATTTCGTTTGATTTACGAAACGATACGTTTGGGAAATTTACTGTGATTTTTTTTATGTCATTTGCTACTATCGTTAGGGGCCATGAAACCGAGTAAAACCTGGTAACGTCAAATAAAGCAAAAATAGAACAAATTTAGTGCTCAATTGACATGGTTAGCCCACAAGACGCCGGTGCTCCAAATTTTTGCAGAAATAATGGCCTCTTGAATATTCAAAGTCGACGCGACTAATTCAATTGCGACATTTCAGGCTCGTCTAAACATTTTGCGACGAATAGAGGAGCGCTGTGACGCAGAAGCGTTGTATATTGTTGTAAGACGCTTTCGTATCGCGGATTTCATCGACAACAAAACATTGGCAAGGGGAGAGAGCTATTTCAAAGACCAAATCCCATATGTGGGTGCCATGCCAAAACGGCAAATGCGGTGCTGTTTCCCGGAAAAGTCTAGATGACCTACGTAGCGAAATTGCGTAAATAAACATTTTTACGTAAACGCGCTTTCGACGCCTCAATCTAAGCCGTAATCGACCGGCGATCCTGTCTGGTTGAGTCGTATAAATACGCGAGGCCCTGGGCTTGATGAGTCATATCTACCTGGCCTTGGGTTGCCCTTTGCAAGCAATGCCAGACAAGTTTAAGCCGTGTTGCGTACAAGTTTTTGTGGCGGAGGCTCGAGAAACACGCTGGACAAATTGTACGTTGGCCCAAGGATGAAAAGGTAAGGCAAATCGTAAGTAAAATACAGGTTTTTTATTGTAACGAACAATAAACTATGTAATATGTAGCCACTACTACAAAATAGCCACTTACGTTTTGATTGGGTGATTATGACAGTTTTTACCGGATTGCAGCTGTATACACCAGTGCGCGGTGAGAGATGGACAAGTGAACCGCGAAAAATATTTGTTTTGCAGCACACAGCTATTACTCACGCTTTTTGCAAAAAGTCTTCTGATGCATTACATTAAAATTGGAAGTTAACTTTATTTTGTATGTTATAATCTGCAAAATGTGTATGTTGTATAAGGTTGCCTCAAGCATAAAGTTTTGCGAAACACTAAGTTAAGGAAAACCACAAGTGGTCCAAGCTAACCAATATATATATATATATATATATTCGTATGCAATTGATTTAGTTCTGGGTGCTAAAAAAATATTAACATGATTGAACTCAGAGAGCCGCTATAGATTATGCAAGCATACGTTCTTGCGTAACGTTTATGCAAGATCTAAGGCAAAATGCGAAGGAATGTTGCGGTCTCGTAAGAAGGTTCGGTTGTGCAATGGCGCATCAGGCCTAAAACTGCGACCAGCAGAATTATTATCACGAGAATCGGCTGGTCGAAATGTAACCGACAATGCCCGTGAGGCATCGGGCAAGGGATTGAGTCTAGCGATCTTAAATCTCTGATATTTGCATTTTTGCTGGAGACAACATAGCTGATCCATTAGACAACACAGCTGACCATCAAAAAAGGTAAGTTTTTGGGTTTAGTCTTATGTTTAAAACATGCAAAAATAACTGTAAATAGTCCGGCGCAAATTTAACAGGCATGACAGATACAAAGTTATAAATATTGATCTTAGTTTTTTTGTAAGTTTAACACTGTGGCTATAAAGTTTAACGATTGTCTGCTGCTGGTATTAAATAATTAGACCTTTTTCGTCGGTATTATTTTGCACGTCTTAAACACCGCAAACATTTGCAGACGTGGCAATTACGCTGTCACGAAATGGAAAAGTTTTGTAAGCGATTGCAAATACCTCTTTAAATTAACCATAAATCGGATTACTGTGGACACAGACCTTAACATTTTGCAGTAAATCCGTCCTAATCTTTAATTGAACAAAAAGTGAATGATTACAAAATGGAGTAACAAACGTTTCTTCCAACAGGGTACATATATTTAGTATGAGTTAGGTTTTTCGTTCAACTGGGATAAAGTTATGTACAAATTACTCGTTAGTAGAAGAACTTAACATGAGCAAACTAAAACACCGAGTCATTTGTATAACTCTACACCAGCTTGGTAAAATGGCATAAGAAAGAAAAACTTGATATATTTAAATCTATGAGAACGGGTATTATACATGGCTGGCGTAAAGATAAGTGAAACGTAGCCTGAAGCCCCAAGATTCGGTGAGCGGTACACGGTGTGCTAAGAGACAACCAAATGATTTCAAGATCGTGCGAAAGTTGGGCAGTGGCATTTTTGCGCGAACCATAGATCTTGCGGTCGCACGGAGCGCCTCCTTTTCCGAGAGACGCAAGCGATTCACTGATAAATCTTACAGTGAAAACACCACTCCCTACATACTAAGGACACAACGGTGCACTAGCTTCGTATGCTGAGAACAAGAACAGGTTGGTGTATTTTGCAAAAGAGACTTATACTAAATGGGTTTGACGATCATTAAACTTGATTGTGAGACCTATATATTTCGCCTTGATATCATTATAAGTATCTTATTCAAACAGAATGGGTGTGGAGACGTTATAAAACAATTAAGTTATAATTTAAGATGTGCACGTGTTGCCACAATACTGCAAGGTTTAGCAGTTTTGTAAAAAGTGCTATATCTATAGCTGTAAGGTTTGCCATTGCACAAGCCGGTCAAATTCTACTTATATTCGGCATATATCAGACTTTCATTTCAAATCACAGCGAGAAAAATTATTGCGCAGTGTTTTGCAACAGCCCTGACAATGGTTTGTGGCTGTGTGAGCCCCGTGGAGGGCGTTCGTTTTTGCTGTGTTAGCAAGGGAGTGTCTGACGAGTTGATCAGTTCTCGTGGCGTCTCCTTGTGCGGTGCGACGACAAGAGATAAACTTCATGTGAAGAACTCACCAAGAACAAGGCGAGTGTTGATTACTTATCGTCGATTATCATTTTCGTGTGTGAGAAAAGGCGCGCTATCGTTTTCAAATCAATTAATAAGCAAACTGTACGTGTCCGATTAGCCAGATTTTGGGCTGAAAGACCCAGATGGCAGGAATGATGCTCTTGCTGCAGGGCCCAATGTGATGGTTAGGTTATTTTGTCATTATTGTTAATTAGTTGTTGAAAAAGTTAGGGTGGGCCATTTTATCAGGTGGTATAAAAATTGGTAACGCTGAGTTTGAGAGCATATTGCGTTAAATCATATTGTATATGAGTGATAAAAGTTAAAACTAAATATTGAAAGCTTTTTGGGCTTAATTGGTACCGTAGTTTCACCAACTTTTTGGCCTATCCGGTTTCGAGCCAGGTTTCGGGCTTGTACTATTGGGTTTTGGCCCATTTTCGGACCAGATTACAATTCTGCCACCAAAAGCCCACCCAAATTTTGGTTGTTGTTGCAGCACAATTTGTACGTTGCGCGTGACAGCTCGCTCAGCTGGCTGTTTTCTCATGCAAATAACAGCCTGGTAAGCGAAATGTCCCGTGATGCGTTTCGAAACATCGTGTCGCATTCGACCGTACATGGAAAGAAACACAGCTATGTGTAGTAGATTATTGGTCAGAAAATTACACGTAGTTTAAAAAATCATAGCTTAATGCAGTGGTTCTTAACCTGTGAATAACTACTAACCAATGGGTTACTTGAAATTTTTAGGGGTATACTGGCATTATGATCTTTCAGTCTCATGACGCCATGGTTTTGTAACGTCATACTCGATATACGTAGTTTCAATCATTCATTTTTTTGTCCAGAACCACTGACTGAATGTTTAGGTTATTATTCGGGTGTAAATTTGATTTGCTTTTCGTTTAGGGAAAGTAAAATATCATTTTGGATGAAGTGTTTACTTTTTTAGTATTTGGCGCAAATACAAACAAAGCCAAAACATGATACTATATTTATACAAAAACTGTGGAAGAATTTACAAAAATCTTTTTATACAGTACTTTTTGATAGAGTTAATGAATGCAATGCAACTTTAACGAATTATTTTATCCACAAGCTGGAAGCAAAGAGTAGTTTTTAATATAACAGGCAACTTTCTTTATTTGCATTAGGTTCTGCTTTAAATAAATAATGGAAACCGATCAAACGCTGTTGTAGCAATCTCAAACAACATTCTCTCCTATCTGATATAAAAAAGAAACGTCCTTGGTAATTGAGGGTCAAACCTTCCAATTCTCGCCACTTTGTTATCATTTCTTCCAACTTTATATAGATACAGTTGTAACAATCTACATAAAACACTAAAATTAGAAAATTTTACGTCCTTTGGTGGTCTTCAACAAATAAACATGAAAGTCATGGCAATAATAGATCCTCTCTAGTGTTCAACATACCGGCAACGTAACAATGCTCCTTTATTTGGCGTTCTACAAAGTGCATTGTCACGTTGGTTTAGTTTATTTTCGAATGTTGACGTATTACGCAATAAATAGCTAGCCATTGGGAATGATAAGGAAGAAAGGTCAGCTCTGATATTAGATCGGCCCGTAGCTATAAACAACCCAAAGCCTGGATTTCCAAGTTAATTGTAAGTAGGTCTTTACTTTGGACTGCGCTGTTTGCAACATAGTTTATGATAGGCCACACGTCCTCTTTTTGGAGGACATGTCCTCTTTTTTAACAAAAAACAAGTTGTCCTCCTAGGACAGTGGTTCTCAACCTTTTTGCCTTTGTGGACCCCTGTTGGTATTGTCAAGCTAATCGCCCCCTGAAACCCCCCGGACCCCCTGAAAACGCTTTGCGGACCCCCGGTTGAGAACCACTGTCCTAGGACAATAAAAAATACCCAAATGTCCTCCGTTTTGAATTTACTATTTAGTAAATACCTAATTAACAATTGTGCATTTAAAACCGTCCAAACAGTGCGAGTTGTGGTCATTGTTAATTGAAATTCACAATTTATAGTAAGTTATAGGCTATACTTCATCCAAATTGGACAATAATAATTGACTGCGTGAAATTCGTCAAATATCTTGTGCCTTCATTTTCTCGTGCGCAAAAGTAACTGTTAATAATTAATTAATATTCTTTGTCGGGAATGTGTCCTCCTTTTTAGTGATGAAAATATGGGGCTATAGTTTATGAAAAAGCCGTTCGTTTGTTAAGTAAAAGATCATTTGGATGCGGGTAAACTGGAAACCTAACAAAAGAGAAACAAAATCAAGACCTAAATTTTTAAGTCCAGCCTCCTACTCATGAAAAGTCCCCAAAGTTTTCGTACCTTTTATGGTAAGTTCAGGGGTTGGATAGTTTGACGTAATTCAGTTTCTTGCCAGAAACCTAAGCTGTGTAAAATGCCGATGAAACATCTTATCTGACACATGAACGTCACGATCATGGCTGCAGGGGTAATAATCCAGTTAACCGCCCTTCGGTGAGGTTCTTATCGATCAGCGGAACGTTATTTCTCCGGCACTGCTCACGGACACATCGATCGCTGAAAAACCAGCTTTTGGCAAAATTAATTATTTATCGCGTCTCTGAGGCTTGTTATACTTGAGAGGGAAAATACACTTTGTTGGTTTTCGTACCAGTTTTTACTCAGCGTTGTACCGTGCACAGCCGAAATCAATGAAACAACATTGTACGTTGGATTTTCCCTTTGCTCATGTGAAAACACAACATGCTACCGGCGCTGTTGATTGTAATTAGGATAGGTGATGAAATATTGGCACAGGGGTCTATATACGGCTTAGAACAAGGCAAGCGAATACTGACCTAATATTTAAGCATACCTTTTCAAAATACATGACAACACCCATGTTATATTAGAAACCTATTCGAACAACCAGTTTTAATTTAAGAAGGACAACGTCGCCTTTGTTTAGTGCATCCGTTGGAACAGACAAATCGCAAATACAAAATGCATCGATATTTTAACACAGTGATGGCTTTTGCTCGCAAAAATAAACATTTTGAAAAACTTAACAAACAAAACTTGTTTGAAATCAAGACATGCGGCTATTTTGTGTATATTTTGTACCTAATCCCGAGGACATTTTCCTATATGCTTATATCATTTTAATGTACAAGGTTCAGTGCAAAAACTATGTTCGTGTGATCTAGCTGTGTCGCTAGACATGGGTGACAAAAAGTGTGACTGTTTCAATCGATCCCTAAGGCAGACTTGGTGCAGCGATAAAGAGGTGCTGCAGGCTGTCTGTCCTTGCCAAACAAAGGACTATGGGAAACCACGCAGCTACGTCATTTCCGGTTAAGTCACACGACCTCGTTCGGGGCCGCGAGCTCGCTACAATAGGCTTCTGTTTCCGGCTTTAGCGTGGGAGGCACAATGAACTGCGTTGCGACTTAACTTAGGATGGTGGTGGTGGAAAATGGTTTAACCAAAAATCAACAAAACTGAAAAAGCAAGAACAAAACTAAAACCGTGGCCATACCAGGTACAACAAAAAGCTTTAATACGAATTCTGGCGCGGCTGCATCAAAAGCAACCGGCCCATAAACACAAAACTCAAGAACAACATAAACGACCCACAACGTAACACAATCGTAATAATAGGGATAATAATCATGGTTGGTTTTGCTTTTGCTTTTTATATTGAAGGTGGCAGCACGGTTTAGAATTTGAATTCTGTCTTGTGGCGTATGGTTCATTTTTAATGTTTAAAATAATTGTAAGTTTAATATTGCGTTGGGCACAGCAACTCGCAAGGCATAAATCAGGAATGGAGGCAAACGAAGGGAAAAATAATGAAACAAAAAATCTCAGAACAAGGGGTAGTATGTCTGACCAAAAAAGCAACAAGAACCAAAAAGATCGAAAGCCATGGGCTAATGGGGCAAAATATACAAACATAGGCAGGCTTTTTTCAAGGCAAGTACAAAATAAATAGCGTTTTGTGTCTAAATCGATCAATAGGCTACTACGCGGTGCTAAGTTGCAGTCACAATGCTTGGCAGGCACAGGGTTTTGAATTCAATCTCATAGGACAGGTACGGCAAGAGTGCTCGGTACGGTTGGGGCTGAAAGTACGTCGCCGAACAGGGTTGACAAACCGAATTAAAAATATAAACAGAAAATGCAATGCACAGTATGCATGTGTTTGGACTCATGGTCGTGGCAACTATACGGCTTGCTTATTGCACGGTAAAGCGTTGTTTTAACAAGGCTCGAAAAAGTGGCAAAAATGCGTTGAAAAAAGGGAACGAAACGCAAAAATGCCGTTACAACTACTAAACGCGCCATGGTTGTGCTGTGAAGTGTGTTTACGTATTTGGTGTTGTATTTTCTTCAGTAAAAGTTCTTTATAAAACTGGAGCTTTTGGGTATTCTAAAATGGCGCACATTGCGGCACTGGTATGTTACTATCACATCGGTGTTGCGAAATTAACACTGGAACTTATGCTATGTGGGTGAATTAAGAAATTAAAATGCACTTGGTGCACGTGGAACACATCGTTTAACTGATTAGTCGATAAAAGAACAAAAATGAGGGATAGAAACCGAAAAATATTACTTTTTCAGACTGTTTCAGCACTGAAATGGGTATTTTAGTGATGGCTATAACCTTTAGCGTGGCGCCGGTTTATCGATTTGCGGAACGGATGCGACTTTGTTGAATGAAAACACAACAAATAACGGAAATTCACAAATGAAAAACAAACGGCTGCATGCTTCACGAGTTAATGACCAATTCGGCTACGTTAGTAAGCCACTTGTTCACGATAACTAATAACACACAGGCAGGCGACGCCAACTTAAGTGGGGAAAACGAGAAATGAAAAGGAACTTTGCCGTAAGGTTTTGTACTGGGGCTGGATACGTCGAATGCTTCTGGGCTTGAGCGGTTAATGCAAAAACTTCACCTGTCGAGTGGTCTTAAATGAAACCTGGAATTAAGGTAGAATAATTGTGCAAGAGCTTCTTGAAACTTGTAACATTTAAAAAAAATAACAGTAAAATAAACCCAGTATTGTTGAAGAACAAAAAAAAGTACATGAATATGAGCATAGGCATTGATTTCACATGTCACCCCTCTACAAACAACAGGGACTGCAACATTTGTATTGTATATCCATGTTTTTGTTTCAATTTTATTTGCCAATTAAATGAAACTTTGGCGTACTAACAATTTGGCCATCAATCTTGTGTTAAAGTTCTCCAGTTTTTATATGTGTTTTTCCCTATACTGGCTGTGTTATTTTTAACCCAAAATGGCGTCCAAGAGACTGTATCACGTAACAACTTTTGTTTCAGGTAGACTTTGGTATGGGCCATTTCCTAGGCTAAAAGAATTGCATGTTTCTGAAACCCTTTACACGAGAAATGTAATACATACTATTGTAATAATTTCAAAAATGTAGTAGCCAATCAAATCTTAAAATTGGATTACACATACTTATTAAAGCTTATGTACAAACCATTCTTAACATTTATCAGCACACAACATTGGGTTAATTTAGAAATTAAAAGCTTGCAGCAATTTCAAACAAAATAAAATGTAGACATTTTATTACACTGACGCTTTGACAAAAACAATTGTCATCATCAGTAAACAAATGTCAAAACATCCGTGTAATAAAATGTTTTAAGTCATTCTACAACATTAGCAATTTTGTTTTTAGTAAACTTTCAACTAACCTGTAATACTCTGTCACCCAGTTTATAGCCATTCAGGTGACAAACTGCCAAAAAAGCCTCCTCATAATTCGTCATGGTAACGAACCCATAGCCTTTGCATTTTTGTGTCTGAAAGTCCCGAATCACCTATGTGTAAAAAGATTAAATAAACAGCTTTGAAAATACATGTTGGCCTGGAAAACATAGCAAAAGCCTAAATTCATACATTAGAAAACTTTACAACAGTAGAATCAGAACGGTTTACATAGCCTTATGTGCATAACACACAAATGAAAATTGAAATATTTAAAAGCCTGCAGATGCATCAGTCATTTCACAGATGCATTATCATATTCAGTAAAGACAAGAAAAACAGTTTCAACCAGCACATAAATAATTTTTACAGTACACAACTATAATTTTCTTGTTGTAATGGTGTATCTGTAGTGCATTTACCATCCATCCACCAATTATGCAAATTTGTCAAGCTTTATAACGTCTCAATATTGTGCAGCTATTTCTGGCTTGGTGAATAGTTCAGGGCAATTGTGCTGCTATGATTTGTTTCATCCAACGAAATAAACTTAACTCAACATGTAAAATGCCTACTTACCTTTACACAGTTAACAGCCCCGAAAGGCCCAAACAATTGCCACAAGATGCTCTCATCAGTTTCAGGTGCAAGATTGTACACAAAAATGCAAATGCCAAAGTTTGCCGCCTGGCCAATGACAGATGACGAAGATGCCGATGTCGCGGCACCTGGCATTCCCATACTGGTAAGCAGATCAGGTGATAAAGGTGAATACCTGTTGTTAGGTTATAAAGTCAGATTTGGCTGCTTTGATTAACATAACAATAGCAGTTGCAATTACCAAAGTATTAATGAAACTAATGGGTTTATGTTTGCAATATTTTTTGCTTGGAATTACCTAGTCAAAACATTTTTAAATAAAAAAATTAAAGAAAAAAAACACATTTGCCAAAAAAGTGGATAGTTTTTAGCTTTTTTGTACATATATTATATAGTGAGTCGTTCATGAGGTTTTTTATAGAAAATAAATTAAATTAAAAACAAAACTTTAGAAAAAAATCATATGATTGAAAAGATTAGTTGCCTAATGCTCTGGTTAGGCAAAAAAATAAAAAAAATAATTATGATTGGAGCAGTGGTTACATACTAAACAAAAACTTTTTTACCAGTTTTACATGCAAACAGATAAAAATACTGCACGCACACCACAGCAAAACATGCATAATAGCACAAGGCTGAATGTCATGCAAAACTGATCAAACTGACCTTAAACAGCACAATAATTATTTTGTGCAGTAAAATAACATACTACCAATGGACTGCAGAAATAGTTTGAACCAACTTAAAAATAGAAAGAGAATTTCATTTCAAAGTTGCGTTATGTTTTCATTCCAACACAAAACCAAGGCAAGGCAAAAAATACCATCACGCCTTTTTCTTTGTCAAAAAAGTTTTCCTCTGGTTGTTCAGGGGCAACCAGCATGCACAAACTAACAAAATTGCTTTCTTGCTGTTTTGGTCTGTAATGGCTGATATAAATTAAATACACTGCAATGAATCAGGATTATGGTTATCCAAAAAAGAAAAGAAATGCAATTCTTGAAATAATAAGAATATGTAAAAAATATATATTTACAATGCAACTTAAAACCTGAAACACACATGTTAGGTTTTTTTAAACCTATCAATGGCAAAGGTTTATTGACTTAAAATGCAATTAAAAGGGCCCTAATTTAATCTGCCTGGTAACCAAATGATTGCTAACACTAGACTAACCATGAGGAAGCGTCAGATGATGTGGCAGTTTGGACCTCAGGCGTGGCAGTCTCTGGTAAAGTAGTGGCAACATCGGCAATTGCCGGCACGCTGGTGGCAGTGGCAGCTGTTGTGGGGATTGATGTTAAAACATTGGCGGGTGTCACAGCAGGTGCAGCTTGGCGAGGTGCCGCTTGTTGGACAGGTAAGGCTGTGAGAGAGGTAAGGCCACCGAGAGCAGACATGGAAAATTCAGTGCCGGCTGGAACCAACTGTGCATAGGAGTTTGATCGTGGTATAGTGGCAAGGGCACTGGCAGCTGGGATTTGAAATGGATAAGCTGCTACACCTGGCATGCCAGAAAGTGGGTCCACAGCAGTCAAGTTGGTCTGCAAGACTTGGGCAGGTGCCAAAGCATAATCGGCAGGTTGGGCAATTTGCAAAGTTGGGGCTGCTGCGGCTGCTTGAAATCCACTTGGAGCAGCCACTAAGGACGCAGCTCTGACTTCAGGATAAGGACGCGTTCTGATTGGAATTAATTGAACAATTAATTTATATAATAAATTTTAAACACTATTTGATACTATAGAAAACAGATTATATCCCAGGCTGACTTTATGGATCTATATGCAGGTATGTTCCACAAAAAGCCAATTAAAACCCAATCTACAAGGCCGGGAAATATGCTAGAAATGTTCCCAGAGGCCAAAAGTGGTGGTTGAATCCTAAGAATTAATCTAAAAACTTTCTGTGTATGTGTTTCAATGAACTATTGGTGGTTTCTAATGTTAATTAAACTGTCACAATGAGCATCTACATAAACATAAATCCAGGAATCAGAATTCTGTTTTACCCAAACAGGGCTTGAGAAAGACTGCACAAGGAGAACATCAATAATTAAAGATAAGCGACTTTGTTCGATCCAAAAATGGGTACCAGATGTTTAGGAGAGAGCACAGGTTTTCCTCTGGACGTCAATTTTAGACAACTTCAAGCAACAATCATCAATTTGGCTAACGCAGGCAAGACTTCAACTGCATTTTTAAAAAAGCAGAGCATTACTACTTTGTGACCAGAAACAAAAATGTTGTGATTGCAACTCATCCAAGAAACATAGAAGTCAAACGGAAAGAAACTTTTCTGAACCAGAATGGGTAACAAAGAATGGATTGTCCAACTTAGAGCTTAAACTGATTGGAAATAAATGTAAACTGATCTTTAACTAACAAAAATTGATAAAAAGGGATAAAAAACAATATTTTCAAATAAATGCTGCTCAACAAATGGGTGTTTTCTGTAAAATCTTTAGCATAAAAGCATTGGATTTAGGCTTTTAAAATTTTCTTGCTCATTAAAAACTTTAACTTGCCAATGTTTTGTGTGTAAAGCGAGTTTACAACACCAAAAAATACAACAATAAAACAACATTGTGTGAAAAAAACAACAAGTAACAGTGATAGTTTTCTCAAAATGTGATGTGGTGTGAAAATTAACGAAATCAACATCAAACCACAACGAAAACATTGTTGTGAACATACAAGTAGCAACAGATTCAAATGCAAACCAATACCTTTTGACACCAAGGCCCATGTTTACATTAGAAAGTAAATCGTTGACACCAGTTCTGCAAAGGCACAATACATAATCTAGCTTGCACAAAAAAATTCCTAAGATAAATTGCTTTATATATATACACTTTAAGCGTTTTTTTTTTATGTAAAATACTGGACCATACATAAGTACTTCTTATATACAACCTGCTGCAATAGATATTTACTACAACAAAAAACGAAAAATTTAAAAATATTTGGGGTTCACTTGACTTGAAGAAACATAGGTCAAAGAAAACGTTTCATTTTTTGAGATTCAGACTTTTGAATAATTGTTGAAATGGGGCCATAATCATGCAAGAATTAGGCAGTTCCAACTGTTGCATGAATTAAGCAATTCAAACTGTTGCATGCGAAAATGTATGAATTATTGAGATAACAGTATCACTTGTCCCAAAGTGCAATTTCAAAGTTTTTGGTTATCAACACCAATTAGAAAAAGCAGGAACTAGGATTGTATGTACGAGACATACCCAGTACCAACTGAAACTAGAGACATGTCATAATTAATGGAACATTGTCTGTGAAAAATGTTAATATGAAACTACACACATGACTCATACATGTTTCGTCAATAGCTGTATGAGTATGATAGAATTAAAACACCCAAGCAAAACCATTCCAAGCAATTCTTTCATTATTAGTGCCTTCTACAGTGTTATTATTAGCGTCTAAAGTTCTATACTCACAGGAAATTTGCAATGAACCTTTCTGAGTTGTTAACCAATATTAAATCCTGTACACAGAATGTAAATAATTTTTCCAAACAATTTCCTATCTAATGTTAAGTTACATTAAATATAAATATTTTGTATAATGATTTGGTTTCTGTGTTTCAAAGGACTTTAGCTATAGCCCATGTTTTAAGAACAGCATAAGATTTTTTTATTAGACCTAACTATGACATAAACTTCCATTACTCAAAACGTGATCTTAAGCCATAAAATCAAGTTTGCTACATATCACTTGCACATGATATAAAAAACATAAAACCAAATTGTGGTAAAATGGTCAACATACCTGAAATTTCTGGCTTGGTGGTAAAGCGTACCACCGGCAGTACTACTCAGTCTGCGGGTAGGTGAAGCTACAGCGTATAATGACTGGAGCACTTGCTGATTCTTTTGCGATGGATTGTTTGCAAATTTTACAGTAATCGGGTCTTTAGCACCAACAGGAATTGTTCCATTCAGACTTGTGATGGCATTTTCAGCCTCTGGTCGCTTGTCGTAACGCACAAAACCAACACCACGGGACATTCCTGTACAAAACAATGATTACAATCAGGTGTCAATTAAAAAGGTCACTTCCATCTGCCAGTGTATCAAAAAGGATTCAAACTTTAAGGTGTTGTTGTTAAAAATTTACCCGGTTTTAGTCCTATTGGGCTATATTCTACTTGAATAAGCATTTTATTTAAACTAATCTATGAAGGACTGCAGGATAGTACAGAAAGGAAGAATGCACACCTGTACTTGGATCTACAAGGATACGGGAAGTGATAATTCTGCCATACGGCTGAAATATTCTTTGAAGATCTTCCTGCGTCATGGTCTTGGGCAAACCGCTCACATACAAGTTTGCATCTTTTATCAGAGGAGTGCTTGGTCTTGCAAAGGATACCTACAATAAATAAAATCATATATATGGACAGGCTTTCAGAGTAGCTACTATAGAGTAACTTGGATATTATGCATGTGATAAATTTAATGTGTACATTTCCCATATAAAACTGACAAAAATAATTTCAACCTAGCTAGCATATCTCTCAGGACATTGCCATACTAAAGACCTTTTTTGTTTTTAAGTACACTGATAGTTCATGCTGAATTTTTAAATAGGTATATTAAGCTTGCTTTTGCTTTGGCTCAAATTCGACACATACCTTGATTGTCTTTTGCTGCATTCTCAGAGCATTCAGAGTGTTAATTGCCTTTTCTGCATCAATGGCCTTAACATAATTAACAAAACCATATCCCAAACTTTGACCTGCAATCAAAATATTATAGTTCATTTTTTAGGTTTAAATTAATTATCATTTCATTGGCATATACCCACCAGTAAGTTTGTCTCTAATAAGTTTACATGATTCCAGTTCACCAATCGACCCAAACAGGTTTCTCAAATCTTCCTGTGTCATTGCTTGTGGAAGGTAGTTTATAATAAGATTGGTTTTTGATTCTTCCAAAGACGTGTTTAAATTTGTGTTGGAAACATTGTTGTTTACGTTACTGGCATTATTTAGGCCTGCAAAGAAGTAATACTACTAAAAACCAGGCTATCAATTTGATGTAAAACACAGATAGTGTACAGTGATATAGGCAGCAGTGGGATTCACATTTTTTGTCAGTCGGTTCTATCACAAATGTCATATTTTTTAGCCGGTTCTGGTACAAAAAGTCATTTTCCATTGACAGTAACCAGTAATGCTAACTGGTTCGCTGATCTCATAAAATTTTGTGAGATGGTTCTAAAAAAACGGCGCGAAACGGCTGAATCCCACCACTGGATATGGGGGTTTAATTGTTTGTTAATAAAGTAATTAAGATCCTATGCTCCTGCACACTTTAGTCTGAATGACGTTCACCGTGTCAATTGGATAGAAACCTGTCAATCAATTTACCATGCCTGCACATACTGAAAATTTGTCTTGTTGTTTACTTAAAAATAACATGGTAAATATAGTTAAGAATGTATTTTTCACATAAAATTGCCACTAGGTTTTGTTACATACTTGTGGTGTACGAAGATGAAGGTGAATCATTTGAGTTTGCAAGCAGACTTGAACTTGCTGTCGATGGCATTGAAGACATTGACAAAACATGATTGCTCACATTGTTCATGTTCAATGAGTCGACCAAAGAACCAGTGCCGCATAAAGACATGCTGTTCATTTTCTGACAAAATAGATGGTTCAATATATTTAACGATATGATATGTGTTGAAAATAGTAATCATGCACTGTAACGCACCGAGTTTGGTTTCTTTGTGACCTTGAATGATGCTTAATGATAATAGTAATACAAAAATTGAAATGCAACAATACAAAAATCAAATTTTTCAGACATAGAACCAGATAGGAAACCTAAAATCTGTAACTTCATGCACAAAAACGCAGTTTTAAAATCTCTTTTTGCAAGAAAGCAAACGGTTATTTTTAACAAATACTAACACAATCCACATTGGATTTTATGGCACATTTCGCCAAGATCTCGGGTGTGCACGAAGAATTTTCAGGTGTGCAAGTGTGCACGAACCAGTTAATTAAGTGTGCACCACATCAAGAAAAAGCTAACCGATTTACATTTTTTTAACAAAATCTCAAAATAACTCTCAAATTGCGCCACTGGTTAACTAATGTAAAACGAAAATTTAAAAGGCGAAAATTTTTTTTATAGAGAACAAACACACCAGGTGTCGCAAACCTAAAAAGTCTCAAGTGTGCAATCAAACTTGAAAAAAACTAGTCTCGGGTGTGCAGCTGCCATACTATCCATACTGGAACACAATGTAAAAGCAACTAAACATTAAAACAATTTAAACTACATTAACGTTCACAAACTAACTACAAATGATGCATAGTTAAGCTGGACCACGTGGTTTTCAAAAAAGCGGTTGTTATCACATTTGATTATACAACATAACTACATAAAAGGCTTGCAATGAATCGACATTTTGTGGCAAAGCAACTTGCAACAATACAGAATTAAAATTGGACTTAATAACTCTTAAAACTAAGATCAACGTGAACTAAAATTCTTTTAAAGCTACCAAACTGCTCCCAATATGGAAACGAAAGCCCTTCATTGTTCACGAAATGAGTAATGTTATGCGCTGCAGCCGGCAGCCAAAAAGGAAAGACATGCGGAAATCCAGCAGAAAAAAGAAAACAGTGCTCCGCCAAATAAAATTATAAACAAAGTTGTTTTACACGTATACAGTTAGTTAGTTGTCAAAAACAAATATTAAAAAAAAACGTAAAATGTTTTATACTTTTTGTTTTGCATTAAAAGAAAATAAATTTATTTTTTTTAAAGAAAAACGGTTTGAAATATATGTAAAAATATTTAAAGAAACACTAAGCAAATGATCGATACCTTACGTCACCTTCGTGATCCAGGAAGCATGCAATTAAAATAATCCAAACTGCAACCGTTCACAATCAAAAGTTACAATCTGTTCTGCTACTTATAGTTTAGGAAATCGACTTCGGCTACATGATTTAGCAAACTTGCAAAGCGATTTTGTTCACAAAGAAGTTAATGAGACCAAAACGGCCTGCACATCGGTTTGTGAAAGTTATGTACATGAATAAGTATTGATACAATATCACTTCGATGATCAACATTTTACTGAAATCGTAATTGCGCATGTTTATATTGTTCGCAAAAGTTATCCACTGTAAGAAACGGCGGCTTACAACAATACGGAAGGACATCGTATTTATTTTTTCTGTTCTTCGTAAAAGAATAACTACTTTCGATCTAATGTGTCCATTGATTTCGATGAAAAAAACACATTATAATTTTATACTTCCGCACATATTTTGATGGCGCTAAAGATTGAACCTTGTGATCTCATTCTCAATAAATTTTCATACAAGACAGCAAAGAATACAACAATATAGAGTTAGATACGCCTTTTCCGGGCGTTGAATAGACTTTCTGAAATCTTTGTTACACTAACATCAACTTTACAAAAGCTGTTTCAGATTTTAGACATGGCTGACTACGTGAACACGTTTGAAAGCGAAGTACTATGCGTAAGTTTTGAATACTTCGAAATAAGCATAACCGCTGTACAAATGTTGTTGGAACGTTTGTTTTGTGTAATTATTTCTTATTGTTATTCAGCAACTTCTCCTTAATATTCTCTCAATAATTATATGTTGTTCTATTCCTTGTTTTTCAATATGTATTTTTGTGGTATATAATATCCCATGCCCATGCATCAAAAGCAATTTGACAAATGTTTGGTTTCGTTTTAAGAAATTACCGTATTATTGAACTGTTTTTAGGAATGCATTGAAATAGTCAAAGATGTTCAAGATGGAAATCTTATTCTTGGATTTGCTATTGGTGGCGGAATTGACCAGGATGCCAGTAGAAATCCATTTGTTCCAAATGATTCGGTGTGTATAAATTATAATGAACCATTTTTAAGTTACTATTATCGGTATATGTAATAAAGCTAAAACTGTTGGTACTTTATAAAAAAATCGAATTCCTAATACTTAAAGTCAGCCGATTTGTAAACTTAACATCAATTGTAATAAGGCTTTAAAGATTATGTTCTATTTAAGGGCATATTTGTGACCCGAGTTTGCCCTGATGGACCCGCAGACAAATGTGGCTTGAAAGTTGGTGACAAAATACTTCAGGTCAACGGTTATGATGTAACTATGGCAACACAGAAACAAGCGAAAAAGAAACTGATTAAAAACCAGCGAATCGTAAGACTAAAGGTTACCAGAGCAAGTCTTGCAAATGCAGAACTAGTTGAGGAGTCGCATTCAATGCCAAAGGACCAATACAGGCAACAGGAATACATATAAACTGCTATAGTTTATCACAAAAAGTGTTATTTTCAAATTGTGCTGCTTAATGATGCTGTTTGTGGTGAGAACAAAAATGACAACCTAGTGGTTCTGTACTTCAGATGTGAGTAGCAGTGTCTAAATTTAACATAAATAACATAGGTTTCAATATTATTATGTACGTTTAAGTGTGTACATTGATTGCATTTTTTCACTTTAAAATGTCGCATGGTTACATAAAGTTTTTGGGAAAATACAGTATTTCTAGTGTTGTTCTTCATATAAATTTTTGCAAGTGCACTTATTTTGTTCAGATACCAAATATTGTCAATCATGGTGCATGCATTTTTGCTGTGCTTTTTTGGTGCGTTTTACAGTATGCGGTGCTTTTTGTAATCTGTGAATTATTTTCTTATATTAGCATGTGTTTTCCAGTTTGTGTAATGCATTTTAGGGCATAGGGATAATACTATCATTAAAAATGGCAGAAGCTCCAACGCAAGCAGAAACTGGATTAAAAGAAACAAGCAGAGGGGCTGTAAGTAAAAAAATCTTTTGTGATTCAGCATAATCTCTTTGTGGTAATACCATATATATACTTACCATTATAAACTTATCTCTTACTTTGTGCAAAAATATGGCAAAAATTCTGTGAAATTACCTTTAAAAACGACCAGTGTAAAATTCATAATCTCGAGATCAGCAGTTAACTAAAAATTGTCACACATTGGCTTTTGTGTCAGAACAAAATTTTTGTGTGTCACTAAGATCAAACTGATATAAACCTTAACACTATGCAATACAATTTCTTTAACAGACGATTCATGATAATTTCATTTTCTGGTTATTGCAAGAAAAACCTTGGTAAATTACAATTGCTATTATCCAGATTCCTGTTACCTATCATGCAAAGTTTATTTATTAGACTGAAATAGACATATTTTTCTACAGGTAATGTTGGGTGAGTTGCCTCAGGAATTTCTAAATGTTGAAACCCCAGGGGGCGCCTCAAGTCAGATGGATCGTGATGCACAGATGGCTCAACAACTCGC
The DNA here is from genome assembly GCF_965637545.1 of Phallusia mammillata. Classification (NCBI taxonomy): domain Eukaryota; kingdom Metazoa; phylum Chordata; class Ascidiacea; order Phlebobranchia; family Ascidiidae; genus Phallusia; species Phallusia mammillata. The sequence continues at coordinate 23,857,534 of NC_137255.1, forward strand.
AGCTAGAGAAATCCAAAAGCAAAGAATGCAACCTGTTATGGTGACAGAACGCCTATTTATCTCTGTCATTGAGGTACAAAATCATGTGTATGCTAGTTTTTAGGGATAGGCCAAAACTGCAAATGTTTGTGCAACTGCTCGGCCGAGCACCGAGCATCAAAAATAGCGATGCTCGGTACTGAGTACTTGTGTTCTGGCTCATCTCAGCTCATCCATACCAGTTTTGTAGTTGCACAATGGTTAATAAGAATATTGTTAATCTTGCTTAATGGTCTATGTCAGTGGTTCCCAACCTTTCGTGGACCATGGCCCCCTTAAAGTAACTTTTTGGCCTCGTGGCCCCTTTCAAGTTACCATGTAGGACCTGTGGCCCCCTTAAAATGTAGATAGCAATCTCGCGTTGGAATGCGGTATAAATTTCTAATAGAGTAACAGGTCTAATAGAGTAAATGAGCGTGATAAACCTCACTAGAGACAAATAGTATGTGAAATAGTCGATTAAATTCGGGAATAAAGGTAAAGTGAAAATGACTTTTAGTGGGTGTTTTTTGTGAATCTACGCCCGTGGCCCCCAGAACACTGGGGGGCCATGGGCCCTGGTTGGGAACCACTGGTCTATGTATTCTATATGTTAGTGGTCTTTAACATGGTACCTAAAAAATGTTTTGTATTTGATTGATCTGTCTTTTGGTTGTTTTCAATTGTAAAATTTAACAACCAAAAAATTGTAAAGCACTGATTTTGCCTATTAATTGGAACAGTGGCAGTGTGTTCACTATCCATACACGTGCAAACAAAATTATTATATTAAAAAAAAATCATTTCATAATTCATCCAACTCAATATTTTTTGTGTTTTACAATCAGGCAAAACTGAACAAGAACTATGGACTTGTGAAAATGGACCCGTATTGTCGAATTCGAGTCAACCACACCATGGTGGAGACGGACACAGATCAAAACGGAGCAAAAAACCCCCACTGGACAAAACCGGTTTCTGTTGCCTGGAATGAACCAATTGAAACTATTTATGTTGAAATAATGGATGAAGTAAGTTGATCCAAGAATTAATAGTATGTAAATGTTATTATCAATCTTAAGCTCCTTGCATGTACTGATTGTAGTGTCAGTTTTGGGGTAGAGCTACTAACACCATAACGAGAATCCGAACATCGCTTTCACAAGGGGGCGTAAAGAGCTGAATTTTTATTTAGCGGCTATAAATGGGTTGGGTTGGGAAATAATTACATAAAATTTTTGCATTAGTAACTAATTTTTTGGGTTAGTTTTATTGAATTTTAAGTGCTAATACCTTACCCTGACCCTAATAGCCCTAACCGTGAGCATTTTTGGAGATATAACCAATCAAATGTGGGGGGTAGATTCTCGTTATGGTGTTAGTAGCTCTACCCAGTTTTGGTGGTTTGTAATTATTTAGTGTTACCATTTACTGTTTAATATTGTATGCAAACCTAGAGGCTTTAATATTGTATGCAAACCTAGACCTGGCCCAAACGTTTTTTTATGCACAGCCACATGTTTTATTTGATCATAAACATTACTGCCAGAGTACTGGTGTATATAGAATACAGTTTGATTGACAACCTGCACTGATGATGACAACAGAGATTGTCGAAACGTCTGAACAATGTATTCTATATACACCAGTACTCTGGCAGTAATGTTTATGATCAAATTACTTTTTAAGTCCATGTATAGTGTTCCTAAGCACATGTTTTATGTTTTGTAAAATGTCTTTTGAGTAAGGTTTATTAAAATGTAAAAAATGGTCAAAAATGCTTTAGTCTATATTTAGGTCTGTTAAAAACAAATTCTCTTTGCCCTTCCAAACTATGCAAATGCTGAAAACGGATTTGTTAACTTGGGCTTGTATTGTGATGCCAATGAACCTGATCTAACCTGCATTTCCACATTGTCTTATCGTGTTGAATAATTTATGACATGGTTTGAAGCGATACAATTATAAGAATAATTACAATGTAGGTATGCTGTCTTTGCATTATTTCTATTTTGTTTAGTTTAAAATTAATGTATACACAGTAAACCTCTGTTAATCCTGACCCATTTTGACCCCTCAGTTAATCCTGACCCACAAAAAAATTGTCATGATTAAGCAAAGTTCAAGTTATGTCGATTAGTTTAAACCTTACCATATTACAAATGGCGTGTGCCTACAGTTTTGTCCGAATCAGGCAAAGATCCAGATCAACAGATGTCCGCTGTAGTTATTTGGACTTATTTAAATACTTGATGATTGTCACACACAAATACCCCTTTTTCAATCAGTCATGTCAAGCAACACCTTTTTTTCATTGCAGAAATCATTACAAACTGATGTTCGAATAGCCTGGACAGATATAACCCTACCGGATGCTGTAAAACATGGAGAGCAGGTTGACGATTGGTGGCCGCTTACTGGAAAATTGGGTGTAGATCTTGAGGGATCAATTCATATGATGTTATCTAAAAAGGTAAGCTATAAAGGTTGTCACTTACAAAGCAATAAATGGGCTTCTCAATTTGTTAACTCACCACCTCCTTAACACTTTTTAAATGGGAATTTTAAAAAAAAATAATCTAAGTATTGCATGACTCAGTTTGTAGTGAAAGGAGGTTGGTGGTTACTGTCATTGTTAATGAGAAATATACTATCCAGATAATTAAAAAAAAGTGACTTGTATTTCATCTAAGCATTTTGCTATGCTGTATAACTCTGCTTATATCAGTCGCACTGGATTTCTTCTAACTGAATAATATAACATAGAAAAATCAACTTCCTTTAAAAGTAGTGTCAGTGCATGTTGTGGACCAGTGTTTTTAAATGTGGGCAGTACATCCTACAGGAGGAAAAATTTTAAGACATGGTTTTTGCTTTTGTTTGGGGTCACTGATTTAAATATTTGATTATATTTAAATGGTCAGACACAATGAATGTATCACCACATGTACATTTATAGGTGATTAGGTTTTTTGATGAAGCCTGAATCAATACAGCTTATTTCTTCTGTGTTGTGGGTGGAGCAACTTACATGAAAACTCACCACAGAAATATTTACTAAATATAACCGATAGATGGCGCAAAAAACACATTTATTTAGATTTACAGTAAGATTGGGTTAGGGTTAGGAACTGAGTTTTTAGGTTAAAGTTATTGGTATTAATATTATGAAACCTCACCCAACCCTAATAGCCCTAACCATCAGCAAACTTGCCTGGTGTAAGTTCTAATGTTATTAGAATTTCTGGCGTTGTGAAGCTCTTATCAATTTGTACTTAAATGTTAAGTAAGTTGCCAAAAGAAGCAATATATAGACTTTGGAAAACCAACAGAACTATACTTTATGACCATTGTTCCTTCATGTACCTTTTGCGTAGCATACTCCACTGAAATTAACTATAAAGCTGGTTTTCCATATTTTATTGCCATTTTATCACTTTTTCAGAGAGTTCAACAAACAGTTCCTTCGACAGGGATGCCCCTCATGTACCCCCAACCTGGGTATCCAATTGTTGCACCCATTGGGGTACCAGGAGCTACAACTGTTTATCCTTCGGCAGGTAACAATGAATTTTTATGATGTGACATTGAATTTATTGCCATACATGTTACTCTCAAAGGTTAAATGTTTTATATTTATCTTTTGGACTAACATACAATACACAAATCAATTATACTAGGGGGAGAAACATAGATTTGCTGATTTTTATACCTTGTACATTTTTATACCATTCTGGCTCTTAAATACAGTTAAGCTCAGTTAAATCGGATCAGTTAATCCGAATTTTTGCTTATTTATGACAAATCTCGAGGTACGGATGATTTGTCAATTGTAATGTGGTAAGACTTTAACTGATCAACATCGGTTAATCTGAATCTTTGCCTAATCTAGACAAATGTTTATTCCAAATAGGTCTGGATTAACAAAGTTCTACTGTATTACTTGAAAAAAAAAACACTTTTTTTTACCCACCACCCAAAATTACCTTTGCATTAGGAATGCCAGTTTATTACCCTCCAGGAGGAATTCCTCCCCAGCAGCAGCAACCACCTCAACCACAAGGGCCACTTTTCACAGAAGAGGTAAGACCTGAGTTTCATACACTAAGATGTAATTGTAGGTTAGGTGTTTGTAGTCATCTCTATGAATGATGTGATGTTTTTACATCAACGAACTGTAACACATTTCATCCTAACAGCTCCTCTGCATTTTTGAAACCCATATAAATCTAGTTTTTACTTCAGAAAAATGTTAAGTTATTTTAGTTTGGTTTTTAATGTATTAAGTTGATTATGGTTTAAAATCTTAAATAACTGTGTTCAAATTTTTTGCTTTTGGTGATCACAAAGGTTGAGTACCTTTGTATTAGTGATGTGTAGGATATTCGGTTTGCCGAATCCAAAAATATTTTGTTGCGATTCTGCCGAAACCAAATTTTAAACACCAATTTCAAGCATAAAAATAAGGTGCTAACAATCTTTCTAACGACGCCATAACCAAAATCGCGTTAACGATTATGATTTTAAAAACATTATCGTTTTTCCCAGCCCAGACTGACAACCTTAAACCTACAAAACATGTCCATTAGAAAAACTTATGTTTTCTTGTCAAAAGCGCGGAGTACGACTTTGCATGAAGTCATAAATGATTCGGTTGATTTGGACGAATTTATTCGGCAAAACTGCCGCATATTCGGTTTCAGCCAAACTAAATTAAGCCAATTCAGCACTCAATTTATTACATTTAAATAAATGTGGCCATAGTACGCCAGGCCCAATGAAGGCGTCATACCGAGTCAGCGATCACGATCACTAAACATTCCCATTTGGCAAAGCGTAGGCTAGAAAAATCATGCGATCGGATTCGAACCTACGAAAGGAGTCTTTCCGAGCCATATGGGATAATAGGGAGACCGACTTGATTTGATTAATGGGCCTGTCCTACTATGATTTATTTGCAAGTATGTTGTGATCGTTGGTCTGCATGGACGCTTCAGGGCTGATCCCAGTATGAATGTTTTCATTTTTGCTAAACATATGTGGTATAAATTACATTTTTTAGGTGTCCAACTCAAGTGTTAAATTTTCATAATGAGATATAACATAGTGCATTTGAAGTTCACTTTATATTGTTTAACAGGACGTAAAACAGTTAAAAGAAATGTTTCCTACCGTTGACGAAGACGTCGTTAAGACGGTGCTTGAGGCCAGTCGGGGTAATAAAGATGCCGCTATCAATTCACTGCTGGAGATGCAATAAAGCTTAAATTCATATGCAACTGTTTAAAACACAACCCTAAGACTTTCATTTAGTCTATACTTGTATTCAGCAATGGTAGGTAACCGCTGAAAACATGGATATATGGCTTGATAATTGGAAAAAGTGGCAAACTATTGAACTTTTCTTGTGTTTTCTTGACTTGCTATTGAAATAGCTATTACTCAAATACAGCATTTTAAGTCTTTAACTAATGCTGTATATGTTAACTTATCTGCCTATAGTCGTGTTAAAACGATTTTACGCAATGCTCAAATTTTGACCCAATGTTGCTGTATAAAGTGTCTTACTTTTTGCTTCCTAAATATGTAAATAACTAAAACTTTAGAGGTTAAGTTATTTGACATTATACAAACATGTATTTAGTAACGGTTTAATAACACTCAAAGACACTTTGTAATGACCAGTTACATTACAAAATGTCATTTATTTTTGATGTTTGGTCGGGTTTTGACGTAGTGCATTTTATTTGGACTTTGTAACAAACTGTTCCAATCGGCGCCGTCATTTTTTGCACCGCAGAACCCTGTAAGTAAAACATAAACGTAATAATTTTTATTTTCAAACTTTTAACGCACTAATTTCCACTTTAAAATGCACATTTGTTTTCTGCATTACCGCAGTTGTGCTGTTTTACAAGTACTTTTAAACACTGACAAAAATTAAGACAATCACTTCTATCAACAAAACAAAAAATCAACAACATAAATTGTAATTAGATTGTTTTCAAAAATTTGCATTACCTCTATGAGGTTATTCCCCCATGCTGAGAGCCACTAGTTTTGACCCAATTTTTTACTTAATTATTTTTTAAGCCTATCTAGCTTTTGGGTTTTCTGGTTGAATGTGAATTGGGTTCGAAATTGTTTCCTAATGTGTTGTATGAAAAGGCCTGGTGAGGTATTTTTACTTTGTCCAGTTGAGCTTTCGTTTCACACAAACTAATTTTACTGAATTTAAATCAATTGCCTCACAAGCATGTTAGAGTTATAACAATACTGTACTATAGTAAAACACATAATAAGAACTGTCTTATTCAGAAATATATCGGTCTAAATAGACGTTGGCGTGTTGTATTGTTTAACCGTTTCGACAAATGCTCATGTCTTTACCAGATATCACTGATATAGTGTTATTGTTTTTGAGCTGACTGTTTTTTCTTTTCCCAAAACACTTTCGTTTACTCCACATTTTTGTGCGCAAAACCATTCTACTGCCTTTTCATAGGGCTGCACATGAACAATTAATCAGTCCTATTGTGTTTTGCTTCAACGCCCCCCCGGTTGAGCATTTTTGTTCTAAACAATGTTCAGGAATTTCTATAATAACCCTAATAATAAATTCTTTGTTTGGTGCGAGTTTCAGGCGTGAGTCTTTCTTGCACTTTACTTTTCGTTCTTCACCACTTGTTTGTTGTGTTGTGTTTCTGCTTTTGTTACGTGTGTTCCACTTTTATTGTTCTCGGCGTTGTGTTGTGTGTTTCGGTCTTAATTCCGCTGTTAACGCAATTTCAAGTATTAATCGCGTATTTGAGAGAATCTAACAAAACATCGTACTTATCTGACGTCATCAGTGACGCAAGGGAGTTTAAGAAATCGTAAGTATAGTGAAGGTTAGTATGCGTATGTATGTTTCCATCAATGTTAAGTAGTAGTTTAGAAAAAAGAATAAATTGAAACTGGAAGGATGGAACTATTACATAATAAGTAAGCTGTAAAGAGTAGGCTACACTCTGTTCCCACTTAGTTGAAGGCTCATCAATTCAGCTAGTGACAGGACATTGAATGTGGACAAAGTGTGTCTAAAGCCTTTCTCTGTCTCCAATTATTTTAGTTAATCATTCGCGGTTTGGACGTAAATGGATGACAACAAAAACTGATTATTTGAAACGTTTTGTGTACCATGATATGGTCACAAACTAACTCAGGTCATCAACTGACTCTTTTAAATCTGTGGATTTGGGGGTACAAGATATTGATAACAGCCTGTGGTTCTTAACCCCCTTATTGCTGAATTATTTTTCTCAAAACGCCCGTATGCATGCTTAATTGCGCCAAAAATCTAGTGTGATTTTTTCCAAAAGACTTGTAAGTCGTTACTTCCAACACTGGCATATATTAGCTCCATAATTTGACTTTTCTTGCACAAATGTAAATGCGCGCAGTTTATGTATTGTTTTGTGGTGTTTGTCTGTATATTCTAGGCAACTCGAAAGCCTGTTTGCTAGATTTGTTTATATTGTATTCTTACCTTTCGAGTCTTTAAAACAAATAACCAACTTCTATATTGTGGGCTACAAGTTGGGCAGAAACAAAGGAGCCATCATTTATTTTTGCTTCAACGTAATTCCGACCAAACTTTTTCAGACCATATCTTTTAGCTGACACAAAATTAAAAAAATCACAATACAAAAAGATATAAATTTGCACCTCCAACAAAACCTCCATCGGTGGGCGCTATAATCCGTCTCGTAAGTTCCCATCGGCTTCGTTACGATAAAATAACTTTCACATCGGCCCAGTTGTTTGCAAAACGACGACCGGTACTAAGATGGTCCTAAACCTAGACAGGTAAAGTAAAACATGGTATAGTGCATGAAGTACCCTTTGTGTATGAAAAAGTGCAACATGCAGGGAAAAGCTTTTGGCTAATTTTGTTAAGTTGTTTGGGCGGTAAGTTTTTGTTAACGCAGTTATAGCCATGATAGGTAGTATACGAATCAAGACTTTTTGACATTGGTTAATCTAACCTTTGGGCCTAATTCGAGCTTTTATTTAAAAGATTAAGTTCAGCCCGGTTTCGCACTTAATTGTACGTACGGACTCCGGCAACTAGATATCAAACACTTTATTGGCACTATAATCGGTAACGTTAATTTTTTGAAGGTTTTTTTGCGTGTCTGTTGCATTTCCAGTAGTTTAGTATTAATTTTATTATTTAGCAAAATTAAAGAGATTTTTTTTTGAAAAACGAAAATACCATGGTATGACAAAACTGAAAATGGAGTTATACTAGTGTAAGTTGTATGTTGTACAGTAAATGGGAATGTGTTAAAAAGTTATTTCTATAGTTGACTTTAGGAAAAAATAAAAAAAATAAACGAAGGCTTGTAGCCATATTAGGAAAGCAATTGTGCCTTCGTGTCATGCTTGCTCAAGCTCTGGACTGGTGTTATTTTTATTTCCTGGTAATGGGCGGCAATGACCTCGTTATGCTTGTGATTTAGTACTTGAATATTTGCCAACAAGAACCAAAACATAACATGACATCACTGCTTGTTTGGAGACCATAAAGTTTTTGCAATAAAAGGGGAAAGTTAAACAATGGCAGTCAGTTAATGTGCCCCAAGAGTTGTGCCATTCGGCCGAACAATGGTAGTAACTGTCTTGTTATGTGCTTTCAGCGTATTTCTTTTATTGCAGTACATGTTTAAACTTGCAAACAGCAAGTTCAAACATGACGGGGCACCCGCCCCAATTGCTTGAAAAGACTAAGTTCATCTGTACAAGACTGTTCTTTCCTACGAGCTTCATGCAAAAAAAACATGAGTGACGGCGAACCCCAATCCAATTTTCCTCAAATACCGGATGACGTTGTACGCCCACAACAGGGTGAACTTCTGCCCTTACCCACATCACCCCTTGTGCCGGCCGGAAATGCACAGCTCCAACATGTCCAACCCAACGGATCGGGTGGAGTGGTAGGCCTATCGCGATCAACTCCAAACCAATTATCCCCAGTCGGTCAAAATAATCAACACCAAGTTATTAACATGGTGAGATTTTTGCTGTAGAAAAATAGCAGTGTGTTTCCAACTTTACCTATTTTATTTGCAGGAGAGAGTAGAAGCACCGCATTTCGGAGACACAATAACCAACACAACTGGGCCAGTGTACCACGGACCAGTAGAGCTTCATCAACACAACTATTACACCCTTGTTCAACAAAGACAAACAGTTCAGCTAACGAACGAACAACCTCCTACTTCAACACAACCACCTGTACCACTTGTCGAAAGAGAAAAGACGGAACCAAAACGTATAGATGTATCAACACCCTCTGCACACACAGCGGCGATTGATGAGGAACAACCTCACTGTTCAACGTGGCCTGGTGCTTCGAGTTCTCCCAGTGCAGTTTGGCCTACCGTAACCCCAACGACCTCACGAACCGCTAAAAGTGAAAAATGTTCGTATGAACCCAATTGCATTAATCCTGAATAGTTTTAGAAGACTGTTTCGTTTTTAAACATGTTTCAGTTGTTTAATATTTGTATGCTAAAATTTGCTTGGGATGTGGTATCGAAATCATCTACCCTTCTCGGTACATTCGGAACGTAAATGTTGGCGATGCCCAGGCAGAACTCTGAACAAATAACACTTTGTTATTTTATTACTCTAGTATCGACCCGGTAATAAAAATTGTACTTTATTATTTATGAGGCTGACAAAAAGTTTGTAATTGTTTTGCAGACCGACAACCTTAAACCTACAAAACACGTCTATTAGAAAAACCCACATTTTCATGTCAAAAGCGTGAAGTCATAAATGATTCGGTTCCGACGAATTTATTCGGCAATACTTGCGAATATTCGGTTTCAGCCTTACCTAATTAAGCCAATTCAGCACATCTCTAATTTTAATAACTGCTCAATATATTTTATTTAAACAAATGTGGCCATAGTACGCCAGGCTCAACAAAGGCGTCATAGCGAATTAGACGGTCACTAAGCGTTCCCGTCTGGCAAGGCGTATAGGCTGAAAAAATCTTGTTGTGGGATTCGAACCTACGACAAGAGTCTTTTCGGACCATATGGGATACTGGGGTGACCGGCTTGATTTGTTATGACAGCTTTATTAACCTAGTATATTATGATTTATATAGTATGCCGTGACCGTTGGGCTGCATAGACGTTTCAGGGCTGATCCCAGTATGAATGCATTTATCTTAGCTAAACATATCTGGTATAAATTTAAATTTATTATGCGTCCAACTCAAGAAAAAAAAAGTTAAATTTTCATTATGAGTTATATCATATTGTATTTGAGGTTCAATTTATATTGTTTTACCAGGACGTAAAACAATTAAAAGAGATGTTTCCTACCGCTGACGAGGAGGTCGTTAAGACCGTGCTTGAGGCCAGTCGGGGTAATAAAGATGCCGCAATTAATTCACTGCTGGAGATGCAATAAAGCTCGGAAATTCATATGCAACTGTTTAAAACATACTTAAGACTTTCATTTAGTCTGTACCTGTATTTAGCAATGGTAGGTAACCGCTGAAAACATCGATATATGGCTTGATAATTGGAAAAAGTGGCAAAGTGATTGAACTTTTCTTGTTTTTTTTCTTGACTTGCTATTGAAACAGCTATTGCTCAAATACAGCATTTTAGGTCTTACAAACTACTGCGATATCTGTGAACTTATCTGCCTATAGTCGTGTTAAAACGATTTATAAAAAACGCAATGCTCGAATTATGACCTAATGTTTCTGTATAAAGTGTATTATTTTTTGCTTCCTAAATATGTAAATAACTAAAACTTTAGAGGTTAAGCTATTTGAAATTATACAAACATGTATTTCGTAACGGTTTAATAACACTCAAGACACTCTGTAATGACCAGTTACATTACAAAATGTCATTTATTTTTTATGTTTGGTCGGGTTTTGGTGCAGTGCATTTTATTTGGACTTTGTAACAAACTGTTCTCCAATCAGCACCTTCATTTTTTGCACCGCAACACTCTGTAAGTGAAACAAAAACATAACCATTTTTCTTCTTAAGCTTTTAACGCATTAATTTCCACTTTAAAATGCACATTTTTTTTCTGCATTACCGCAGTTTGCTGTTTCACAAGTACCTTTAAACACTGACAAAAAATTAAGACAATCACTTCCATCAACAAAACAACATATTCGACAACATAAATTGTAATTAGATTGTTTTCAAAAATTTGCAAACTATGACGTCACAGAAGGAAGACTCTTTCGAATTAAAATTTTAAAATTACCTCTATGAGGTTATTCCCCCACGCTGAGAGCCACTAGTTTTGACCCAATTTTTTACTTAATTATTTTTTAAGTCTATCTAGCTTTTGGGTTTTCTGGCTGAATGTGAATTGGGTTCGAAATTGTTTCCTAATGTGTTGTATAAAAAGGCCTGGTGAGGTATTTTTACTTTGTCCAGTTGAGCTTTCGTTTCACACAAACCTATTTTACTGAATTTAAATCAATTGCCTCACAAGCATGTTAGAGTTATAACAATACTGTACAATAGTAAATCACATAATAAGAACTGTCTTATTCAGAAAATATATCGGTCTAAATAGACGTTGGCGTGTTGTATTGTTTAACCGTTTCGACAAATGCTCATGTCTTTACCAGATATCACTGATATAGTGTTATTCTTTTAGTTCTTGTGGCTGACTGTTTTTGCTTTTTCCAAAACACTTTCGTCAGCATTTTTTCGTGGGAAAAAGATGCTACTGCCAATCTATAGGGCTGCACATTAACAAGCAATCAGTCCTATTGTGTTTTGCTTTCTTAACAAATAAAATCCAACAATACTGGTTCGTATCCAACGCAAAACAAGTAGACGTCAAATATATTATTTGTAACATATGACAAAAAACATTATTTGTTTAATTAAGTTTTTCGCTACCCTCGGTTGAGTAAACATTGTTCCGAAATTTCTAGAACCACCCTAATAATCTAAATTCTTTGTGTTTTGTTGCGAGTTTCAGGCATGGGTCTTTCTTGCACTTTATTTTCGTTCTTCACCAGTTAGTTGTTGTGTTGTGTTTTTGTTACATGTGTTCCACTTTTATTGTTCTCGGCTTTGTGTATGTGTGTTTCGGTCTTATTTCCGCTGTTAACGCAATTCAAAGTATTAATCGCGTATTTGAGAGAATCTAACCAAACATCGAACTAGTCTGACGTCATCAGTGACGTAAAATTTTGAGAAATCGTTAAGTTTAGTGAAGGTTATGTATGTTTCCATCTATGTGTTTAATTCAAAGCCGGATGAATTGAAAATAGAAGCATGAAACCATTGCATAAAAAGTAAGTTGCAGACAGTAGGCCTAGACTACAAACTGTGGGAATTGCACAAACTTAAAAACCCACAACAGATAACTTTGCTAAATGCCGATGGATGGAGCAAAGAGCATTAAAGACCATGCCTATGTAAAATGGCCGAATGGTCCGGCGCGCTTGACCCATGTACAGACGGAAAAAAAAACTTCATCAAAAGCGTCCTGGGTTCGAACCCCGTAAAAACAGTTTAAAAAATGCTGCTGTCGGTTTATGCTGACAGCGTTTAGGTGGTTTTATGATAAAACCACCCACAAACTCAACCTATGAACTTTGTTTTTGACCCGATCCCAGTCTCACTGCTAATTTAAACGATTGTGCTCTTTACGTCATATCTATCGGTATTTAACTTCGTCTGTTGTGAGTTCTTATGTTTTACCCAGGACACTCCCGGGGACGAGGTTTTTTTATGTCTGTACATGGTCGGCTCGTGCGAGGGGGCTGCGGAGCTGCAGCACCCCCAGTATTTTTACTTGACATTCCTTTTCCAAGTTGTTATACAAAACAATCTTTACAGATAGTTTTTATGTTTGATCAGTGTATACTAAGAATAACTTTTATGGCATTAATCGACATTTTATCAAAATTAATAAAAATTTTGTATTATTTAAAAAAATAATAATAGGTAAGCACTTTTTTCCAAGGAATGCAGCCTGACTACGGTAACTATAGCCAGGTGATTGTTTCCGTCATGGTAGTTGGTTTCAATTTGGCGCGTGGTGATACCGGTTTTGTTGCTTCTTGTTATAATGTGACATGTAGTCTGCAGTCTGCACCAACTATTTTTGTTAAAAAAACTTTACGGATAACATTTTTAATTGTAATTTATTTTGCGCAAAGTCGCGAACATCGTCTGCAACCTGTTTAATATCACACAATGTATTTTTGTTTGTTTTTTTAGAAAGACTGTAGCCTATAAAGAACAGCTACGGGTGACACTAAAACGCTGAATGGGCGGGACGTCGCGAAAACCGCTAAATATCGGGTTAAATTGCTGACGGTTGGAGCTATTAAGGTTGGGATAAGGTTTTGTAATAGAAAATCATTAAAAAAAATTCCGCCGAACACTACATTCCGCGCCCGAAACGTCCCGCCATCTCCCGCGACGTCCCGCCATAGCATTTTTGCCTAATGTCAGGAAATAGTTGAATAAGTTTTAGGCAGGGACATTTTTTGATTCATATACTATTATAAAACCTCAACCTAACCCTAATAGCACTAACCGTCAGCAATTTACCCGATATTGAGCGGTTTCCGCGACGTCCCGCCCATTCAGCGTTTTAGTGTCACCCACAGCTACACTGTACTATAGTTTACTAAAATTTTAAAATATTTTATAGTATACTAAAATAGTATAATACAGGTCATGTGCCCTTTAAGTCTACAGCATCAAGTCAGCCACTGGTGAAAGCATATGGTTCTGATGGGCGAAACCTTTTTTCCTGACTGACATGCCATGACCATCACCATTGGGAACATATTGCTCAACTTTAACAATTTTGCCTGCCAATTACAAAAGCAACAAAATGGTGTTGAAATCAGGGACAAGAAATCAACCAATAAGTGTGAGGTAGGTATCAGATGGCAGAACACAAACATATTTTTTGTGTCAGATTAAGAACAGACATAAATAACAGAAACTTCACAAGTTAACAGAAAAAACACCCTTGCCTTAAAAAATGAATACTCACTCAAAATAGTACATACTGTGTTCCTCATAAAAACTTAACTTTTAGTTACTAATTTTACTAATTTAGAAAGTTCAGGTTTTTACATCAATATTGATTCTGAATTTATAAACAGATCTCATAAACAAGTAAAAGATGCTTCTTGCAATGAGGTGGTGTTTACACAAGATGATAGCATCAACAAGAAATTTGGTCAGTTACTATTGTCATCCAGTGAGTGCATGGTGTTTATGACTGAAAAAAGTGCAACTTCTAGAAATACTTAAAAACATTTTTTTTCTATTTTCTAATACAGATTTTGTTGGTTGCAGACTTGCAGTACACTTTCTTTCTGTGCAACCCACTCTCACATAAAATCTCCAGCATGCACGCCTGTGTTATCGGGCTGATAATTGTGCGCAGGTATTTTTGCAGTGTATATGGCTATACTAAATTTTCTTCCAATGTACAAAATTTATTGCTCATACAATATGTAAATCTGTTGCCATGGTAGTTTTATTTTTGTTGAAAAGGTTTAGTATTTCTTTAGCAATGTCTACATCAGGGGTTCTTAACCAAGGGTTCTCGTACCCCCAAGGGGTGTGAGAACTGTTCCTAGGGGGTGCGGGGATGCTGAATCATTAAGGTTGGTTAGATCTATTCTATATAATTAAGAAACCCAGGGGGGTGCAAAAAAAAGAAAAAAAGGTTAAGAACCACTGGTCTACATTCTACAGGCAGTCAGAATAAAGATTACATATTGTCTGGGTGTTGGTTATTACCCATTGATAAATTAATCATTTCTCCAACCAATTAGAACTTGGTTGTCGAATACAGTAGTACAAACATTTTTTTTTTCTTGTATGATATTTACCACAAATGACATTTGAAGATAGTTTATATAATGGAAGCTGTTTTTATGCATGCTGAGTGCAGATTTTTTTCTTGGTACTATTGGGTTATTTTTACATTTTGTGAGGAAGACTCAGTTAAGGTTTAATTAACATCAGGAGCTAAATATACCAATAACTTGAGGTTTTTGTTCTAATTGACAAACCTGCCACATCTTTCAGCAAATGTGTTTTTGGTATTTTTGTTGGTAAAAACCTTCTCACTACGGTCAAATTTTACTGTACCTATTTCAATCAAATTGTATACTTTCAGTTTAATATTGTAATAAAAATAAATATTCCTTATTTTCTTTCTGAAGTTTTTGAAAAACTGATGTTTGTTTATTGATTCATTTACAATACAATTTCAAAATCAATATGATTACCTAATTTGCCTTTTTAATGACAGTCACAGGCTTGTACTCCATATAACTAAAGGACTCATATTTTATGTGTGTTTAATTTATGAATAAAACAGCCTTTTGCAATGCACTGGCACAAACAGTAAAATGTTACAAAACAGAAATGTGAAAGAGAATGTGAAACATGGATTTTTTTTGTTTAAAACAAAAATATGGCTTCTGTAATTACAATTGTATGATTAAATGCTTTTTTAAGAAAATCGCAAACATGTTTGCTTCAAACTAGCCAGTAAACTGTGTTTTATGTTAGGATATTAATGCATGATCAAAACATTGTGTATGGTGTAGTAGGTTCTGGGTGGAGTTTATACCAAAAATAAAAAGGCATTTGCACAGCTTTGTGGTCTTCATTTCTCAGAAAAAGTTTCCATTTAAAAAGGGAGAACAGTTCCGTTTTGTTAGTCATTTAAGTCGCAATATGGCTGGGTCTCCCAACTGTGTTAAAAATTCGATGTTGAATAAAATAGTTCGAGTACATATATTAAAAAAACAGGACAGTGAAGTTCACGAGTAGGAGCAAAACTTCATCAGAATCAACCCTAACATTGAATCTTTTATATGGGAGTGTTTATACGCATTTAATGTTTAATAAGTACCTCAAACTCCTTTTGAGAGCGTACACAATATAACTTACCTACCTAAAACCAAGAACACAAACTGGCGCCAGTTTGTTTACAACGGTATGTGACGTCATAATGCGTACATTTTTATTCATGGTAGTCAGGCTGCATTCCTTGGAAAAAAGTGCTTACCATAATAATAATAATAAGTTATCTATGGCGGAGCTGCAGCTCCAGTTTCGTGACGTTTCATGACGTTTTCAGTTGTGCGCATGCGCACTTGGAAAAGCTACATGCCGGGCGAAATAGGCGAGAGGGGGCTGTGGCTCGCGTAGATTTAAGTAGATTTAAGTAGATTGCGTAGTTTGCGTAGATTGCGTAGATTGCGTAGATTGCGTATTTTAGAGGAGCCCCGCGCAGCCCCTCGCGTGACGTAGCGCTAGTTGTGTTGTCTGCTTCGCGTCAGTGAGCTCCAAAGCCAAACCCGTGTACTGTGTTTTTAAGTTCGACAGTGAGTGCAGTTAAATAACTAGGGTCTAGTGTACAATTGTACGTACATAGGTTAATGACGTCACAAAATCATGAAATTACGTCACAACATAGTTTAGGTCATATGATGACGTCATGCAAAATTTTGCGTATCTATGACGTCATTAACCCTGTTTTTAACCGCACTAAAAAACTTGACGTCACTCATGCGCCCCCTTACAAACCACTGTGGTAAAAAGGGGGAAATAAAATGGAAAACACATTTAAGGTACAGTAACAAATTGAACTTAAACAAGTTTTAAACATTACTGCTCACATCTGAGCGTTTTTGAAAGCAAAAGATACTTAAAATACCCAAAAATGCTGCACTATAAATACGAAAATGTGAAAATACAAAAAAAGTTATCAAACAAAGACATGTTCATTAGGATGATGATGACTCAATCGTTTTTTTTTTCTCAAATACCTCACGGAAAATTTGTCAACAGAGAAAGCTACATCACAGAGTTGCAAATGGGCCTGAAACTGGAGCCCGACCCGAAAGTAGCAGCAGGAAACTCGGCCGAACCCGAATCGTTTTTGGGAAGCCCGTTTAGGCCGGAAAGTTTTATTAACAAGCGTATATATTAAAGCAGGGGTGTCCAACACGTGGTACGCGTGCCAAAAGTGGCACGCAGAGCATTTTAAATGGCACGCAATTTTTGGACATTCAGATGGTAAACATTAGGATTTGTCACACAATTAATATTTTTCTATTGATTCTTTTTGGCCTTTATTCTAACTTCAGTAAAGATGATCAGTATCAAGGTTACACAAATCCACTAAATAAATTGGTCGTTTTTAGACTTCATCCGTCCACCTTTAGGCGCTTGAAACTGTCGAATTCTGGATAATTCTGGGCCTTTATGCTGTCGTATTATATTCCATGTGATGGATTCTGCGCCTTAAGCGACATGGTATGTTATAAAAGGTTTCTGGAGTATCATAAAAACGTTTACTCATTACTCGCGTTTGACAACATATTTTTTCTACCGTTAAGACGTTTAAGACATGGTTTGAAAAAAGTAGGCCTACCAAACGTTGGCGGGCGTGTATATTTTAAAACCTAAATTGGCACGGCAGTGCTTTCGAGTTGGACACGCCTGCATTAAAGCTTCAAAAAAAGACAACCAAAAGACCAAAATACAATGGGTCTTGAACATAGGGTTTTAGGGCTGTTTGACATTAGGTCAGGACCAGCAGCTGGCTACTTAGCTCGCTAAGCATATTGAAAAAAATGCCGATACAAGTGCAAAGTCAGGCCCGAATCAAGCCCGTTTTTCACGAAACCCAAACAAGACCCGAACCCGGCCTTTAAAGTCAGACCCTACTTACAACTCTGCCACTAGTTTAATAAGGAAGTTTTTTAAAAAGTTATCTGTTTAATCACTTTTTCTTGCAACAAACAAAGTTGGAAAAGGCGGTAAAACCAGAGTAAGTCACCAAGAAATCTTGTAAACAATTCAAGTTGATTACTGAGGTAATTTTCACAAAGCAGCTAATTTGTTTGTGGCATATCGGCCTTTTAAAGAAACCAGTTGTTCCCTAAGCTAGCATCGAACGCAAAATCAGCCATCTTTGAAGGTTTATTTATAAAAGAAAGCAATATTTAGAAGATCTATTAATTCATGCAGGCCATTTCATCGTCAAATTGTGCTACTGTGTAACTCATATCGTTAGGAGAAAAACTATGTGTCGTCCCAACAGCGTTTTGTTTTTAATCACTTAACTTGCTTGTTGCAAAAAAAACAGTAACGTAGCAAAACATAAAAGATAGACAGGAAGCGCGAAAAAAGGAGGCAGCACCTTGTGGATACCGATAGAAAAGAATGTGCTGTACATCGTCGTCTTCACATATCGAGTTAGGTGCATTACGAGTATGATGTGCGGTAAATCAGATTCAAAACTTTCCAACAATTTCTACGACCAAATAAAAAACGACCATATAGTGTCTTTTTAACTGCATTGTTAATCAATTATTAGAATGAACTGTGATGTTTGTGATACTCCAAACGAAATTATGTTATGTATGTTACTTACACAAAACACGATAATTTTCAAGGACAATCCAAGATGTATTGGCGTCATCTTACGATCGCACTCGTCTGCTGTTTTTTAAATCTTTTTTTAAAAGTTTTTTAAAAATCCCTTACCATACAGGATCACAGCCCCGAACTTATCAAGTGACCGTTTTTTCGCTGTTTACTGCACGTTTTTACCAGTCATTCGCCCTTGTTTTCGCATGTGACTTGTAAATTTGCCGTTTGCCAAAACCAACAAAAAATTGTGAAGCTGCTCCAAAATACGTAAGCCCAAAGGGTGCGCACTCTACACAAGGCCGACATGCCTCAACTAAATTGTCTGCTGAGAGAAAAGTAATCAAGCGATCGACTTGAAATTGCTCATCAGCCTTCTTGAGGCTTGTATCTACTTTTTACCGTCTTTGCCGACTTCGAATTCCAAAAAATGACTTTGTGACGTCACAATTACCATTTTTAAAAAAGGTCCTTTGGGAGAGGGGGCACTGTGCAGCGCCCTCCGGTGGCATATCTACCGGGGGTGCATCAATCGACGGTAGGGGCCCTAAGGTTTCTTGCGATGGCTCCCGCTTGTAGCTAGCTCGTCGCAAAGCCGAGATGTAGGCTCTCAAAGATGACCGTTTTTACGTACGATTCTACACTTGGTAACAAACGGGTACGTACGACTCTACACAAGGCCGACATGCCTCAACTAAATTGTCTGCTGAGAGAAAAGTAATCAAGCGATCGACTTGAAATTGCTCATCAGCCTTCTTGAGGCTTGTATCTACTTTTTACCGTCTTTGCCGACTTCGAATTCCAAAAAATGACTTTGTGACGTCACAATTACCATTTTTAAAAAAGGTCCTTTGGGAGAGGGGGCACTGTGCAGCGCCCTCCGGTGGCATATCTACCGGGGGTGCATCAATCGACGGTAGGGGCCCTAAGGTTTCTTGCGATGGCTCCCGCTTGTAGCTAGCTCGTCGCAAAGCCGAGATGTAGGCTCTCAAAGATGACCGTTTTTACGTACGATTCTACACTTGGTAACAAACGGGTACGTACGACTCTACACAAGGCCGACATGCCTCAACTAAATTGTCTGCTGAGAGAAAAGTAATCAAGCGATCGACTTGAAATTGCTCATCAGCCTTCTTGAGGCTTGTATCTACTTTTTACCGTCTTTGCCGACTTCGAATTCCAAAAAATGACTTTGTGACGTCACAATTACCATTTTTAAAAAAGGTCCTTTGGGAGAGGGGGCACTGTGCAGCGCCCTCCGGTGGCATATCTACCGGGGGTGCATCAATCGACGGTAGGGGCCCTAAGGTTTCTTGCGATGGCTCCCGCTTGTAGCTAGCTCGTCGCAAAGCCGAGATGTAGGCTCTCAAAGATGACCGTTTTTACGTACGATTCTACACTTGGTAACAAACGGGTACGTACGACTCTACACAAGGCCGACATGCCTCAACTAAATTGTCTGCTGAGAGAAAAGTAATCAAGCGATCGACTTGAAATTGCTCATCAGCCTTCTTGAGGCTTGTATCTACTTTTTACCGTCTTTGCCGACTTCGAATTCCAAAAAATGACTTTGTGACGTCACAATTACCATTTTTAAAAAAGGTCCTTTGGGAGAGGGGGCACTGTGCAGCGCCCTCCGGTGGCATATCTACCGGGGGTGCATCAATCGACGGTAGGGGCCCTAAGGTTTCTTGCGATGGCTCCCGCTTGTAGCTAGCTCGTCGCAAAGCCGAGATGTAGGCTCTCAAAGATGACCGTTTTTACGTACGATTCTACACTTGGTAACAAACGGGTACGTACGACTCTACACAAGGCCGACATGCCTCAACTAAATTGTCTGCTGAGAGAAAAGTAATCAAGCGATCGACTTGAAATTGCTCATCAGCCTTCTTGAGGCTTGTATCTACTTTTTACCGTCTTTGCCGACTTCGAATTCCAAAAAATGACTTTGTGACGTCACAATTACCATTTTTAAAAAAGGTCCTTTGGGAGAGGGGGCACTGTGCAGCGCCCTCCGGTGGCATATCTACCGGGGGTGCATCAATCGACGGTAGGGGCCCTAAGGTTTCTTGCGATGGCTCCCGCTTGTAGCTAGCTCGTCGCAAAGCCGAGATGTAGGCTCTCAAAGATGACCGTTTTTACGTACGATTCTACACTTGGTAACAAACGGGTACGTACGACTCTACACAAGGCCGACATGCCTCAACTAAATTGTCTGCTGAGAGAAAAGTAATCAAGCGATCGACTTGAAATTGCTCATCAGCCTTCTTGAGGCTTGTATCTACTTTTTACCGTCTTTGCCGACTTCGAATTCCAAAAAATGACTTTGTGACGTCACAATTACCATTTTTAAAAAAGGTCCTTTGGGAGAGGGGGCACTGTGCAGCGCCCTCCGGTGGCATATCTACCGGGGGTGCATCAATCGACGGTAGGGGCCCTAAGGTTTCTTGCGATGGCTCCCGCTTGTAGCTAGCTCGTCGCAAAGCCGAGATGTAGGCTCTCAAAGATGACCGTTTTTACGTACGATTCTACACTTGGTAACAAACGGGTACGTACGACTCTACACAAGGCCGACATGCCTCAACTAAATTGTCTGCTGAGAGAAAAGTAATCAAGCGATCGACTTGAAATTGCTCATCAGCCTTCTTGAGGCTTGTATCTACTTTTTACCGTCTTTGCCGACTTCGAATTCCAAAAAATGACTTTGTGACGTCACAATTACCATTTTTAAAAAAGGTCCTTTGGGAGAGGGGGCACTGTGCAGCGCCCTCCGGTGGCATATCTACCGGGGGTGCATCAATCGACGGTAGGGGCCCTAAGGTTTCTTGCGATGGCTCCCGCTTGTAGCTAGCTCGTCGCAAAGCCGAGATGTAGGCTCTCAAAGATGACCGTTTTTACGTACGATTCTACACTTGGTAACAAACGGGTACGTACGACTCTACACAAGGCCGACATGCCTCAACTAAATTGTCTGCTGAGAGAAAAGTAATCAAGCGATCGACTTGAAATTGCTCATCAGCCTTCTTGAGGCTTGTATCTACTTTTTACCGTCTTTGCCGACTTCGAATTCCAAAAAATGACTTTGTGACGTCACAATTACCATTTTTAAAAAAGGTCCTTTGGGAGAGGGGGCACTGTGCAGCGCCCTCCGGTGGCATATCTACCGGGGGTGCATCAATCGACGGTAGGGGCCCTAAGGTTTCTTGCGATGGCTCCCGCTTGTAGCTAGCTCGTCGCAAAGCCGAGATGTAGGCTCTCAAAGATGACCGTTTTTACGTACGATTCTACACTTGGTAACAAACGGGTACGTACGACTCTACACAAGGCCGACATGCCTCAACTAAATTGTCTGCTGAGAGAAAAGTAATCAAGCGATCGACTTGAAATTGCTCATCAGCCTTCTTGAGGCTTGTATCTACTTTTTACCGTCTTTGCCGACTTCGAATTCCAAAAAATGACTTTGTGACGTCACAATTACCATTTTTAAAAAAGGTCCTTTGGGAGAGGGGGCACTGTGCAGCGCCCTCCGGTGGCATATCTACCGGGGGTGCATCAATCGACGGTAGGGGCCCTAAGGTTTCTTGCGATGGCTCCCGCTTGTAGCTAGCTCGTCGCAAAGCCGAGATGTAGGCTCTCAAAGATGACCGTTTTTACGTACGATTCTACACTTGGTAACAAACGGGTACGTACGACTCTACACAAGGCCGACATGCCTCAACTAAATTGTCTGCTGAGAGAAAAGTAATCAAGCGATCGACTTGAAATTGCTCATCAGCCTTCTTGAGGCTTGTATCTACTTTTTACCGTCTTTGCCGACTTCGAATTCCAAAAAATGACTTTGTGACGTCACAATTACCATTTTTAAAAAAGGTCCTTTGGGAGAGGGGGCACTGTGCAGCGCCCTCCGGTGGCATATCTACCGGGGGTGCATCAATCGACGGTAGGGGCCCTAAGGTTTCTTGCGATGGCTCCCGCTTGTAGCTAGCTCGTCGCAAAGCCGAGATGTAGGCTCTCAAAGATGACCGTTTTTACGTACGATTCTACACTTGGTAACAAACGGGTACGTACGACTCTACACAAGGCCGACATGCCTCAACTAAATTGTCTGCTGAGAGAAAAGTAATCAAGCGATCGACTTGAAATTGCTCATCAGCCTTCTTGAGGCTTGTATCTACTTTTTACCGTCTTTGCCGACTTCGAATTCCAAAAAATGACTTTGTGACGTCACAATTACCATTTTTAAAAAAGGTCCTTTGGGAGAGGGGGCACTGTGCAGCGCCCTCCGGTGGCATATCTACCGGGGGTGCATCAATCGACGGTAGGGGCCCTAAGGTTTCTTGCGATGGCTCCCGCTTGTAGCTAGCTCGTCGCAAAGCCGAGATGTAGGCTCTCAAAGATGACCGTTTTTACGTACGATTCTACACTTGGTAACAAACGGGTACGTACGACTCTACACAAGGCCGACATGCCTCAACTAAATTGTCTGCTGAGAGAAAAGTAATCAAGCGATCGACTTGAAATTGCTCATCAGCCTTCTTGAGGCTTGTATCTACTTTTTACCGTCTTTGCCGACTTCGAATTCCAAAAAATGACTTTGTGACGTCACAATTACCATTTTTAAAAAAGGTCCTTTGGGAGAGGGGGCACTGTGCAGCGCCCTCCGGTGGCATATCTACCGGGGGTGCATCAATCGACGGTAGGGGCCCTAAGGTTTCTTGCGATGGCTCCCGCTTGTAGCTAGCTCGTCGCAAAGCCGAGATGTAGGCTCTCAAAGATGACCGTTTTTACGTACGATTCTACACTTGGTAACAAACGGGTACGTACGACTCTACACAAGGCCGACATGCCTCAACTAAATTGTCTGCTGAGAGAAAAGTAATCAAGCGATCGACTTGAAATTGCTCATCAGCCTTCTTGAGGCTTGTATCTACTTTTTACCGTCTTTGCCGACTTCGAATTCCAAAAAATGACTTTGTGACGTCACAATTACCATTTTTAAAAAAGGTCCTTTGGGAGAGGGGGCACTGTGCAGCGCCCTCCGGTGGCATATCTACCGGGGGTGCATCAATCGACGGTAGGGGCCCTAAGGTTTCTTGCGATGGCTCCCGCTTGTAGCTAGCTCGTCGCAAAGCCGAGATGTAGGCTCTCAAAGATGACCGTTTTTACGTACGATTCTACACTTGGTAACAAACGGGTACGTACGACTCTACACAAGGCCGACATGCCTCAACTAAATTGTCTGCTGAGAGAAAAGTAATCAAGCGATCGACTTGAAATTGCTCATCAGCCTTCTTGAGGCTTGTATCTACTTTTTACCGTCTTTGCCGACTTCGAATTCCAAAAAATGACTTTGTGACGTCACAATTACCATTTTTAAAAAAGGTCCTTTGGGAGAGGGGGCACTGTGCAGCGCCCTCCGGTGGCATATCTACCGGGGGTGCATCAATCGACGGTAGGGGCCCTAAGGTTTCTTGCGATGGCTCCCGCTTGTAGCTAGCTCGTCGCAAAGCCGAGATGTAGGCTCTCAAAGATGACCGTTTTTACGTACGATTCTACACTTGGTAACAAACGGGTACGTACGACTCTACACAAGGCCGACATGCCTCAACTAAATTGTCTGCTGAGAGAAAAGTAATCAAGCGATCGACTTGAAATTGCTCATCAGCCTTCTTGAGGCTTGTATCTACTTTTTACCGTCTTTGCCGACTTCGAATTCCAAAAAATGACTTTGTGACGTCACAATTACCATTTTTAAAAAAGGTCCTTTGGGAGAGGGGGCACTGTGCAGCGCCCTCCGGTGGCATATCTACCGGGGGTGCATCAATCGACGGTAGGGGCCCTAAGGTTTCTTGCGATGGCTCCCGCTTGTAGCTAGCTCGTCGCAAAGCCGAGATGTAGGCTCTCAAAGATGACCGTTTTTACGTACGATTCTACACTTGGTAACAAACGGGTACGTACGACTCTACACAAGGCCGACATGCCTCAACTAAATTGTCTGCTGAGAGAAAAGTAATCAAGCGATCGACTTGAAATTGCTCATCAGCCTTCTTGAGGCTTGTATCTACTTTTTACCGTCTTTGCCGACTTCGAATTCCAAAAAATGACTTTGTGACGTCACAATTACCATTTTTAAAAAAGGTCCTTTGGGAGAGGGGGCACTGTGCAGCGCCCTCCGGTGGCATATCTACCGGGGGTGCATCAATCGACGGTAGGGGCCCTAAGGTTTCTTGCGATGGCTCCCGCTTGTAGCTAGCTCGTCGCAAAGCCGAGATGTAGGCTCTCAAAGATGACCGTTTTTACGTACGATTCTACACTTGGTAACAAACGGGTACGTACGACTCTACACAAGGCCGACATGCCTCAACTAAATTGTCTGCTGAGAGAAAAGTAATCAAGCGATCGACTTGAAATTGCTCATCAGCCTTCTTGAGGCTTGTATCTACTTTTTACCGTCTTTGCCGACTTCGAATTCCAAAAAATGACTTTGTGACGTCACAATTACCATTTTTAAAAAAGGTCCTTTGGGAGAGGGGGCACTGTGCAGCGCCCTCCGGTGGCATATCTACCGGGGGTGCATCAATCGACGGTAGGGGCCCTAAGGTTTCTTGCGATGGCTCCCGCTTGTAGCTAGCTCGTCGCAAAGCCGAGATGTAGGCTCTCAAAGATGACCGTTTTTACGTACGATTCTACACTTGGTAACAAACGGGTACGTACGACTCTACACAAGGCCGACATGCCTCAACTAAATTGTCTGCTGAGAGAAAAGTAATCAAGCGATCGACTTGAAATTGCTCATCAGCCTTCTTGAGGCTTGTATCTACTTTTTACCGTCTTTGCCGACTTCGAATTCCAAAAAATGACTTTGTGACGTCACAATTACCATTTTTAAAAAAGGTCCTTTGGGAGAGGGGGCACTGTGCAGCGCCCTCCGGTGGCATATCTACCGGGGGTGCATCAATCGACGGTAGGGGCCCTAAGGTTTCTTGCGATGGCTCCCGCTTGTAGCTAGCTCGTCGCAAAGCCGAGATGTAGGCTCTCAAAGATGACCGTTTTTACGTACGATTCTACACTTGGTAACAAACGGGTACGTACGACTCTACACAAGGCCGACATGCCTCAACTAAATTGTCTGCTGAGAGAAAAGTAATCAAGCGATCGACTTGAAATTGCTCATCAGCCTTCTTGAGGCTTGTATCTACTTTTTACCGTCTTTGCCGACTTCGAATTCCAAAAAATGACTTTGTGACGTCACAATTACCATTTTTAAAAAAGGTCCTTTGGGAGAGGGGGCACTGTGCAGCGCCCTCCGGTGGCATATCTACCGGGGGTGCATCAATCGACGGTAGGGGCCCTAAGGTTTCTTGCGATGGCTCCCGCTTGTAGCTAGCTCGTCGCAAAGCCGAGATGTAGGCTCTCAAAGATGACCGTTTTTACGTACGATTCTACACTTGGTAACAAACGGGTACGTACGACTCTACACAAGGCCGACATGCCTCAACTAAATTGTCTGCTGAGAGAAAAGTAATCAAGCGATCGACTTGAAATTGCTCATCAGCCTTCTTGAGGCTTGTATCTACTTTTTACCGTCTTTGCCGACTTCGAATTCCAAAAAATGACTTTGTGACGTCACAATTACCATTTTTAAAAAAGGTCCTTTGGGAGAGGGGGCACTGTGCAGCGCCCTCCGGTGGCATATCTACCGGGGGTGCATCAATCGACGGTAGGGGCCCTAAGGTTTCTTGCGATGGCTCCCGCTTGTAGCTAGCTCGTCGCAAAGCCGAGATGTAGGCTCTCAAAGATGACCGTTTTTACGTACGATTCTACACTTGGTAACAAACGGGTACGTACGACTCTACACAAGGCCGACATGCCTCAACTAAATTGTCTGCTGAGAGAAAAGTAATCAAGCGATCGACTTGAAATTGCTCATCAGCCTTCTTGAGGCTTGTATCTACTTTTTACCGTCTTTGCCGACTTCGAATTCCAAAAAATGACTTTGTGACGTCACAATTACCATTTTTAAAAAAGGTCCTTTGGGAGAGGGGGCACTGTGCAGCGCCCTCCGGTGGCATATCTACCGGGGGTGCATCAATCGACGGTAGGGGCCCTAAGGTTTCTTGCGATGGCTCCCGCTTGTAGCTAGCTCGTCGCAAAGCCGAGATGTAGGCTCTCAAAGATGACCGTTTTTACGTACGATTCTACACTTGGTAACAAACGGGTACGTACGACTCTACACAAGGCCGACATGCCTCAACTAAATTGTCTGCTGAGAGAAAAGTAATCAAGCGATCGACTTGAAATTGCTCATCAGCCTTCTTGAGGCTTGTATCTACTTTTTACCGTCTTTGCCGACTTCGAATTCCAAAAAATGACTTTGTGACGTCACAATTACCATTTTTAAAAAAGGTCCTTTGGGAGAGGGGGCACTGTGCAGCGCCCTCCGGTGGCATATCTACCGGGGGTGCATCAATCGACGGTAGGGGCCCTAAGGTTTCTTGCGATGGCTCCCGCTTGTAGCTAGCTCGTCGCAAAGCCGAGATGTAGGCTCTCAAAGATGACCGTTTTTACGTACGATTCTACACTTGGTAACAAACGGGTACGTACGACTCTACACAAGGCCGACATGCCTCAACTAAATTGTCTGCTGAGAGAAAAGTAATCAAGCGATCGACTTGAAATTGCTCATCAGCCTTCTTGAGGCTTGTATCTACTTTTTACCGTCTTTGCCGACTTCGAATTCCAAAAAATGACTTTGTGACGTCACAATTACCATTTTTAAAAAAGGTCCTTTGGGAGAGGGGGCACTGTGCAGCGCCCTCCGGTGGCATATCTACCGGGGGTGCATCAATCGACGGTAGGGGCCCTAAGGTTTCTTGCGATGGCTCCCGCTTGTAGCTAGCTCGTCGCAAAGCCGAGATGTAGGCTCTCAAAGATGACCGTTTTTACGTACGATTCTACACTTGGTAACAAACGGGTACGTACGACTCTACACAAGGCCGACATGCCTCAACTAAATTGTCTGCTGAGAGAAAAGTAATCAAGCGATCGACTTGAAATTGCTCATCAGCCTTCTTGAGGCTTGTATCTACTTTTTACCGTCTTTGCCGACTTCGAATTCCAAAAAATGACTTTGTGACGTCACAATTACCATTTTTAAAAAAGGTCCTTTGGGAGAGGGGGCACTGTGCAGCGCCCTCCGGTGGCATATCTACCGGGGGTGCATCAATCGACGGTAGGGGCCCTAAGGTTTCTTGCGATGGCTCCCGCTTGTAGCTAGCTCGTCGCAAAGCCGAGATGTAGGCTCTCAAAGATGACCGTTTTTACGTACGATTCTACACTTGGTAACAAACGGGTACGTACGACTCTACACAAGGCCGACATGCCTCAACTAAATTGTCTGCTGAGAGAAAAGTAATCAAGCGATCGACTTGAAATTGCTCATCAGCCTTCTTGAGGCTTGTATCTACTTTTTACCGTCTTTGCCGACTTCGAATTCCAAAAAATGACTTTGTGACGTCACAATTACCATTTTTAAAAAAGGTCCTTTGGGAGAGGGGGCACTGTGCAGCGCCCTCCGGTGGCATATCTACCGGGGGTGCATCAATCGACGGTAGGGGCCCTAAGGTTTCTTGCGATGGCTCCCGCTTGTAGCTAGCTCGTCGCAAAGCCGAGATGTAGGCTCTCAAAGATGACCGTTTTTACGTACGATTCTACACTTGGTAACAAACGGGTACGTACGACTCTACACAAGGCCGACATGCCTCAACTAAATTGTCTGCTGAGAGAAAAGTAATCAAGCGATCGACTTGAAATTGCTCATCAGCCTTCTTGAGGCTTGTATCTACTTTTTACCGTCTTTGCCGACTTCGAATTCCAAAAAATGACTTTGTGACGTCACAATTACCATTTTTAAAAAAGGTCCTTTGGGAGAGGGGGCACTGTGCAGCGCCCTCCGGTGGCATATCTACCGGGGGTGCATCAATCGACGGTAGGGGCCCTAAGGTTTCTTGCGATGGCTCCCGCTTGTAGCTAGCTCGTCGCAAAGCCGAGATGTAGGCTCTCAAACATTCCCTCATATCGTTTACTTTTTCTTTTGTTGTGTGTTGGTAATCCCCTGTTGTGTTAATACATTAAAAAATGAAACTCATTGATGTGTGAAGGAACCCAATATCGTCATAATTCCTCACGCCATAGAAACATTATGATTCGTAATTATTTTTTGGTCAATATTGTTGATTGTAATGTTAATTATTGTGAGCATTTGTGGAATTAAGTATTATTTTGCACTAATTTCAACTTATAATGTCGTTTTTTATCAATTTAGTCTAATGCTAGCTCTCTTGTTGGTTTATCAACACTAATTTGTAATTTGGTGTTGTACCTAACTTTTGTTCGGTAGTTTATTTCGACCTTATTGCAACAGTGGTTGGCAAGGCTTCGCATCAGTGACGTCAATTTTTTTGATGTTTTTAAAAACAGGGTTAATGACGTCATAGATACGCAAAATTTTGCATGACGTCATCATATGACCTAAACTATGTTGTGACGTAATTTCATGATTTTGTGACGTCATTAACCTATGTACGTACGATTGTACACTAGACCCAATAACTATTTTGCTATCATTAAATTTATTGTTTGACTGTTAGTGGTGACTTTTTAAGATGACTGTAAGTGGGTTTCAGTTTTTACAGTTATCATTAAAATAAATAAGTGTATCTAACACCTTTAAAAGTCACAATTAACCTTTATAATAAATAACTGAATTAAAAAGATTTATGAAAGTATGGGACAAAACATCTGTTACTCCAATGTCATGCAGGAATAAGCAACAACAAGAAATACTCAGTTTTAGTTCCTATAATGCTACCAAAGAAAAGTTATATTTGTGACTGTGAAATTAAATGCCTTACTGAAATTCAGGCAATATCAAATGCAGAACAAACAACTGCAAGTAACAGGAATTTTGAAATGAAGACAAAAAAAGAGTGAAGACAATTTAAAGTGTGGATTTCTTAACACACCATGTGGACAGTATTTGCAACCAAGTGCAATCATGTGTATTGATATAATGGACATGTACTGTTTGTCTAATCTAAACAGTAGCTGCTAAATTGCTTCACAGGAAGTGTTTCTTAAGAATGAACATTCTACAGACAAGATAGTAGTGACACCAAGCACATCCTATTGTTGACAAAGAAAAGCTAGTTACTCAAATGAAAATGTTTCTGTAGATCTGATGTTCATGATTACTTTGAAAATAATTAATCCAGAGATGATGTTTTGACAAGTTAAATTACTAGGATGAAAAATCCTTTTTGCTGTTTCCATGATTCCTTCTAAGGCAAAACAGTTCTTTTTAACACTGAAAAAGATGCCAATTTTTTCTGAGGAACACCAATATTTCCAAAAGACTTGCACTTGCAGTGCTAGTACTAAATAGAAAAACAGTTTCTTAGTTATCATTTGGGATTAAGGAAGAAGCTATCAATTATCATGTCCCAACTATAACTTCATGATTCATTTTGGTTGGAAAAAGGAAGCACAAGATTTAATAATATGGTTTAAATTTAAGTGAGAGTGTTGTAAATTTTAAAGCTTGAAGGCGTTTTGCACTTAAAAAAGAAATTATAAGCTATTTGCCAGCAAGCAGCAATTATAGCAGTTAAGAAACTAAAATACAATTAATAGTCTGTACACAAAAATTCAAGAAAGATGTTTAAATGAACAAGTTCTGAAACCAATGTAATGTGGTTGTTAAATTTGTTAGTTATGATACCAATAAAAAGCTGTATGTCTAGTTTTTTTGTGTGACAATAATCTGTAAAGTGTCATAGAATATGTTGAAAACGCTGACTGTGACTAAATTTACTTAAATGAAACATGACAATTTTTGTTGTCGAACTGAAATACTTCGACCTTTTCGACTCATTTATATGTATTTTTTCTATTACTTTTTTTCTATTGTTCTGTTGTGTTTTACCGTATTTACAACCGCTTCGTTTCGAGGCTGTGCCACGTGTGTTTTTCACATTATTACTGAACGTTATTGTGTTTGGCCCGTCGCTGTGCGAGTAAACAAAATACACAAATGATGCCCTCTGCTGTTTACACTCGTGTACATTATTGCGTAACAAAACTTACGTCACAATGGAGTTGCTAATTAAGATTTGTATTACTTGTTTTTATACACTAAACCAGGGGTGCACAACCTTTTTGGAAAGACGGCCGCATCGCAGATCTTTATTTCACCAACGGCCGCCAATTACCTGCTTGTTTTTGTTTTTAAATGTATTATGTGAAAATAGGGCTTGTCCCACATACATAAACCATCTAATGGCGTCCAAAAAGCCCTGAACTTGATCCACAAATTAAGCTAAACAGTCTGACGACTGGTCTGAGCTGTTTATGACGTCATAATCTATATTGTGACGCAAGAGGTGACTGTTTATTTGCATTGTTTGCATACAATAGGCGTATATAAAGTGTGATGCACGGGGTTTCTAGGCTGGTAATGTCTTTTTCAGTCTTACAAAATCTATTTAGTGCAGTTTGAAAGTCAGAATATTTAGCAAAAGAGTTGTTTTTACGTCACGGCCGCCAGTGCATATATTTTAATAAACATGTTCACGGCCGCACAAAATCGTCTATTCGGCCGCATGCGGCCGTACGGCCGCAGGTTGTGCACCCCTGCACTAAACAAATGGCTAGAAAACTAGAAATGTAGCTTTTCAATATATTGCCAACTTATATATGTTCAGTAAAGGCTAAAATTTGTGGGGGCAGCACCCCCACAAATTTTATGCACGAGCCGCCACTGTGTCTGTATGTGAGTAATGCGCATGGAACCATTCGGCCAAGTTCCTGACTGAAACTATAGCAAGTTAAAACGTGTTCGGATGCCATTAACGTGGCTGTGGACACACCAAGATTGTTAACAACACCCTTGTTTAACTTAGTTAATTAGGAGTTGATCCGTTCATTGGGGCCAGTGGTTATTGAGCCTCTAAAATTTAGGGTCTAAATGCAATATCAATGTTCTCAGAATTTTGCGTTTGAAAACGTTTTTACATTCCAGCTTTTGTGCATAATCGGTAAAATACAACGTGTAATATTCTTTAGAAAAGTTGATTGGTAAACGAATTTCTAAAAGTTTAACGAATTTGGACGACGCCATCTGCAAACAAACTTTTTTGAAAAAAGTTACAGGCTACCTTTAACCGATTTGGGCCTTCTTTGAAACAAATTACCAGCTTCTATTGTCCATTTTAGGCAGATAGTCAAAGGGTCAATTTTAATTTAAATAATCTCGATAAATGCCACCATAAGTGGGCGCTATAATTCCAGTTTTTTGTGTCTCACTCGTACTGTCGCTTAGGTCTCGTCATAAAAAACTTTTGTATTATCTCTGTTCTTTGTTAGGCTACGACCTAAGATGGGCTTAAACAGCTAAATCCTCAGGAAAACACCAAGACAACAAACACAATACAAAATTGGTCTTGAACAAGGCGTTTTAGGGCTGTTTGAGAATAGGTCGGTTCTTACAACCGGCTACTCAGCTAGTTAAATTTATTCAAAAAATAATGACACAGAGTGAAACGCCAGGCCCCAATCAAGCCTGAACCCGGCCCGAACCCGTACCCGGTCTGACTTACAACTCTGGGCCCGAGATTTGGATTAACCGACTACAAATCGAAAACCGGGTCCGAATTACAACCTTGGTTCGACTGTATGCAACGACTGAATAAAACTTATGGCACCGGAACGTCTTGTTGGTATCTACTTATCTTGGCAAACTGCATAACAAAAGACTAAACTTGTGTTTCTTGTAAGAAGATGCTTTAGCCACCATCCAGTTACTCACGCAATCAAACCTTACAAATTAGTCAAAAAGCCAAACTCTTTGAAAACATTTACAAATCCAATCACAGTCGGCTACCTGGGACCCACTTTGAACCAGGGGCTTAATTTTTATCAAAAAAAAAACAAAACATAATTAGCCTAAACCCTAAAGTGATCCCCCTGCTTGTTTCAGGTTTTCTTACACAAAAGCGATCTTAAAATGCTATGTTTTACTTTAGTTTAGGGGCGTGCAACAGGCGGCAAATCTCTCAATAAGTTGCTATACTATACGACGTATAGTATACGTAACAATGATAACCAGCAGCGGTTTTTAACCGTCAGGCCATACAGCAGTTTGCAAGTACCCCACCGAATGTGATGTAATAATTCCCTTGGTCTAGTAAACAATTATTTTGTTGTGAAAGCCAGTGTTGCGGCACAACTCTGTATGTTTTAGAAAATAAATGCATTAATGCTTTGAAAGAATACATGCTTGTTTTAAATGGGAAAGTTATAATTGTGATGTCATAGCCTAATGCTTGTCTGTGCCTACGTGACTCGGGTCCTATTGTCCTATTCTTTGACAAACATCGTTATCCGCTTGTTTGCTGCAGTCGTGATTGCATTTTGATAATGTTTATTATTTCGTATCCGGACAAAGTACAACATGGCACTTAAGTTTGTATCCCTACGTTACGAAATCTCTAACCTTATTGCACAATATGGCTGAAACAATTTTTAGCTGCAGTTTTTGTTTAACTCTATCCACAGTCGTGATAAATGAAGATTTTGATTATAGTTTGACCTTTAAAAAACCTAAAAACTTTTTTCAATGAGTTGAAATTATGTATTTATTCAAGTTTCAGTGTTTCTGTTGTTTGTTCCAAACGCGTAAAACACTCTTTGCTTAAAACCTGTCAACAAAGACGGGGGAAAAGTTCGATTTCGAGATTAACTGCAATATTTGTTGCGTGGGCATTTAATTCTCTCCTGGTGATTTTGTAAGTGATTTTTTTCAACAAACAAGTTTGATTCTGTGCGACAAATATTTTACTTTCTTGCTCCAAAAAAGTGTCAAAAGGTAACTCTCTAAAAAATTATACCATTTGTCCTTTCAATTTTTCTAAAAAAATCTTCCTAGAATGAATTTGTCCGAGAAGTATAAACGTTGACGGGCGTTTGTCAGTGATGTAAGTGCAAGGTCAAACAGCGTTTACAGGACCTATGAATAGTTGACTTTCTGTTATTGCATGTGATGGTTTGTAAATATTAGCAAACCCAACGCCCAGAGCCTTATGTGGAAAAGCGGTTGTGCCTACGTGACATGATTAAGGATAAAGTCCAAATACTTAATCCGAGGGCCTTTTTCGTAATTGTAAGATTGTATCAAGGTTCAGGTTTGATATTGCACAATCGGCAGATCCTACAGTTAAAGTTTATTGATGGTGTACGTGACTTAATCCTTGCTTGCTTGGAAGACATTTTTGAAGAATTTTAAATTAAATTAATAAGTTTTTCACGATCTGTTTTCAGCGTTTTTGATACTTTTTTCATTTAAATTTGTTTAACTCTAAAAAAGTCAGAACTGGTGGGGCATACGCTCCAAACGTTACAAAAGACAACTGTGTGTGTTACAATAGCATTTTCAACAAGCTTGTTATGCATCAATCATGAGCGATACGGAACCCCAAACCAATTGTCCTGGAAGACCGGATGACGATGTACCTCAATATGATTTACCAGAACAACAGGATGAACTTGTGCCTTCATCCACATCACCCCTTGGATCAGGCGGAGATGCACAGCCCCAATCTGTCCAACCCCACGGATCGGGTGAACTTGTACCGAGATCACCTCCAAACCAATTGTCCCCAGTTGGTCAAAATCAAAACCAATATATTACCATGGTGAGATTTTTGCTGTAACAATAGCGGTGTGTTTCCAACTTCACTGTTTTTATTTGCAGGAGAAAGTAGACGCGCCGCGGTTTGGAGACACAATCACAAACACAACTGGGCCAGTGTACAACGCACCAGTAGAATTTCACCAACACAACTATTATACCCTTGTTGAGCAACGGCAAACTGTTCAGATTACGAACGAACAACCTAACACTTCAACACAACCACCTGCACCAGTTAATTTGCAGAAAGAAACCTCACCAAAGTCATTGGATGAAACCCTGCCCACATCACATCAACCACCAACAGTCCGCAACCAGTCGAACGACCAACTACTACCTTTAACACAGCCACCTGCACCATTTGTAGCGAGAGAGAAAACTGAACCAACATGCACCGATCCATTAACACCATCTACACCCACACCGGCGATTGATACAGAACCACCTGTAAACCCAATCTCACGAATCGCCGAAACCGAAAAATGTTCGTATGAGCACAATTGCATTAAACAGTCTCAATACATTTACGAAACTGTTTTGTTTTTGACATAGGTTTTTATGTATAGTGTCGGTATTATAAAGTTTTTTGGCTGATGTAGCTTATTATCTGTCAGTTAATATTCATGCATTTGCAAAAGGCTTCAAAACCTGAGTATTATTCGGAATGCCTGGGCTTGATCCCAACTGACATTTTTGTTTGTTTATTGGAACATCATACAGATCCGTTACAAGGTTTGCATCTCTTTATCGTATTTTTTTTTGCTTTTTAAGGCAAGGAATTAAAGACCCTGCTGAAAGTGAGAGTTGAAACTGTTGCAAAAGAAGCTTCATCACTTGCAGCTTTGACCCAGCGTCGTATAGAACCAGTTAACCTTTCCATAGTTAGCAAACCACAACAACTTAATGACGAATATCAAGCAGAAGGACATTATCACCGCAGAGAGGAACTTGGAAAAATTTACGAAAGACCAGAAAGTGACATTACCGGGGAAGAAATGTTTTCTCGTGCGAAAATGTCCGCTAGAACTAAGGCAGAAAAAACATTTAGTAAAAAGAATCAACAAAACATACAAAACCACACAGAAAAACATGGAAATGTAGTTGGTGTGGTTGGACAAGCTGGAATCGGAAAAACCACCTCAGCAAAAAAGTGGGCACTCCAAGCGTTAGATGGACAGTTGTGTGGAAACATATCATTTATATTTTACATTGTGATCAGGTTGATTGATTTTTCACAAAAAATGACACTTCTACAGTTGCTTATTTCTACGGTTCTGCCAGAATGGACTTGTACTAACGACGAAGTAAAAAATATACTCAGCGTCATTTGCAATGATCCGAACGTTTTGTTGATTTTCGACGGTTTGGATGAGGCAGCATTTAAGACGTTTTCTCGTTCAGTTCCCCAACCATTAATTTATTCAAAATCAAAACCAGAATATTTTCTTAAACATTTATCAGGGGGAAACTTGCTTCCACGTGCTCGAAAGATATTTACATCACGACCATCTCAACTATACAAGCTACATTCATCATACCGACCCAGTTTTATTGTCCAAATACTTGGTTTAACTCCAAGATCACGGGATGAACTCGGACGTCAGATATGTAGCAAAAGATACCATAAAATTCGGGAAAGACTAATACAGAATAACAATTTGTTGGCATACTGTTATGTTCCTGTCAACTGTATATTAACACTCAACTATTTGATGTCTAACAGTGGAGGCATTTACAACGTCTCAATGACACGGATTCTGTCATACACGTGCGTAAAATACGCACAGACCGAACACCTCAAAGGTGAAAAGTGTGAACTGGAAAAGTTGTCAAAACTGGCATGGGATGGGTTTCTCAAAAAACGGTTAGTTTTTAAAATAAATCACCTAGAAGAAGCTGGTATCAAAACTTCCACAGCCGACGCCTTTCTAAACACGTCTGTTGCAATGCAAGCAAATCTCATGTTGACGATATTGGATGGACACAAATACAAATACTTTTCTCACCTTATCTGGCAAGAATTTTTTGCCGCAGTATATCTTATGATGATCATGCCCAAAAATAAGTTTCAGGAACATTGTAGGCAACTTGAAAACAGCAGATGGGAAGTGGTTGCAAAGTTTGCCTTTGGTATTGCGGATCCTTCAGTATTTAGAGAACTCGATTTAGTAATTCCCGGTAGTTCTGTAGAAAAATTGGTCGCCCGAATATCAGTTTTGGAGAATCTCTTTATTGCAGATGTTTTTTGTCACAAAGCAAGTACCATCAAAAGGGTTTGCAGCTGGGCTCGAGAAGCTAATTGCGCAAAACTTACTTCGACTGTATCCCGTTTGCTGCCTGCTAAAATGCCAAAGAGCAATTATCTTCTTATTGATATCGAAAACATTACTTTCGTGCTTTGTGCTGACAGGATGCAATGGGTTAGTAGTGCGTTAAGCTAGCCTATGTTGACATGAGTCTTGCTTTTAAGAACATCCCTTTTCATAATTTTAACGTGTGGACTTACTAATAGGCTAGTTTTTAGTGCAAACGTGCACACTTGCCTGATCTAAAAGCACTTTCATTAAAAGCAATCGAATATTACCTTATGAGCTCATAAGCATTTGCGAAAATGTTTTAAACAGCTGTAAATCCATGTGTTCTGCTGGCAAGTTCTGTCAAAGACATAACACAAGTATTTATTTTTATGGGCCTATGCATCTACTATTGCTTTTAGAGTAAAACAACAGCCACAAACACTACTTTCATGGGTCATTTTTTGTATTTTAAGCCACTTTGTGTTCAGATTTCAACCCTTGATCTTTCAAACAATCTTATTGGAGATTCTGGTGCAGCGGCTGTGGCTCGTTGTGTTCACAACGTTGAGAGTTTGCTGTTGGCCAACTGTGGGATCGGAGTTAAAGGAACTGAGGAATTATCCGAAATGATCAAAGGATTGCCACGACATCTTGTATATACATTTTTTTTGCAAAAAAGTTTCATACAAAACTTTTCTTTCAAACGACACGAAAAAAAACTCAAATAGCTTACATAAAAACACTGATAACTTACTTGGGTCAATGTTTAACAGGTGGGAAAACTCGACCTCTCTCGCAACAAGATAAGAAATGAAGGCGCCACTTTTCTTGCTCAATGTGTTCACAAAACTCTCGAGCTGATTCTGTGGGGATGTGAGATCGGAAGCAAAGGAGTTAACGAACTCTCTAGCAAAATAAGGCTGTTAGTTAGAAAGGTAATTATGTTTTGGCCAGTAAAGTGGTATTTTCGGCTCAGTGGTTTGTATACCTGTTATTAGCTTGCCCAACATTCTACTTTACCAAGCTTCACTTATTTACGAATAAGCCTTGTAGTACAGACGTGTCAAACCAAACAGCAGACATAAATGTCATAGCTATTGGCAAATAATAAATACCTGTATGCTTGTTTTTAGCTTTAAAAATGTTTGATCGTGCAGATTAAAAACAGAATGACTCCTATACCTACCCGGCTTCTCTCAGACACACAATTTGCTATTAAAACTTTGCAATTTAAGTTAAAAAATGTTATAAAAAACGAAGCAGTTTTAAGCACAATTTATTTATGTCCCCCATTTAAATAAAACCACTATATCTGTTTTCCTCCACGTTATTGGAGATGGTACTCAACACCTCAAAAAGCGGTTGTTGGAATAAGGTTTACTTCAGGTTTAATTACAATGTCATTGTAATTACATACTATTTTCTAAACCAAATAGCTCTAACCGTTAGCATTTCAATAAATTTCCTAAGTAAGTTATTTTAGAAAAGCTTATACCTTTGCAAAGTTTTTATTGTTTGTTTGTTTTTTCTTAACAGCAAAAGACACTTGACCTCTCCTGTAACCAGTTTGGAAACCCGGGCGCAGCTTCACTGGCTAAATGCATAAACAAGATTGAACGTTTGCTTCTTCAACAATGTAACATCCAAAGGGTTGGCATTAGAATGCTTTGCAGTACAATTAAATACGTAAGAGTTTCGTTTTTGCTACATAAATACCGTTAACGTCTCATAGGTTTTTTTTACATAATTTTACTCATTAAATAGACACGATCTTTGGTACAGACGGCTTTTATGGTAACTGTTTTTGTTGACAGATTGAATACCTTGATCTTTCTGGGAACCCTGATTTGGTAAATTGTTGGCAAGTTCTTGAAAGCTGTGCAAAGAGAGTTGATGTGCTGGATGTTAGGGACTGCGGTTTAACGTCTAAAATGCGTAATTTCATTAAGGAAGCTGGTTGCAAAAATATTTTGCCTTAAACTTTATATCGCACGAAAATGTAGTTAGCCTTCTTACTTGTCTCCACATTTGCTTGCAAACCGAAACAGTTTTCTGTTTTTTTTTCGGCTTCTAGAATTGTTGCTTTAGATTTATGTTTGATGCTCCCATGTTTATCAATTTTGAGCTGAATTGTTTTTTAAGTTGCTCAGATGAGATTATTTCCCCTTTTCTCAAATGCTCTCTAAATACTTATTTCTAGTTTTTTTCGCAGTCTTGATTTGGCGTGGCATCTTTTTTCTGCGTGTCCATAGTTTTAAGTCTTTTTTATGTTCGTCTGTTGATGTTTCATCTTTTTATTTTGCATTAGTGTAGCAATATGCCCATTACAGTAAACTTGTGCTTAGCACTCGAGTCCAAACGTTTACAGACTAAGGGGTTTCAATTACATGATTGACTTTAATAAGACAATCTAATTTTTTCTGTTTTTTTTTTCTTTGCTTCCACTAGATCTTTGAATGGTGCTGTATGTTTGACCATTTATAGGCCAGAAACTTAACTTATTAGTTTTAAAACGATCGATTTGAGCAATAAAGTTTTATTCGCATTGCTGTACCTTCACTCTCATAACATTTTTAAAGTGTCACTTATATAAAGCTTTTTACCCAAAACAGAAACTCTTTAACCGCTATTCAAAGTCGCTATTTTGCGTTGACAGTATTTTGCGAAACAATAGAATTTTGTAAGCTGCAAATCCAAAGCGATTTAGTTCATAACCTACTTTGTCATTCGCTTTTAACACAGCTGCCTTATCGAAATAACGATCGTATTAAATGTTAAACAGCATTAGTTATAAAAATGTAAATTTCGAGATTGACATGGAAAGGAGGTATCCAATTCGTAGGTGTTCGTAGTCAATGAAAAACGTGCCTTCATCCCCAGCCTACATAAGTCTTCGTCGACGACTGGTAAAAAATCCTCACGAACATGACCGACGTTTGTCGATTCAGGTATGTTACGCAATTCAACCACATCCTGCGTATAATCGGTTTATGATCCCGACCGCATTGTTTAGCTTATTGGCAAAGCCCGAAGGTTATTGGTTCAAACCAACCGCCTGAATGGGTAAAGATTTTGAAACGTTTATACCGACGTTGCAAACCGCATCCCATTCTAACTTCAGATGTAGCGGTAGTTGGTTGAGTCTTTGCCTCTTGACTTCGACTTAATGAGGCTCATCCCGGCTTTGGTGAAGCCACAATCGCTGACGCAAAGTGCCTTGATGTTGTGGACGCATCCAGCCAACGACTCAGCACTTTCGTCAGTCAGATTGTTCCAGGTAAGGTCAAGTCGCTCCATCTGTCAATAAACGAAATGGCCTGAAATGATCATGTGTGCAAGCACGCATTGATTTTTAGACATCGACCTAGAACAGGGGTGGGCAAACTACGGCCCGCGGGCCGCATGCGGCCCGGCAAAGGAGTTTGTGCGGCCCGCCAAATGTTCGCAAACTTTGAAGAGAAAGTTACCAAGCAACGCTGAATAGAATTATAAGCACAGGCGTAGAGTTTTAAAAATATACTTTTTGCGTGCTTTAGCCTGTTGTTTCTGCCACGTTATTATGCAAATCGTCACTTGACACCATTTCTTTGTTCGATAAAGTAAAAGCGGTTTACGTTTTCAAATACAGTCCACTCTGCAATGTTGACGCCAAAACCATGGTCACTTTGGATCAAGTTTAGGTCGTTGCAGTTCTTTGCAAACGAACATTTAAACACGGCTATTAAAAGCGGCTCGCATTGTTTAATGTTAGCGCAAGGAATTTATTAACAAAAAAACGTGGTGTAGCCTATGTTGAAACAAATGCTTGTTTATTTTTTTTAAACAATTACAATTGTAGCGTTTCAACCAATGTGTGTACAATCATTAAAGTGACAACAAACGTATTTGCACATAGCTGAAAATATACTATGTTAATATTTTGGGCTAAATCAGGGGTACACAACGTGCGGCCGTAAGGCGACATGCGGCCGCGGAGACAAGTTTGTGCGGTCGTGGCCAGGTATGTTAAAATACATGTACTGGCGGCCGTGACGTAACTAAAACTATTTTGCCTAATATTTTGATTTTCAAACAGCTAAAAACAGCTTTCGTGAGACTGGAAAAAAAGATTACCAGCCTAGTGACCACATACGCCAGGCTTTTTATCCGCTTATTGTGTGCAAACAATGCGAAAGAACAGGCACCGCAATCGTCACAATACAGTTTATGACGTCTTAACAGTTAGCTCCGTTCAGCTAAACTAATGCACCAAGTTAGAAATTATTAATCTGAGCATTTTAGGCGACTTAAAATGGTATATATATATATGTGTGTGTGTGTGTGTGATATAAACCAAATTCTTTACACAAGTTATTTTAAAACAAAAAACAAGCAAGCCATTGGCGTCCGTTGGTGAAATACTATGCGGCCCGATAAGATTGAAAACCTTTGAATGCGGCCCTTGCACTGAAAAGTTTGCCCACCCCTGACCTAGAACTTTTGTATGTTGCAGGTAAAAAATACAGTTGTAAAGTAGGTGACTGTAAATGATATGCTAGCAAGATCACGCTTAATTATACGTTACAGTACTGCAAGCTCACAAGAGACGTTGCCCGGAGTCCCGATCATTTGCACAAGAGGAGTTAGAACAGTACTTTTCGTTTAAATGAGATTCCGCATTGGCCTTTTTTGATCAATATGTTTAATTCATACAGTGCAGGATGTTAGGTAACTATATTAAAACCGTGCCTGTTTCCATTTGAAATCAAAGAAATATCGAGTTTGTTCTATCACGCTAAAGTTTTATGATGCAGCGGTCTTCGGTTGGAATCCCATTGCAACTTAATCGACATGAAATCATATTTTTCATTAAATTTTATCTCATAACAAAACTTTACTTTATCAATGAATCTCAAACTGTGCGCCGTAGCACATTAGTGCGCCGTGAGAGATTTCCAAGTGTAGTGCACCCATTTCCTGGTGTTTTAGAACATTTTTACAACATTAGGGCGTGCATGACAGCGTTTAAAAGCTCATTTTGTTCATACTCGGCATTGAAAGCAATCTGATTCACCCGAATAAAGTTGAAAATTAACTGCAATTTCAAAATTTTCTTGTGGTCGGCCTTCAAAATGTGCCACGAAAAGAAAATTTAGTTTGTTAATGCGCCGCATGCTTGAAAAGTTTGGGAACCACTGCTTTATTTTAAAGTCATAACAAGTCTTTTAAAATGAGGCTTTTATTATAGTTTAGATTTTAGAATGACAGCAAGTTAAAAATAGTCTTACCGGCTGATGAAGGGACTGTATTCTTTTGGCAATCTCCTTCACTCCCTTGTTGCCGATCTCGCATCCGTCCAGCTCCAGCTCCTCTATATGAGAAATACAGTGAGAGAGCAATGTTGCTCCCAAGTCACAGATCATGTTTCGTGAAAGATCAAGTTTCTTCATCTGAATAAATACACTAGAGTTGTAAACCGGCTCAAAATAAAAGGCCGAACCCAAAGTATCATCCTTGAACCCGACTCGTACCCATTTTTAAAAAAACAACAACAATAAAACCGAAGTTGGCTTCAAAAGTATTTATCAAGGATTAGTTACAACACAAATATATTCAAATATAAGTCAGGTCAGATTTAAGCCCTTTATGTTTAAACTTATTCACAGTTGCTATACTGTCGCTAATTTTCTGGCAAGTTCGGGTTTTGTCACCTTGGTTTTGGAGCCAGATTTTAAAACCAAACTGTCGGCATTTTGGCTCACTTACTGGTACTTGCAAAGTTCGCATCTCATGTGAGAGTGGAATCATTCCTTTGCTCCGGATTTCGCATCCACGAAGCAGCAGCTCCTCGATGTTGTGGACACCTTGTGACAGTGAAGTCGCGCCTTGATCTCCAATCTTATTTTCGGAGAGATCTAGTTTTCTCAACTGATACAAACAAGAAATAATAACGTTAAATTAAAACATAATTTAAACATAAAAACACAAATCGTC
Source organism: Phallusia mammillata (assembly GCF_965637545.1). Taxonomy (NCBI): domain Eukaryota; kingdom Metazoa; phylum Chordata; class Ascidiacea; order Phlebobranchia; family Ascidiidae; genus Phallusia; species Phallusia mammillata. The sequence continues at coordinate 23,900,043 of NC_137255.1, forward strand.
CCCCTGTGGCCTGGTATATTATTTTTACTGCGCTATGCGTGCAAACAACGATTGTTAAATACACATATAGAACAGCCTTGTGTACTGAAGTTTATTGTATTGCTTACAGGTCGACGTAATGTCTTGATTTCGACGGAAAGTAATTCGGTTCCTTTCTGTCCGATCTCGCATCCAATCAGAACAAGCTCTTCGAAGTTGTGGATGCAAAGAGCAAGCGAAGTTGCTTCCAAGTCGCCAATTTTGTTGTGCGAGAGATCCAACTGTGTCATCTGGTCAGAGAAAATTTTTTTTGACGTTTTAGCGAGTCACATAATACAAGCTTGGGATGCTCATATATTATTCAGGCTTGGGTAAAGTTTATATGGGCTTGTAAGGCAGTTAAATTGACATCAACATCTTCAAAAAGGTAACAAAATGAATAAGAAATGATCGACTTCGACAGAGACCCATTCCGAGCATTACGCCCTCAGGCGTTGCCTTACCGGATTTTTCAGGGCTTTGATCTTAACAGAAAGATCTTCCACGCCCTTGGTCTTGATCTCACAGTCCTTTAGGATCAGCCGTTTGGTGTTGTGGATGCTGCGACCCAATGAAGCTGCTCCTGAATCACCAATCTTGTTGTAAGAGAGGTCGAGCTTCTTCAGCTAAAACATGATTTTGTATCTAATAAACTGCAAGGTATCTCGCCAGACGTTTGCGCTGGCCGATCAGTTAACAGGCTCAAGGAAAGAATAATACTACATGTTTTAGCTCAATTGTGCAGCTAGGATGATGTTTTAGTGTAAGATAAACTTAACTCAAACCAAAATATGAGTGTAAAAGATAAACAACAACAAGTACAATATTAGCCTAATGTTAAATGTCTGTACGCGTAAAACTAATCGTCTTCGAGTTCCTACACGGGAAAGCAAACAAACTGTTTTGGAACCAGAATATTTTCTCTCTTCCTGTATCTTATAAAAACAATCTTACAGGCTTTTCCAAGACTTCAATCTTAATGGAAAGCTCGTCTGCTCCTTGACTTTCGGCTTCACAACCTCCGAGCTCAAGCTCTTCGATGTTGTGGACGCAACGAGCAAGAGAAGTTGTGCCCGAATCTCCAATCTTGTTGAAAGAGAGATCGAGTTTCTTCAGCTAACAAATCACATTGCTTACGTCAATAGATCAAACGACCATGCGACGCACAGTCACATAATACAAAATATTTTGGTCAAAGTTATCCGCTATTTAGTACGTTGTGGTGGTGATCGCATTCAGAGTGTTTTAAATCTTTGATTTTGTAACCGACAAAAACGCCTATTTGCATGGACAAAGCTGTAGAAAGTTAGAATTCACATTTTGTATTTTTTGTGTGCAATGGCGCAGTAATTTCTCGTTGAATAATTATTATTAGCCAAGTTTCTTTTACCAAATTGAATTTACATTTGTTTGTGCCGTTCCGCTTTCTTACCGGTTTTTGTAGGACGTCTATCTTCCCAGATAGTTCGTCGGCGCCCCGGCTTCTGATGTCGCATCTTCTCAGCAACAGTTCTTCGATATTGTGGACACATTTGGACAGCAATGTCAAACCAGAGTCATCCACTTTGCTGTCGGACAGATCCAAGTTCCTCAGCTAGTTGCAGAAAAAATATTATTACGTTTATGAATCCAGTTACTGCAGTTTCCTGAGACTCAACCGTTTCATTTGTCAACATGTTTTGGCAATGAGTGGTGTATTTTTAACGCTAGTTTAAAATGATGGAGTAGTGAGCTGCTTTACTCGCAAACCGTCAAAAACGCATTTTATGTTTTAGCTAACTATATTATCTGCACGAACAGTTTTGGGATTTTAGCACAATATAAAACTTATTTGGTTCAAACTTAAAAATGATAAACTTTAAATAAAATGACAGACTCTAATTGACATACCGGCTTTTCCCTGCCATCTTGAAGCACAAAGGACAGATTCTCCGCCTCGTTTGGGGTGAAGGACGAGTACCGAAGGTCGAGTCGGTCAGGAAGCGATGAGGAGGCAATGGAGGCAATCTCTGCATCATTTGACTCATGGGCCCAGCTGCAAGCCGGTTCCACTGCTGTCCGCGTTCGGTTCAAGCAGTTTGCCATCAGATCCTTCAGCAACGTCTTCTTGGCGTTCAGGTGTTCGTGCTTGAAAGAGGAAATTACTGATTTGAGGTCAAGGTAGACTGGACGGTCGCAGATGCCAAAGGAAAACTTGGCAACGACCTCCCATCTGTCCTTGGCAAGCTCAGTGTAGTGGATTTTGAATTCCTCCAGAGACATAATCATCATCAGGTAAACTGCTGTGAAAAACTCTTGCCAGATGAGATGAGAAAAGTATCGGATTTTGTGCCCATCCAGGATCGTTAACTTTGGATTGACGTGCTTTGTGACTGACGTGTTCAGGAAAGCATCAGCCGTGCACTCTTTAATGCCAGCAAGTTTGAATTCCAAGAAGTCAAAAATCACCTTTTGCATGAAAAATCCATCCCAAGCCAATTTTGCGAGTTTGTCCAACTCGCGTTCGTCGCCTTTAAGATGCTCAGTGACCGAGTACTGACCACAGCTAAAAGCAAGAACTCGCGTGAGTGAAACAAACTGGATATCACCATCGTAGTTCATCAGGTAGTTGAGTGTCAATATGAAATTAACGGGAACATAACAGTAGGCGAATAAATTGCTGTTGCGTGCCAAGGTTTCCTGTATTTTCGCGTATTTGTTTCCACATATTTGACGTCCGAGTTCATCTTGCGAACTGCGGGTAAGTCCAAGGACCTCAATGATAAACTTGGGTCGGTATGCCGGATTCAACTTGTAAAGCTGAGATGGTCGCGAAGTGACGATCTTTCGAGCACGTGGAAGCAAGTTTCCCGCAGCTAGGTGCTTCAGGAAATTCTCCGCTTTCGATTTTGAATGAAGCAAAGGCAGCGAAACCGAACTTGAAAATGACTCAAAGGCAGCCTCATCTAAGCCGTCGAAAATCACCAAGACGCGAAGATCATTACAAATGGAGTTGCAAATGTAGAATTCCTCTTCAGGGCTGCAGGTCCATTCCGGTAAAATGGTGGAAAGAAGAAACTGCAGGAAAGTCATCTGCTTGGTGAAGTCAATAAATCGGATTGTAATATAAAAGATGAAAGTTACTTCTCCACACAATCTTCCACTTAATGCCCCGAGAGTCCACTTCTTCGCAGATGTGGTTTTTCCTATGCCGGCGCTTCCTACAACTCCAACAGTGTTTCCATGTTTCTTCACATATTCTTGTTTCGCCCTGGTTTCGCCGGGTTGAAATTTCCGATCGGCCTCTTCTTCTGCTGCTTCCCTCGCCCGTGAAAACATCTCCACACATGTAATGTCGCTTTCTGGTACTTCATACACCTTGACGAAGTCTTCTCTGCGTTTAAAATGCCCTTCTGCCTGAAACTCCTCGTCGATTTGTTGCGGTTTGCTAACTATAGCAAGGTTGACCGGGATTATGGGTCTCTGCGAGATCTCGGCAAGGGACGATTCTTCACTGGCAATCGCTGTGACTCTTTTTCGTAGCAGATCCTTCAGTTCTTCACCTAAATTAAATACATTTGGTTATATACAAGTGTTTTAAGGTTACAATACACATGTGTGGAATATTGCTTTGTCATTGAAAGGTTGTTTTTTGAAAGTCATTGTCTTTACCACATGTAGTAGCTGTCATTATGTTCGGTGGTTAGGGCCCGGATGTTTCTAGACCGCCATGGCAGACACTGTTGTTTGCTCCAGCATCTGTTAGTACTCGCGGTGGTGCGGTAGTAAACGTGTTTGACAAAGCAAATAAAGGCCTAACCTCAACTAACCCCCAGTACATTTTAGAGACTATCGTTTTACCATAACAAGTAATACTGCACTAAAGTAAACCTATTTGCAACACAATAAAATTTAAACGATACTCAATTGACCATTAACGGTTTTGTCAAATCGGAAAGGCAATTTCCAGAAATTCAACACACAGAAACTAACTTTGTTTCATACACGTCAACACCGACTTACATTTGGCAACCTGCGTAATCATATCTTGTTCCTCTCGAAAATTTGCTGACGTTGGAGGGGTTGGATTCGCTGACATATGGGAGCCGTGCGTCACGCTGAAAAGGGCAGATTGTGCCCGTGTGCTTTGTGGCAACCCTGTGTGCTGTGTCAGTGCAACCAGTTTCGGTTCAGTATGCTCCTGTATTGTTCCACGTCCGTATGTCGCCGTTTTCGTTTCCCGCGGAGACGGCGGCACCAAGTCATGCGATAAAGTCACGTTGTAGCTTTGCATTGTGGGAGCCGACTGGGAAAGATACACAGGTTGTTGTAGTGTTTGATGGCTAACCGCGATTTTATTTTCGGACGATGTTCTGGGGCGAGAACGTTCTCGCGGCGTGGCAAGAACTTTGGGGTCGGTCTCATCTTGGAAAGGGGTCGTCGATGATGGACTAAGCCTTGTTTGGTGCAAGCTAGATGATGATGTCCGTGGTGGTAAAGATGATGGCCTTAAATAATTACCCTGAGTCTGATAATTTGAAATAGCCGATCTGGTTTGGCGGTTTTCTTGCTCATTTGATTGGTCTGCTGGAAAATAGGCATGTGATGGTCCTAGTAATTTTGGCAATGTTTCCTCGTTTGAACGAATGGAATTGGCAACACGACTGTCACTTGATCTGTACTGCAATAACAAACCTGTGTCACTGCGTTCTGGGGACTCTGGAAATGACCTGAAAGGCGCCGCATGCGGCTTGAGCAATATTTGCTCTGTTAAATCGCGTTCTGGTGGCCTGGTCGGTTGAACGCTTGTATTTCCGTGCTCTGGTGTACCAGTTTGAAAGTGAAGCCTTCGCGTCTGCCTTGGTGATACTGTAGGTGAAACTGCAGGCGATTTCGGCGTGGTTTCTTCAAGCCAGTCGAACGCCGTTGGTGTTTGCAACCATTCACGTCCACTTGCAGTATCATTACCTTTGCCATTTTGCGCAAATGTTATAACAGCCTGTCTTAAAGTACCTTGTGTTTGACTGGGCGCTGTTGGCTGGATAGATGTGACTTCTTCATTCACAGTAACGAAAGCTGACAGCGTCTGTGGACGATTCCCATGGCCAGGTACATACCTTGTTACATCGTGATTGACCGGTTGACCAGTTTGCGGTGTTGGAGCCCCTAGTGGCAGTTTTGGGATGGTTTCGTCATTTAAAGAGTTTTCTGTTACTGGACAAGGTAAACGCGCACCTAGTTCGGCATGTTGAATTGGTTCTCGCGGTGTTTGGAAGCGATGTGTGTGAGCTGCTACCGCTGGTGTGCTGTAAACCGACCCGGACGAGCCAGGACTTCCGCCTTCGACGTGGGCAACTTGTTGCCCTTCCTAAAAAGAAAAAAAAAACGTTTGATGTAATCGACTTCAGTGTTTTCAAATTAAAATGCAACTTGTGGCCGCAAATACGCTTTCAGTTCCAGAATCGCTTCTAAATAGTTTGATTATAAGTTCAGCTTCAAGTCGAATGATTTTATAAGAAATAAAGCTCGATGCCCTCAACATGGACATAAAGATCGAGTGGGAAATAGTTGCTTAAATCAAGAATAAAGCACATCCACCCGTGATGTAGCCAAATTCGATAGATATTTGCAACACACTCTTAGTTCTGTGCATTACAAAAAGGGGTTAAGCCCCAGTTGAAAATGGCTCAATGTCTTTTGGTGGTTCCTAGCGAGCCTTGACCCGTGGCTCCCACAATACGGCTCGTGCCCGCGGTTGAGAACCGCTGTTCTAGCCTATGCCGCAATATTGGGCGGAGGTAATTTGAAATATAGTGTTTCAACAATCAAGGGCAATAATTCAAACCACAGTAACGAAGTGACATAACAAAACACACCAAATAATTTCTAAATACAAATATTTTCGATCCCAAAACCACTATAAATTTTGCAGGAGTGGTAGTTGAAACCAGCTATTTCAAAGTGCTAACATTGTGTTAGGGTTTGTTGTGACATCACATGACCTACACCTGTCGCGTGATTGGTCATAAATCAGGCCAATGTTCGGTGTAACATATATTCGGAATGCTTTACCTGACTATAAGCTCGATTTTCGACATCAACGGTTCCTGAAAAAATCGAAGATCTTCGTTCTGGCGCAGAATCAACGAGTCGCTGAGATGTTAGCGAAGTCGTCGCTTGACTAGATGGTTGTTGAAACCCAGTTCGCGGTGCAGCATCACTTATATTACTTGAAGATTCTTGGTGATTTTGTGACATTCCTAATTCACTGAAAACAGAACTTTACCAGTAAAGTCGATCAAGAAAAAAAACTTCATTTCCTGATTGTTATCAAGAACCGCTTTTCGTTTTAATTCAAAAGACATAAGTATGAATCCAGTAAGGACGTCGTGCTACCAACACACTATAACGAAACAAATGAGCATTATGAAAGTCTCCCTGATGATCGCTTATGGCTTTTCCTGTTAATGTATCTTTGTGCTGAATAAAGTAAGAACACAAAGAAAATGATTCATTTTTAAACGACCAAAGCCCTTTCTCTGCTAATAGAGCGATCTTAACCCATCCTCACAAAAAAGTCTTTACGCGCATTGTCACGTTTTTGCTCTTTTAATACATTTTCGATTTAAACCAACAAAGCTTAAAATCAATCGTCTGCTTTATGGGGTTGTCTGTTAATTAGTTCCGGCATATCGTAAGTGCATTGTACACAAAACCAGGATGTAGAATTTTCGTAGGAAGGAAATGCTGATGTTGATATTTATTTGCTTCAATCGATATCGCCCGAAATTCAACATTACCAAAAACAAACTGCAAATTTAGTCAAATTCGCTTACACCAACCCGAAAAAATAAATTTGCGTTAGGGGTCGAAAATTGAACCAACCGTAAATCGCCTTAGTCGATATAAGTTAAACATAGAATTATATTATAATTAGCTTTCACGAAAAGCTTAATAAACAATTTCAGACATTAAAAAAACAATTATTAGCCTATAATATAAAGCACTTGATGTCGCCTTATCGTTAGCCTATTTAAGCAGCTTTTACTAGTCTCTTTGAGCGACCAATTCGATCAACTCAAAAATTCAATCTGTTCTCCACTTAAATATATCAACGGTTTCACTTCATTATTTTTCGATCGTTATCATCAACGTCATTGGTTTCGAACAAACATTTGCTCAGATTACTCGTGATTTCGATGCAGCCTAATAAGGACAAAATGGCTTTCTTGTATCGCAAAAAGGATGGCAAATGATCCTTCAAATATATTATTTTTGATTTTAGTTTGCTAGCTTCGGCATAAATTGACATTTCAAACACGAAAAATTTTACGTCACCACCAGATCCAGCTACTATGCTTTTTTACTATTATTTCCTTCCTTATTGTACGTTTAGCATATATACAGTCGCTAGGTGTTCGTACCTGTGTTATGTGTTTGTCGTGCCGTTATCATGAAGCGGAGCCTTGTTTGTTGCGTCGAGGTAAACTTGTGCAAAATATGGTGCATTGCTACCCATTACAAAAGGCAATTTCAAAGTAAATAGTTGCAAAGGTGCAAGTTTACCTACAACTGAAAAAAACACAATTTCTATTATTTAAAAAGGTAAGTATTTGTATGCTTGCGAAATGGTAAACTTTTACTGCACTACAAAAACGATTAGAAAATATTTTCTCTCACATGATTTCTGTGATGGTACTTTCCCTACAACTTTACGGAAAAATACATCGAAATAGTAATAAAACACTTTTATTTCAGGCCTGATTATACTTTTAACATTTACCAAATCACTACCCAAACCATTTCACTAATACAACAATAAAATAAAGTTACACATGATGTGTGTCCAAACAATGAATAGTATCATTGGTCTAAAATAAACTAAAAAAAAAAATTCATACGCAACAAAGCGGAACAGTTTCGCGGGAAAAAATGCCCAACACAATAATTTTGCAAAGTGTTATTTCATTGGATCAATTGTCGTAAATTCGTACAAAGAACAGAAATGTCAGAGGAAGTGACAGATTCCGAGGTCAAGGAATCCTTAAACGAGAATTCTGAAACTGTACCTGAAGATACGGAAAGTGGCGAGGCGGAAAAGACTGAAAAACTTACCCGTTTGCCTCTTGCTAGGATAAGAACTCTTATCAAAGCTGACCAGGATGTTACTATTGCAAGTCAAGAGTCAGTTTTTCTGATTGCAAAAGCTACGGTAGGACTACTACTGTAGTAGCCACAAACAAGGTCGAACTTGAAACCTACTGTCTTTTTTAACTCTTAGAATGCAAAACTTTGGGAAATATGGGTTATTTGCCTAAAAAAGCAGTTTGTTGGGAAGTTTCATACTAAACAATATGTTACTAAACGTAATGCAGTTTGTAAGTACAAAACCGAGAGGGTTTGTAAACAAATTAAAACATAATTATGTTGTTCTTGAAACCTGTTTGTGGCTTGAATATAGTCATGTGATATTTAGGGACAACTAGTTTTGTGCAAGCTAGGATAATAAAAATTTCTCAACGAAATAAAATAGAATTTGTTACTTAAGCTTACCTGTTATTTATTGTTTCTCATAAATAATAACTCTTAATGTCAAAAAACTGTTTTGAAAAACATGTTGTTTTTTAGACATTAGTTTACTGTGTCATATTTTTTAGGAAATTTTTGTTCAGACAATGGCCAAAGAAATATACAGAGTAACACAAGGACAAAAAAGAAAAACAGTGTACAAAAAAGATTTTGGTTTGTATATGTGTATAGAATCACAACAATTTCTACATGTAATTAATTCATATTCTTGTGTAGACTCAGTTGTAGAAATGATGGATGAATATGCATTTTTGGAAGGAGCTATTGATTGAATGCTTCATGCTGTGTCTATTGCCGCTTTCGCTTAAGAATACCATGCCGAACTGATGATTTTGGACCTGAATTTTGTTGGATACCCACAACTGTTGGTCTAATAATTTCTACTTCATTTAAATTTTGTTTCAACCATGCTATTTCATTTTTTAACTGTGTAATCTGGCGATCTGATTCATCTTGGACATGTTGCAGTTTCTAAAATAAAAATGGTAATATCTCAGCAGTAATTATGAAATGGATACAATAGTAGGTTACCTTTCTGAAAATGTCATTGTTTACACTGTTTTGATTTGATTTTGTTGTTTGTAGACGAGCTTGTTTGGCCTGGAACACTGAAAGTTTTCCTTCATACTGTATTGAAAACATGATTTTCATTCAAACAAAATATATCTCCTGTTTTACAGTTATTGATAAAACATTGTCTGGACATCAAAAGGCCAATTATTTATTATAAAACTACTGAAAGGCCAATAGTACTGCTAAAATAAAGGTTAAAAAGTGTGTTTGACTATGTATTACAATAAAATCCTGCATACCTCCATCTGAAGTTTGATAATTTCACTTTCGTGCTTTTTTTCTGCATTCTTGTTTTTTTTAATTACTTCTGCAATTTGATTATCCTTGTCCAAAATCAATTGCTGATGCTGCTTTGACACTAACTCACCTATATTTCAGCATTTTACAAAACAAGTTCTAGCAAGACCATAAACTGTAACTTTTAGAGGTGATTTTCTTAACCATTTTATCTTGTTTGCCCTTTAGGATATTTCAAAGATCAAAGTTTCTTAAATGCGAGTCTTGCATGTCAAAAAAAAGTTTTTACCTGACCTTGTTGAGGTTCTGAGAGAAACTGCGAAACTATGTAAGCATAATTGACAACATTGAAAAACAGTACATAGTGGAACATACTTGCAGTTTTGTGTTCTGTATTTAATTTTTCAATTTCTTTTCTGTGCTCAGTTTGAAGATCAGTCAAAGAGGTCTGCAAGTTTTCAATTCTTTTGCTCTGCTCAGCTTTATCTCTCTTTGTATGGTTTTGCAAAGCTATTAACTGTTCTCTCAGGGATCTAGCTTCATCTAAACACATTAATTACATTAAAGGGCAATATATCAAATACCATTAAACATTTCTTGACCTTTATGCATAATTTGATCCTCCAAAGTTTGTTGCAAAACTTTGACATTTTGTGTCAAATTGCTGTTGTCATCTTTTAGATTTTTTGTCGAGTTTTCAAGATAGCCCAATTTGTCAGTTTGTCCTCTTAGCTCATTTACCAAAGTCGAATTACGTTCCTCCAGAGAAAAAATCATCTGATAAATAGTTGCATCAACTTGCATGTTTCATAAATCTGCAAACAACATTAAAAGCCAAGAAAAGAAAAATGGCACCTCTTCCCATTTTAGGACATCTGAAATTACTACATCCAAATCAGAATTTGCCATTGCTTCAAAATATATTTTCTTCTCAACCACTCAGTTTTGTATTTGTTAAACTTTAAAGTGTGAACGAAAAACAGCGACTGCTATGTTCAGTCAGTCATTTCATTCATTTGTCAACAAAAAAACGCTTTTTCGTTGTAGCGAATAAGAACAATAGAATATTTTTTACCAAGCAAACACTTTTTGCAAGCAGAATTTTATTGTATATTTCACAAGGCAACCGAGAGCACCGAAACTGTTTTCCTTTTCATCGTAAAATTTCCAAACACCCAAATTTAACACACAGAAAATATAATTAAAAAATAGACCGTTGCGCGTCCATTTTCAATAGTTTGACATCATAAACTTGTCTTTGAGGTCTTTTTAGACGATTTCCACTTATTTGATTGACAAGAAAGTTTGAGACCGCTGAAAAAAACAGCCAAACTATTCATGATTGACATAATTCAATTTAATATTAAAGATCAACAGACCTTTTCATTTCTACTGCTTCTTGAACAGTTTGTGGGAGCTGAGTCTTTTTAGTTTTTGGTAGAAACAGGTACAAGGCTGCTGTCAAAAAACTTAAAGCTGCCATTCCAAATGGAACAGCGATGCTGTTGGTTTGGTGACCTAGCAGTAAAAATAAGTTGGTATGTGGTGACCTAGAAGTAAAGTACATAACTTATAACTGGCCAATTCAAACTCGTTGTACCTCAACTTGATTAACCATGTTGAAGAAAATTTACTAAGCGTACCTGCATAAATGATGAAAGGTGACAGCATACTCCCGACCCTTGCCATACAGGACGAATATCCCATGGCAAGATTTCGAACTGCAGTTGGAAAGAGCTCTCCCGTGTGCATGTAGATTGTAACAAAACTGGCAGCTAATAGCAGCCTTCCAGCAATAACAACCGCCATCTGTAGCGCAACAACACCAGCTATAAAAAATACAGCAATCAATTATATAACTTACAAAAAGTTTATTTTGGCCGTATTCGAAAAATAAATTCATCTTACACATCTTTAAGAGTGGTCGAACAGCAATAAGAACTCCAGCCCCTCCAATAAAAGCCATGTTTGAATTACGATTTCCCCATTTTTGCGACACGATAAAAAACAAACCGGTCGCAGCAAACTCAGCTACTCCGAGAAGCAACATTGTAATATATCGATTTCCTCCAAAATTCTTAAGATCCAGAGAGATTGTGTAGTAGATGCAACCGCAAGCAAACCTTAATACAGGAGAAAATTCTCTCTTTTTGTAGCAAATATTGTGTTTTGAAAAATCCATCAAGGGTAGGCCTATACCTAAATTAATATTGCATGAAGTCTTCCAAACAAAATTTGGTGGAGCTGCTAAACACAAACAAATGAATGACTCAACATACCAGGACAAGCCGACTATCGCCAGACGTTTTAGTAATGTTGGGGTTCGAGCTATCAGCTTGCAAGTCGACCACAGTCCAGTCGAGTCGTCTGTTTCAGCAAGCAATTCGCAAGACTCGTCTTCGGACACGCTTGACTGCATTTTGTTGCACTTCGCGATTTTCTTAAGGACTTTTTTGGCTTCATCGTTTCTTCCAACAGCCAAAAGCCAAAGGGGAGACTCATCTAAAATCCTGTGTTATTAAAGTATGAAGTAAATCGACATATCAATGTGCATTGAAAAATATTTATTTTTATCCAAAATAGACTAACTTGAAGTTATATTTAAAAAATGTTCTTTAAAAACGGTCATATAGAAGTTTATCAGAACAAAAAGCTAACAGCATTAAGCTTACCAAATGTAAGGTATGTAAAGAAGGCCGACAACGCTGGTGGCGCGTAAAAACCAACGCCAGTCCGACACGAGATAAGCCAAGAGGCTAATTATCATACATCCGATGGAGTAACCGACATTGTTGCCGAAATAGACTAAACTTCGTTTGTTCGGTGCCAAAACTTCAGTACCTTATGGTAAAGTTAGAATTATTATTGTAAAGTTACTTGTTTTGATTTGCTTTAAACGCTTCAAAATAATTTAAACAATATAAAGGTTTAGCTTTTGCGTATTAGTAGTTTGGTAGGACTTGGATTATGGTCACAATCTAGTCGGGATGTTAAAACAACAGGTAACTATGCAGATGATTACCCGTGACTGCGAACTATATGCCCAGATTTAGTGTTAAGGCAAATTAAAAGCCTAAACTCTAAATGTCAGCACACTCGTTAAAGTTAGGTTTCTTTTTAATATATGTATGGTTTAATTAAGATGTGTCAGCATTACCACGAGGCACGATAGAACTACTGCTAAAAACTATAGTGAATCAGTATTTCTTACCTAACAGCGTAGCTGCATTAAAATTAACAAGTCCGCTGCATCCAGAAAGAAACATCATTACTGCGTAGCTCGATAAGTTCTGTGTAAAACTGGACGCGAAAGTAACCAAGTACTGCCAAGCGCTGAATACAAGAAATGTTGGTTTTCTTCCATACCTGCCACATCAAAAATGTGTTTTAATTTGAAAAACGATGTGTTGGTAAGTGAATATGGGTTAGTTAGTGCATAGAAAAGTCAAAACAACGAAAGATTTTTAAAATGACATTAGGTATTACTGACATCAGGTATTATACTGACACGTTTAAGTATGCTTATCCGCAACTAGTATCTTTAACATTTAACGCACGTGGTTTAGGACGATTTTTGTATAGCACATTTTTTTGTATTATCGGTAGTGTATTATGTTCAATATATATGTCTGGAATAATGTAACTCATTTAGCGGACAGTCTTAAACAAAAAATAGTTTTATCAGAAAATGTGATTTACTTGTCAGAAATGAATCCACCCATCACACCTCCAACGAGTTTTCCAAACATATATAATAAAACGGAAAATGGTTTCTGCCATGCGTTGTTGCATATCATTCCGAACTAAACAACAAAAGTAGCGTTTTAAAACTGTTTATTATTGTATTAGGGTCTGATTTTGGAACAAGGTAAACACAAGAGTTTGTGGTGAATCTTATTTCTGTGATGTATTGTGACACTAACGGTAGGATACCAAGTTTTCTCTCGCAATGTCATTTTTCCGTTGTGTTGCAGAAATATTGCGTATGATAATAGGTAGAGCTTTTAACACCATACCTCAAGGAAGACCCACTTTCACAAGGTGGCGTAAAGAGCTGAAATATTTATTTAGCGGCTAAAGAGGGTTTGGTTTGGGAAATAAGTTTTTAAATTTTTTACATTATTAACTAAGTTCTTTAGCTAGTTTTATTGAATTTTAAATTCTAATGCCTTACTCCGACCCCAATAGTCTTAACCGTAAGTAGTTTTGGAGATACATAGTTTTAAATGTGAAAAGTGCTCTTTGCGCCACCTTTCGAATATTAGCTAAATGTGAGTCTTAGTTACATTAACTTATTTGGCCATAACACAGTTCTGTGGTGTTATTTATAGTACAGGTCAAGTTCATCTTACGTCCGATTGCTTCACAAATTTTCAAGATTTTTGTGTTTGATTTAAGTGATGAAGTTTTTACCTCTGTAACTGCGTTGACTTCTGTTCCCTCGAAAGTCCAATCAGTGCAAGCCAACTGTGTGATTTTAAAGCGTGTCTGTGTGGTTTCATCTGCAACCAATAAAGTTGTAAATGCTTTTGAACTAGCTGTGGTTTCGAAAACCCTGTACTCAACGCACAAGAGATTCCAAAGCATGACCCACAGACTGCCCTCCGTTCTTTGAGCAACTTAGGTTCAACTTTAAAATACTAAAGTCCGGTATGCGAAAAGCATACGAAAACAAATCAACCCTTTACCCTGATAAAAGAATTTCTGATTTCAATCCCAACAGCCCTAACCGTATAAGCATGGGTTTATTTTTTTAAATCAAAAATGTCCCATGTTTAAAAATGTAGCTATATTGCGCTCTATTAAAAAACTATTTGATGTACGATAAAAGACACTGCCGTGGGTTTCTTACCAAAAAGTTTGGTTCTGTTTGCTAAGGGTAAACCGGTAATGTTGCCAAATGTACAAGTGTTCATCAACCTACTGTCAACCAGACTGGACTTGCTCAAGTTTTTCTAAAACAAAATCACGGACGGTAATAAATCTTTTATCATATTTTATGTGTTCATATGTGTACAAAAGATGACACTACATACTTTTTGCCGAGTTGAGAGAATGTTAAAACTCAAAAGATTAAAGCATTGGTTGCCTATAAGAGTTGTAAATGATTACGAACCAGGCCTGAACCCGAAAGTATCAGCCCGAAGACCGGCCCGAACCCGAATTGATTTGATCAACCCGTTTAGGCCCAAAAAATTAATTGACAGGCCTATGCATGAATGCCTACAAAAAGTACAGAATGTATAGCATACTACACAATATAATAAAGAAGACATATATGTGGATACACAGTGGACAAAAACAGCTTAAACAAGCCATTTTAGGGCTATTCGCAAATAGGTTTAATCAAGCAATCAGCTACTTAGCTATAGATAATTTTGTTTTTAATTACGAACACAGAAGGCAGGCCCGAATTAAGCTCGTTTGTTAAAAAAAACCTTAGCTCGGACCCGGCCTGAACAACTCTGGGTTGCCTATAGGCTTACTTTAACATAGCCTACCAGTCGTTTCTGTGTGTGCTGCTGTTTAAATTATGTTAAGGTTATGTTCAAAAGAAAAAAAAATGACGAAAATGGCAAATGTTTTACGCAGCTTAACAGTAATAAGAAAATGCAAACATAAATCAACACAACTTACAGCTAGAGCGAAGTACGTTCCGTTTACGGCATTGCATCGAAATTGGGGAGTGTAATGTATAACAAGAAATTGAAACGTTGTAAAAGCATTAGGAATTGTTGAAAGCAGCAACAAAATGCATAATCTTGATTGATATTTTCCAAATACATTAAGTTCTTCATATACTCTTGTTTGTCTTTTCTCGTGAACATCACATTTGTCATTTTCCATTTTGCTAAACGCTCCAAAAAATGTTAGACTCGACTTATAAATTTGTCTTCGATAGCTGTTTACACTGTATTGTATTGCAAAATATTCCCATCATCAACTATCATTCATTGAATGAAAACTATTGGAAATTATTATTTACAAACAAATCGAAAACCATTCCACTCGGAAAACTCAAAGGCGACACTTCTTGAACTCACACACAACGCATTTCAGGAGTCACATTTTCGCATAAATTCGCTAATCTTACTTCATCATGCCGTTTATGATCCTTTTATTTTATTTTCCAGTGGTTTTATTACGCGATAATTGTTAAAACTTGTTTGCTCGTTTATCTCCTGGTACGTTTCGAAAACACACATTACCCAAAAGTTTCCGTTGAAAACTTATCCATTATACATGACAAAAATTGAATTACTTGCATTTAATCGCAAAGCAATTCAAAAAATGACCTCGGACAACTTGCACTGACTATGACAACAACGATTGTTGAAATATATGATTTATAATATGTTTCTGGCAGGTTTGTTTTAGTTGTAAACTTCCCGCAACGCCTGTACTTAATTTGGCAAAAATATGGTTGGGTTTTGACGCTTTTTGACATTACTGCACAGGAATTGCCAAATTGTTAAACATGCGCCTAGACCAAGCTAATATGGCTCTAAGATTAGCTGGAAATCAGCCTACAAAACCGCTTTGTACAGAACGGAATTCAATTGTTGTACATTTTATTTGCTACGACTGCTACAGGATGTCTGCTCTCTAAGCGCGATTAGCCGTTGTGTTTTTATGATGCATAACGTCACTGGGCCTAAGATATGTGTCTTTGGACGCCGACTGTGAAACCAATAAAAATAATATCATATTTTCAATGGCACAACCAATGTTTACAGCTATACGGCTATTTGCTGTAGGGAAATTTTTCTGGGGTAAACAAACTTGACTCATTACGACATATGAAGGTGTCTGTACTACAAAAAGGCTGGGAACCACTGCGTTAAGACAACAATGTTTACAGTGCTGCGATGTTGGTTGTGTATTGGCCTTTTTCCCCCTGAAACGATCCTCACAACATTGTTCTCAGGGCAAAACAGTTGCTGCGCTACATCACCAACGTCACGTAAGAAAACCTCTTGCACTGCTGCCTTATTTACGCAAAAAAAGTATGGAACATTTGCACATTTGTGTTGACTGAAACTGAATTAAGCTCATTTTGGTTTCTTATGCAGCTATACTTGTTGGCCAAAAGTCACTTTTCGAATCTCCATATTATACGACTGACAAATTGCTCGTTGCTATGACAGAAAATCGTCGTACTACCCGGTGATGCGTTGCATTCCACATACAAACGCCCAAGACAATGTGATAAGCGCCAGTGGGTCGTCGCTGAAACTATAGAGCAGGGGTGGCCAAACGGCTCTTTGAGCCTTTGATTGCGGTTCTTTTATGTTGCACATGCATTTCCCCATCAAGTTGTTTAACCTGATTATAAAACATTGCATTCTATCACCCAATAACAATCCGAAAACCGAAAAGAACATTATTGTACAGAGGCGTTCCAGCTTGTACATTGTAGTGAAATATATTGTCAGATTGAAGCTGTAAGTCAGGGTTGACATTAAAAGCATTTTGCATTTGTATTGTGGCTTATCTAGCAACAACTGCAAAGTTCAGCCAAGAAAATGTCATTGAGAAACAATTGCAAAAAAAGAAAGATAAACATGAATATATAACATATAAAACAGGATGAGAGGTGGAGTTTGCATTTGCTGATAATGGAGGTAAACCTATGTCTTATCCGTTAAGCTTCGCTCAACCATTACAAAACCAGTAACTTCAAACGTCATTACGAAGCTAAACACAAAAACTTTCTAATCATATCAGTCTAATTTCAAACACCTTGCAGCCCAGGTGGAGACTCACAGTATCACCACACAACAATAATCATTATTTGATAGAGTACACTTCATTGTGAGTGAATCAATTCGTTTTTGATTTTTATGTGATGCGACTCTTTTGAAACTAAGTTTTGTAATATGCGGCTCGAGCATGAAGCAGGTCTGGCCACCCCTGCTATAGACAGTCGAGCGTTTAAACGGATATTTTGTCTGCCGTATTGTGGAAAAAATAATACATTTTTCTTAATTATTAATAAGAAAGCATCTGTTATTCGTAAATAGAGTTTCGTGCTGGGTAGTAAGTAGATAGCAGGGGTGCACAACTATTTCGCTATGACAGCCAAGCGTCTGCATGTTTATGTTTCAAAATTACGGAAAGAAAGAAATAGGTTTATCTCATATATATCCCATCTATTGGCACCTGAACAACCCAGATTAATTTCTGACTTGATGTACAGATCGAGCTGAACAGTCTGAAGATCAGTCCTAACTGTTAATGACGTCATACACATAATCTATATTTATACATATACATATATATTGTGACGCTTTTGGTGCCTATTTTTTGCATTGTTTGCACACAAGTCAGGCGCATGTGGCCGTTAGGTTGGTAATACGAGTCCTTTAGACTTTTTGTCGACTTTTCAAGATAGCCCAATTTGTCAGTTTGTCCTCTTAGCTCTTTTACCAAAGTCGAATTACGTTCCTCCAGTGAAAAAATCATCTGATAAATAGTTGCATGTTTTATAAATCTGCAAACAACATTAAAAGCCAAGAAAAGAAAAATGGCACCTCTTCCTATTTTAGAACATCTGAAATTACTTCATCCAAATCAGAATTTGCCATTGCTTTAAAATATCTTTTGTTCTCAACCATTCAGTTTTGTATTCGTTAAACTTTAACTTGTGAACGTAAAACAGCTATTGCTGAGTTCAGTCAGTCATTTTATTTATTTGTCAACAAAAAACGCTTTTTCGTTGTAGCGAATAAGAACAATAGAATATTTTTTACCAAGCAAACACTTTTTGCAAGCAGAATTTTATTGTATATTTCACAAGGCAACCGAGAGCACCGAAACTGTTTTCCTTTTCATCGTAAAATTTCCAAACACCCAAATTTAACACACAGAAAATATAATTAAAAAATAGACCGTTATGCGTCCATTTTCAATAGTTTGACATCATAAACTTATGTTAGAGGTCTTTTTAGACGATTTCCACTTATTTGATTGACAAGAAAGTTTGAGACCGCTGAAAAAAAACACAATTAAACTATTCATGATTGTCACAATTTACTTCAAACTTGGATATCAACAGACCTTCTCATTTCTACTGCTTCTTGAACAGTTTGTGGAAGCTGAGTCTTTTTAGTTTTGGGTAGAAAGAGGTACAAAGCTGCTGTCAAAAAACTTAAAGCTGCTATAACCAATGGAACAGCAATGCTGTTGGTTTGGTGACCTAACAGTAAAATTACGTTGGTATTTGATGAACATAAGGAAAGTACTTAGCTTATAACTGGCCAATTCAAACATGTACCTCCACTTGATTATTCTTGACTGAAGGAAATTGACAAAGCGTACCTGCATAAATGATAAAAGGTGACAGCATACTCCCGACCCTTGCCATACAGGACGAATATCCCATGACAAGATTTCGAACTGCTGTTGGAAATAGCTCTCCCGTGTGCATGTAGATTGTAACAAAACTGGCAGCTAATAGCAGCCTCCCAACAATAACAACCGCCATCTGTAGCGCAACAACACCAGCTATAAAAATACTTTACAATTAATCACAAAAAGGTCGTTTTGGCCGTATTCGAAAGGTAAATTCATCTTACACATCTTTAAGAGTGGTCGAACAGCAATAAGAACTCCAGCCCCTCCAATAAAAGCCATGTTTGAATTACGATTTCCCCATTTTTGCGACACGATAAAAAACAAACCGGCCGCAGCAAACTCAGCTACGCCGAGAAGCAACATTGTAACATATCGATTACCGCCAAAATTCTTAAGATCCAAAGAGATTGTGTAGTAGATGCAACCGCAAGCAAACCTTAATACGGGAGAAAATTCTCTCTCTTTGTAGACAATATTGTGTTTTGAAAAATCCATCAAGGGGATAGCTAAATTAATATTGCATGAAGTCTTCCAAACAGAATTTGGTGAAGCTGCTAAACACAAACAAATGAATGACTCAACATACCAGGACAAGCCGACTATCGCCAGACGTTTTAGTAATGTTGGGGTTCGAGCTATCAGCTTGCAAGTCGGCCACAGTCCAATCGAGTCGTCTGTTTCAACAATCAAATCGGAAGACTCGTCTTCGTACACGCTTGACTGCGTTTTGTTCAATGTTGCGATTTTCTTGAAGATATTTTGGGCTTCGTCGTTTCTTCCAACAGCCAAAAGCCAACGGGGAGACTCGTCTAAAAGCCTGAGTTTATAGAATATAAATGCAATCGAAATACAACTGTGTACGATATGACTTGAAGAAGATTCATTGTGAAGTTATATAGAGCAGAGAAAATTGTAAAACGCAAATTTACCTTTTATCTACAAATTTACCTGATTACCTTTTGCTTTAAAATTTAACTACTTTGAGCTTACCAAATGTACGGTATGTACAGAAGACCCACGACGCTTGTGACACGTAAAAACCAACGCCAGTCCGACACCAGATAAGCCAAGAGGCTAATGAGCATACAACCGATAGAGTAACCGACACTGTTGCCGAAAAAGACTAAACTTCGTTTGTTCGGTGACACAACCTCAGTGCCTGTGAATTATAATTGCAAAGTTAGTTTGGTTTGATCTGCTAGTCGGGATGTTAAAACAACAGGTGACTATGCAGATACTTACCCGAGACTGCGAAATATATGCCCAGATTAGTGTTTAAGTAGTTGATGCAAAAGTAAAGCCTAAACACTAAATGTAAGCATATGCACTCAAATTTGTTATTAAGGTTGCGTTAAAGTAAGGTTGCATTTCAATATGTGCGTAGGTTTGATAGGATGTGTTGGCATAAGAATTGTAAGTCGGGCCGGGCTATTTAGGTCGGGTTCGCGCTGGATTTGCGCCTTGTTCGGACTTAATTTGGACTCTTTAGGAAAAACGGACTTGATTCGCGCTCGACTTTACACTCTGTATTTTTTTTTTTTTAATAAATTTAACTAGCTAAGTAGCCAGTAGCTGGACCCGACCTAATGTCAAACAGCCCTAAAACGGCTTGTTCAAGACCAATTGTCTATTGCAGTGCTTCTCAACCTTTCGTGGACCGTGCCCCCCTAAAAGTAACTGTTTGGCTTCATGGCCCACTTTATGTAACCCTGAAAGACCTGTGGCCCCCTCAAAAAATTAAAATGGCAAACTCGCGTCGGAATTCGGTACCAATTTCGGCTATAAACAGCTCAAATAGAGTAAACAAGAATCCGTAATCGTGAAACACCTCAATATGGACAAATAGTTGATTAAATTAGGGAATAAAGTTATTTGCAGCACACACGTAATTATGCGCGTTAAAAAAGAAAATGGAATTTGTAGTGGGTGTATCTAAACCTGTGCCCCCCCCCCCCCCTGGGGGACCATGGGCCCTGGTTGAGAACCACTGGTCTATTGTGTATGTTGCCCTTGTCTTTCCTGTGGCTTCGATGTATATACCTGTCAATCAACTGTTCGGGGATTCTCAAAAAGGATTGGGGTTCGGGCTCGGGCTTGTACTTTGGGGTTCGGGCTCGGGCTTTAATTTCAGGCGCGTTTACAACTCTGGTTGGCATTACCACGATGAAACTGTTGAGTACCGTATTTTACGGACCATAAAGCGCACCCAATTATAAGGCGCACTGTCAATAAATTGCTTTGATTAGTTTTTTGTTCATACATAAGGCGCACCGGACTATAGAACGCAACGTATTTTAAGGAGTATGGGTTACCGTATAAAGCTCAGTAAAGTCCCGTATAAAGCTCATAAAGCTCTGAATATCACAGTTGGTAATTGCATTTACCGTAGTTTTTGTGTAAGACGGTGGCTTATTTATATAATGATAGTATCGGTATTGGTTTTGAGTGTAGCCTAGGCAATAAAACACTACTTGATCCATACATTAGGCGCACCTGCTTATAAGGCGCACGATCAATTTATGAGGAAAAAAAAGGATTTAGATTGCGCCTTATGGTCCGTAAAATACGGTAAAACTATAGTGAGTCAGTATTTCTTACCTAACAACATAGCTGCAACAAAATTAACAAGCCCGCCGCATCCAGACAGAAACATCATTACTGCGTAGCTCGTTAAATTCTGTGTAAAACTGGACGCGAAAGTAGCCAAGTACTGCCAAGCGCTAAATACGAGAAATGTCCGTTTTCTTCCATACCTGTCAAATCAAAAATAAGTTTTAATTTTAAAAAAGCTTCGTTTGAGCATGCTTATCCGCAGCTCGTTTGCATTAAACGCAAGTGGTTTAGGACGATCTTTGTATAGCACAGCACTTTACAAGTTATGGGTCTAGTTCAGAGGTTCTCAAACTTTTTCATTATTTTTTCAAAACGGTCCCTTTGCCATTATTTCGAGGTCTCGCGATCCTTACGCCTAAATGTGTATTTCAGAAAAAACGAAAGTTGATTGCAGGATTTTAGCTAGTTAAGCAAAATTGCGCATAACAATTACGATTGTGCGCGAACAATTGCATTTTTGTTAGTTTTATGAAATAAAGGCTATTGTTTAGCAATGTTTACCTTAGAGACAGTTGATTCTACTTTGATTTAAACTTATGTAGTGGCACAAACTGACTCAAAATAAGATTATAGGATTACTTCAACCTTTTCGCGGTCCCCCCAAAATTGCCTTACGGACCCCAAAAGGACCGCGGACCCCAGTTTGAGAACCGCTGGTCTAGTTCAATGTTTCTGCAATTATGTTACTCATTTAGCGGACAGCCTTAAAGAAAATTAGTTTTATCAGAAAAATGTTATTTACTTGTCTGAAATGAATCCGCCTATTAGACCTCCAACGAGTTTTCCAAATATGAACAATGAAACGGAAAATGGTTTCTGCCATTCGTTGTTGCATATCATTCCGAACTAAAACAACAAAAGTAGGGTTTTAGGACTGTTTAATATAGTATTAGGGTCTGATTTTGTAACAAGGTGCACATAGTAGTTTGTGGTAAATGTAATTTCTGTGTTGTATTGTGCCGCTAACGTTCGGATGTCACATTTTCTCTCGCTTTACCGTCATGTTGCAGATACGTTGCGTACGTAAATAAAGCCAGAGGATCATTAACTCATTTGGTCACAAAAACAGTTCTATAACGTTATTTATAATACTGGTCACGTTGATATTACGTCCAAACGTTTTTACCTCTGTAACCGCGCTAACTTCTTTTCCCTCGAAAGTCCAATCAGTGCAAACCAACTGTGTGGTTTTGATTCGTGCCTGTGTGGTATCATCTGCAAACAATAAAGTTACACACACTTTTGAACTAGCTAAGGTTTCGAAAACCCTGTACTCAACGCACAAGAGATTCCAAAGTATGACCCACAGCATGCCCTCTCCTTCCTTGAGCCTTTTAGGTTCAATTTTAAAATACCAAAAGAAGCTATGCGGAAAGTACACGAAAACAAATCAACCCTATATCCTGCATAAGAATTTCCGAACAAAATTTCAACAGTCGTAATCGTATAAGCATGCGTTTATTTTTCCAAATTAAATTTGCGCTATGTAAGGCATTGCTCCATTGTAAAGCTATTTGATACACGATAAAAGACACTGCTGTGGGCTTCTTACCGAAAAGTTTGGTTCTGTTTGCTAAGGTTAAACCGGTAATGTTGCCAAATGTACAAGTGTTCATCATCCTACGGTCATCCAGACTGGATTTGCTTGAGTTTTTCTGAAACAAAATCACGGACGGTAATAAATCTTTCATCGTATTTTGTATGTTTAAATATGTATACAAAAAAGATGAAACTACATACTTATTTGGCCGAGTTAAGAGCATGTTAACTCAAAATATTAGAGCATTTACAATTACAACTTGATTTTGCGAAGAAACGGTGGTTGCTTCAGCCCAAACCGCGCCTGAACCCGAAGGTACAAACCCGAAACCCGGCCCAAACCCGAATCGTTTTTGAGAAGCCCGTTTAGGACCAAAAGTTTGATTGACAGACCTATACATAAAAGCCTGCAAAAAGTACAGAATATAAAGCATATAATGCATACACAATGGACAATAATAACTCAAACAAGCCGTCTTAGGGCTGTTGGGCATTAAGTCCAGCAGCAAGCTACTTGGCTAGGCAATAACTACGGACACAAACGTTAGGCCGGGATCAAGCCACTTTGTAAAAAAAATCTAAGCCCTGACGCGGTCCGAACAACTCTGGTTTGCTTATAGTTTAACTTACTTCAACATACCAGTCGTTTCTAAGTGTGCTGTTGTTTGAATTATCTTACGGTTATTTTCAAAAGAAACAAGCACCGAAAGTGCCAAAAGTTTTACGCAGCTTCACAGTATGTAGAAAATCCATTAATCTATACAACTTACTGCTGGAGCGAAGTAGGTCCCGTTTACGGCATTGCATCGAAATTGTGGTGTATAATGAATGGCAAGAAATTGAAACGTTGTAAAAGCATTAGGAATTGTTGAAAGCAGCAACAAAATGCATAATCTTGATTGATATTTTCCAAACACATTCAGTTCTTCATATATCCTTGTTTGTCTTTTTTCGTCAGTATCGCATTTGTCAATTTCCATTCTGGTCAACCCTCCAAAAAATGTTAGGCTCGACTTACAAATTTGTCTTCGATAGCTGTTTTTGGCTTATACCTCTATTGTATGGCAAAAAATATATTTCATCATTAACTATTGTTTATTGAATGAAAACAATTTGAAATCATTATTTACACACAAGCCTGAAACCATTCCGCATTGAAAACTCGACACTTATTGAACTAACTAAGGCTGCGTTCACACTCGGGCACCGCGGTAGGTTTTCGCTACTAGGAATGAAACTTTTTGGTAGTATGAACGAAACGTCACCTCCCGAAACCTGGTACGAAAAGAGGTGGTTTCGCACCTAAACGTGGTCGTGAAACCCGTGTCTGAACGACGCAAGGTTCGAAAACCGTGACTGAACGAAGCAAGGCGTGAAACTGAATGCTGCGGTTTGTACGTTGGTTTGTAATAAGTGCTGTCTATTTCGTTACTGAAGTGTACGTTTGCGTGCCTAAAATGAGTGAACGAGGAATACTATGGTCTGAAGAAGAAGTCACAAAATTAATTGTTTGGAGTGCGGAGGAGGTTCATCTCATGATTTCAACGGCAAAGGGCCATAAGAAGGTGTTTCAAAAAATTGCATTGGGTCTACATGTGTGTAACTCAATGAGTTAAAAAGGAAGTCTTGATTGAGCTGTACACGTCTTCGTTTTTGTTTAGTAAGAATCCAAAATAAATTTACACTTGAAAACCTTCCACTTAAATCCATGTTTATTCCTTTTTATGAAAATGAAATGCATTTAAATAAAGTCTACGAACTTTTTCAAGCATGAACTGCACAGTTCATTTAAACTCTAATCTGCCATTGCCGAAAATCAAATAAAACTGGCGATAGTAGTGAGTTTTTTCAACAACATCAGGTTTGAAACCACACTTTTGTCTCATCGCGAAACCTCTCTTCAGACGTCAAAACCTGTCGTCCACACCAGCAAAAAACGCGATGCCTAGTCGCGAAAACCGTCTAGTATGAACGACGTTTTTTGCTCAGTGTGAACGCGCGGGGCATGAACACCAGGTACGAAACCACGGGACGGTGCCTCTGTGTGAACGCGGCCTAACACAACGTTTTATTGCACAGACATTTCAGAAGTCACATTTTCTCATCATGTCGTTTATGAACCTTTAAATTTCTTCAATTTTCCAGTGGTTTAATACGCGATAATCTTTAAAAACTTTTTGCTCGTTTATCTCTTGGCAAGTTACATTTCGAAGAACAAACATTACCCAAAAGTTTCTGTTGAAAACTTATCCTATGTAACTTACATAAAGAAAATTGATTAACTTGCATTTAATCGCAAAAGCAATTCCAAAAATGACATCGGTATAGAACCTTTATGTTCAGCTTATGTTAAGAAACACTATTTAAATAAAAAACTAATTTTAAATTAGTTGACAACTTGCACTGACTACGACAACAACGCTTGTTGAATATCTGCACTAAGATGTATTTCTATTAGTAGTTACTTCCCACAACGCCTGTACTTGATTTGGCAAAAATATGGTTGGGTTTTGACGCTTTTTTGACATGCCTTCGCAGAAATAACCAAATTGTTAAACATGCTCTTAGACCAAGCTAACATGGCCCCAAGATTAGTCGGAAATCAGCCTTAATTGAAAACGCCTTTCTGTCTACATTGCACAGAACGGAATTCAATTGTTGACATTTTATTAGCTACGATTGTAACAAGACGTCTTTTTTATAAGCGCGGTTAACCATCTGTGTTTTTTTAAACATAACGTCACTGGGAGAAAAATATGAAGTGTCTTTAGGCGCCGGCAGTTTGAAAATAATGTCACATTTTCAATGACACAACCAAATTTTGCCGCTATACGATTTTGTTTATCACAACTGCTGTTGGTTTTTAACAAGTTTGACTCTTTTCGACATATGAAAGTGTCTGGCCACAAAAAGGCTGGAAACCACTGCCTCAAGACAAAGTGCTAATTATAGGCTAATATCATGAGAAGTAAGTGAGCAAATTTCAATGCACCCTATTCCTAAACCAAACAGCATATTGCCGACAAAAGTTAAAAAAGACTTCACTTTTCCCTTTAAATCACCATGTATCCTATACTTCAAAACATTCATATTTGTTCCAAACAGTAAGCGCCGAGACGAATAACTGCCTGTTTCGTGTAAAAATGATTTGCACTATGGCAATTCATGGCGGCTGCGCATACAATAGATTAGGCTTCGTAGAAATGTTTGAGGTATAGTCGAAAACGAAATTGCCTAAGATCGCTAAGTCGGCACACACAATCAGTTTTTCGCATTTGTTGCACAATGTATCTGCCTGAGCAAAAGTTTATGTATAAATTTAATCCAAGCTTTTTTTAAAGAGGAGGACTCTTTTAATGATTTTTTAAAGTTTATGGAGAGTTCGGGAAGCCGTAAATTTTTGAATATTTTTCATTAGGAACTGAGTTTCAAACTTAGTTTCATTGAATTTTCATTGATTATTCCAATTAGCTAAATGTACGACTGACGTGAGTTATGGTGTTAGTAGATTTTTCTTTTTTAGGCAGTAAGCCATTCAACATATGCGTGCTTTGGGATATTGTCTGTCGTCTTGTGGAAAACACCAAAACGGTTCTAAATATTAATTTGTTATTCGTAAATAATGTGTCGTACTGGGTAGTAAATGGAAATCAGGGGCGTACAATTATTTCCCAATGATAGCCACATCCCTTATTTATCCAAGGGCCTGCATGTTGCTGTTCAAAATTACTGATGTAAAGAAAACAAATGCCTGTTTTTTTGCTTTGTTTGTACACAATAGGCGTACTGCAAGTCTGGCGCATGTGGCTATTAAGTTGGTAATACGACTTTTAAAGCAGTGGTCGACTTTTAAAGGATTTTATTACGTCATTACGTCATACCTGGTGTATAGACCCAGGTGCCATTTGTATTGTCTCGGGTCCAAGCACTTATCTCACTTTTGTAACTATTGTGGCGTTTCTCTTGAAGTTACATTTATATTTGTCAATTGGGTCCACTTACAACATAGACAATGTGCTTTTCGTTGTCACATGTTGAATTGAATCAGTTGATTTACTCTTAATTATTTAAGCAGCTATGTGCAATTGCAAAGTACATCGTTAATACAACTGCTTGGTGTTTCTTGTTTACAAGTCGGCAATGGATTCAACACTTTTCCTTGCTGTCTTTGATGTTCGCTTCCATGATTGACAAAGAAAACTAACACCGTCACTGCAAACAAAAATTTCAGAACTAAATTTCTAACCGCATAAGTACAGTATCCAAATACAAGTGCTTCGCAAAGAGTGCTTCAAAATAGTCATGATTTGCATTCCTTTAAATTTAGTTTTTGAAGCTTAGCAGAATGAAAGAAATAATAATTCGAGATAACAATGTCTCTGCTCTTTATTTCCTGTTTGAGAAATAAAACTCATTGTTACGCCACTATGAACACACCTTTTTAATTCTACTGCTTCTTGGACAGTTTGAGGCAGCTGGGTCTTTTTAGTTTGGGGCATAAAAACGTACAGGACTGTTGTGAAGAAAATGAAAGCAGCCATTCCAAGCGGAACAGCAACGCTGTTGGATTGATGACCTAACGTAAATGAAACGGTGGTGAAACCGCTGCAGAAATATTTTTTACTTAAAAATGCCGATTGTGTATCAATTTGTAAAAATAGTTTGGAAAAGGATGTATTAACCGCCTGCATACACTCAAACTATGTAGATGCATTCACAGTTTAAGAATCATTTTCATTGTTGTCATGAACGCACACACCTTCAAGCGGTTACTGGTATTGACTGCCACGTTTAAGACACGGTGCACGAATATATACGACACGTGACGTCATAACACAGAGGCGACATCTAGCGATAAATACATACATCACAATTGTGACTAACAAGTTGCTCACAAACCGT
This sequence comes from Phallusia mammillata, assembly GCF_965637545.1. Classification (NCBI taxonomy): domain Eukaryota; kingdom Metazoa; phylum Chordata; class Ascidiacea; order Phlebobranchia; family Ascidiidae; genus Phallusia; species Phallusia mammillata. Next base: position 23,927,850 of record NC_137255.1, read on the forward strand.
ACCTGCAAAAATGATAAAAGGTGATAACATGCTGCCGACCCTAGCGAGACCAGATGAGTATCCCATGACAAGATTTCGAACTGCTGTAGGAAAGAGTTCCAACGTGTATACGTAGACAACGGAAAAAGCGGCAGATACCACCAACCTCCCAACTATTACAAGGGCCACCTGCAGTCCTCCTACATTTGCTACAAAAAGTACAGATTTGCATTGGTTAAAATGAAAAAAAAAACTCCAAAAGTGTACAGTCTAACCATTGATGTATAAGTGGTTTTTCCAACAGCCCTATTTTGGCATTTTTTCGGGTTTTGTCAATTATTTTGTAGGAAAAACTTATTATGGCCAGTGGTGGGATTCAGCCGGTTCGCACCGGTTCTGTAGAACCGTTTCACAAAATTTTACGAGATCATGCAGCGAACCGGTTAGCTTTACTGGTTACTGTCAATGGACTTTTTGTAACAGTACCGGCGGACAAATATGGCTTTTGTGATAGAACCGGCTGACAACATATTTGCAAACTTAAACACAATTCACTTCTGCTTACACATGTTAAGAAGCGGTCCAACGGCAAGAACAACCACTAAAATTCCCATTAAAGTCACGTAGAAATTTCGACAACCAAATCGTCGTGACCCGATAAAGTATAATCCGGTTGCGGCAAGCTCAGCCAATCCAGAAAACAACATGTTTACATAACGATTTCCGCTTAGTGATCCAATGTCCAATGATGTTGTGTAGTAAACGCCGCTGCAAGTTAACCTAAAAACAAGTAGGAAAGTTTTTACGCAGTAAAACGCACATTTTTAAAAGCTTCATGGTTTAAACGTTAAAGCCATGGTATGTATCCTTTTGGCAGAACCAGATCCCTACAAGGAAAATGTTAGGATAAAAAGTTCCTATTAAAAGATAATGTTAAGCTTATAAAAAACACACTTCAAAATGTTTGTCTTTTAGGTCTAACCAATAATCCTACACAGCCTCATTAGAAATCCAACGCTGGTTATGTGCCAAATAATAACACTGGACATAAAGAAACGCGATACACACAATGAAAAACTAATGAAGCGTTTAAAAGTTTACGGAAAACGCTAAACATGCACGAATGTAAGCAGCAGATCAACATAAAAAATAACATACAACATAATTTGGACTGTTGCGTTGCTTGTTTTTGGTTTGTTATAATGCAAGTGTCCTGAAATACACCGTATGTGTATAAATCTTTCCGCCCTTAGATAAATATTGAAATCAGCTGGCAGCAACCATTATTATACTCACTCAACTTATTGACAAAGCTTACCAGGACAAGCCGACTACCGCCAGACGTTTTAGTAATGTTGGGGTTCGAGCTATCAGCTTGCACGTTGGCCACAGTCCAATCGAGTCGTCTGTTTCATCAAGCAAATCGGAAGAGTCGTCTGTGGACACGTTTGACTGCATTTTGTTAAACTTGGCGATTTTCTTGAGGACTTTTTGGGCTTCGTCTTTTTTCCCAACAGCCAAAAGCCAACGGGGAGACTCATCTAAAAGCCTGTAGTATTGGAATAATAGAGCAATCACAATATTACTGTGCGCTGTCGACCTTTGCTATAATCTTGACGCATTGTAATTTTAAGCAATACGAATTTTCGTGTGACCCCCAAAAAATTAAGTCTTAGAACTTAACCTATAACGTATTAGTATTAAGTCGTGCATTGAATTCTCACCAAATGTAAGGAATGTACAAAAGTCCCAATAGGCCAATCAACCTTAAATACCAACGCCAATGTGTCATGAAAAAGGCCAATGGGGCAATAAGCGTACAACCGATGGCGAATCCAACAGATGTGAAAACGTAAACCAGACTTCGTTTTTTCGGTCCCACCATCTCAGTACCTGTAATTAGAATTTGTATCATAAAAAACGCATTTCGGTGTCATTTTTACCCAGAGCATTCCCAATTTATCACATCAAATTGCTAATAAATTTATTGGGACAACTTTCTTGTATTTTACCCGCAAATTCTGCCACAAAAAAGACATAAAAATGTTTGTTAATTTGTTGCTATTGAAACTCGCGACGTTGATCACCAATTTATACCCAAAACGTTTTTATGTTTAAAATGAATATCGAAAGGCGTTTACAATGAACGTTTTACTGGCACTGTTGATGAAAACAGCGGCTGTTGAGAAGTATACACAATCTTTCTGCCAAGTTTGTTCGAGTTAAAGTCTGTGATGTTGAAAACATGTGCCATTGCCAAGTTAGCGAACGTTGCTTTTACCTTACTAACCTAATAACAAAGCAGCAATGTAGTTAACCAAATCGCCACATCCAGCTAAAAACATCATTGCTGCATAACTTGGCAGTGTTTGTGTGAAACTGGTTGCAAAACTTGACAAAAACTGCCAAGCGCTAAATATAAGGAACGTCGGTTTTCTTCCAAACCTGTCAAAGAAATTTGTTTTAGTTCGGCGAAAAACATTTTCAAGTTTATAATGAAGTCAAAACAATAAACATTCAAGTGATGCTATGTAGGTTTGGCTTATTTAAAAAAAAAATTTAAAACCTGAATGATAAAAACTAATTATTTTACTTGTCTGAGATTAATCCACCTAGCAGCCCTCCAAAGAGTTTTCCAAACATAAGCATTGAAACGGTAAATGGTCTTTGCCATTCGTTGTTGCATATCATTCCGAACTTGAACAACAAAAGTGTCGGTTTTAAGCTCTTAAGTAGTGTGTTATGGTCTATTGGTTTTAAAACAAGTTGTACACATTTCTGATGCAGTCTTTTTATCACAGGTCACGTTCATCTTACATCCAAATGTGACTAGTTTTGTTAGATTTTGACATTGTAATAGTCATGCAGTTTTACCTCAGTAACCGCGCTGACTTCTGCCCCCTCGAACGTCCAATCAGTGCAAACCATCTGCTGTTCGGTTTCTGCAAATACTAATATTGTAATGTCACCACGAACTTGGCTGAATGATATTTGACAGGGTTTCATTCTAAAGAGTGAGTGTCTTAAGTTAGAAGCCCGTGACCGTAAGTATTGTATGTCACGTCTCTGTACACCATAACAATTATTTGGAGTTGCGAATAAGGGAAACAAGTCAGAATTGTAAGCTGTCCGAAATCATCAGTATAAGCTCAAACCAACATCAAATCTGATTGTTTTAAAACTTAACCCGAAAGTTGGTGAAACTGAGTGTGAAGTCATTAATTACGAATTAGGCTCATTTTAAGCCTGAAACCAAATCAATAAACCCGACCTGACTCAGAACTCAATGTTTATAAAATTGAGCAGACAACTGATTGATCGAGAAAAGACCGATGAGGTCAAGAAGACCCGTGTTCACGAATAAAACAACAAAGCAAAAAATGCACACTCTGTTTATCACAAAAAAAACATTCCGAGGCAATTTCAAATTTTAGTTGTGTTAACTCATACCACGTGTTTCCCAGTAAACTGAATTGGACACAAAATGTATTAAACAAACGTTAAAGCGCTTGAATCGAACCAAAATAACGTATAAAAACAACAAGCCCAATTATGAAATTGACATTAGACAAATAGAAATAGAGTATCTGAATCTAGTGTTGTTGTGTATTTTAAAACCTGATTAAAAACATAGCTACATCTATAATACTACGATATCGTATTTTACCGTACTGAAGAGTTCCATTTTCCAAAATTAAACCAGTATTGTTGTTGAATTTGCATGTGTTCACCAAACGGCTGTCGACCAGACTTGAATTGGTGGAGTTATTCTGAAACACGTTTATAACGTTTAAACAGTGATAATTTTCATTGTGAAATAAAATTACGCCAAAACTAAAAGTAGTATTCAACAACTGGCAAATAAAAGCGAATTTGCAAAATAAACCTACAAAACTTACTGCCAAAGCGAAGTTGGTCCCGTTTATGGCATCGCAGTAAAACTGTGGTGTGTAATGAATCACAAAGAATTGAAAAGTAATGAAGGCATTAGGAATGGTTGATAGTAAAATCAAAATACTTAATCTTAATTGATATTTTCCAAACACATCCAGTTCTTCGTACACTTTCGTTTGTCTTTTGTTGTCAATATCAGGTTTATTAATTTCCATTTTGCTCAACACTGTAAAAATCACGTGCACTGATGTTAATGAGTTAATTGACAAAGCCTAAATCCAACCTTCGGGCCTGAAACAAATTTCTCAACAACGAGTCAGGTTCGCATTTTGAGCCTGCTTACAGCCCAGTATTGTTTTGAATAGTTGTTTTTTATTTGCTCTGTGTTATATTTGTGTTTTTTCACAGCGGCAGATAATTTCCGCTCAAATATTTGTGCTACAATTAATAGACGCAGCTAATATGAAGTGCAGTGTAATACGCAAATAGTTCCTCATGGAGCATTCGTGTTTACTGTTCCCACGATGCGTACTCGCTACTTCACATTCACCTTTCCTGATCAAAGTGATGCCTTAAAAGTTTATGCCTAGTCGAGATGTAAGATTTTTTAAAATAACTTTGTATGTAGGCACTTTTAAATAAGCCGCATACAGTCTACACTGTTTTTTTTAGATCTACAAGGTCGCATCAGTGCAGCTGGGGACGAGTGATCGGCCATATGAGCTAATGTAGCCCCTTGCCGCACTCCTGTTTGCTGCAAGCTAAAAAGCCATATGCCTTACCAACCTGTTCAATGCCGCAACGTGGCATTATCGACAGAAAAACTGGTTCATAATTCACAAACAACCTATCATGTATTAGCTCGATGCTTTATACTGTTATTTTAATAACACCCCAAAAGGAGTTAACATACTTCTGTCAAATTAGATTGTCGCCTTTTGGCGAAAAAGCGCTGCCCTAATTGCATTGCTGTGCAAACTGCTGGAGCGTGGAGCTTAGGTTACCCAAAATATTTCCAACGAATATAACGTTTTATCATTGTTTCAACGTCAGGCTTACGGTTTTGCAAAATGCTTTAAAACCGAACTTTTTTATGTTATTAAAAAACTGTCCAAAATTTTACAATTGAATACTCAAAAATTGATAAATAAACTGATGTTTGTCTCCACAAAGCATAGCAAAATCTAGAAATACTTTTAGGCTCTTACGCATCTATTTAAGGCATTCAGTTGGTGAAATTGCGACACAAATAAGACTGAGTGTAAAGTCAGGCCCAAATCAAACAGTTGCAACTCAATCACGAACTAAATTAAATCCTGATAAGATCGGTCCGACATACAACTCTGATGGACTTGCATACAGTTTTTTAACGTACCTTTTTCTTGAGAAATAGCTGGAAAAGTTTCAATAGATCGAGAACAGTCCTTTGTGCAAGTCGATCCGTCAATTAATCAAATCTACTAGCAGCTGAAAATGTACAAATGCCTTGTGTTGCACCGTTTTTAAATACATCAGTGGTTTTGATACTGGCGCCCTGGTGTGTGACCGTTTTGAGCATTCAATGGAACCGCGTAAAAAAACAAAGATCTAGAGGTAAATGAGGCGCATGTATACCCCATAATAACTACTACAAGTTAGGTTAAAAACAATCTTTTTCTGTTCTTTCGGTCATTTCATGTACTTAATACAAATCAAAACATTTTTATTAAGATACCGGCTTGTTGTGTTGCGAGTACCGGTTGGAATCCTACTGAAATCGAATGACATACTTTTGAATTTACTATAGTATTTTCAAGCGGATCCCGTATTTTTCATTTCTGTACTTCAGGAAATCAAAAGGTTTTATAACTGGTATAGGTTGCCTTGGCACGAAGCTTGGATATTTTTTCGTTTCCGCGTTATTGGAACATATTCCATGATGATAAAAATCAAGGATGGAGTCACAAAACGAATATTGCTTTTCCAGCAGATTTTTAACATAAATAAATAATAGACGTTTCGACGTCCCATGCATGAGACGTCTTTATGAGGATAATGGCATATCTTACAAGACAAATTTCTTATAAAGTGACAAGTGCAACAAAAAACAGCGATATGATAAACGTCTTGTGGCAGCATTAACGTATTTGTGGAGTCATAAACTGATAAACTAGACTCTACGCACTGTTTGGCCTACAGTGTTTAAGTTCCATGATTGCATGATTTAGGCAGTAGCAAGCGTAATTTATGGTACCATCTTGTAAATTACACTAAAAAACTTCTATTGATTTCTTGGTTACAATTCCACTGTATTTTCAGCATTCTTCTTGGTTGTTTTTGATTTCCGGTTCTTAGGTTGGCAAGGGAAACAAAACCCGCCTCTGTAAACAAAAACTTTTAAACCTGACATAAGTTATGACGGATATGCTAACTTATGTTCACTGTTGTAGCAAAAAAGCCAGTGTTTTGCAAAGACACATGTAACGTTACCTGGTTGATAATGTTTGCATTCTTAATTGTTTGTAGCAAAATAAACATCATTGTTACGTCACCATCAATTTACCTTTTCATTTCTACCGCTTCTTGTACAGTTTGTGGCAGTTGAGTCTTTTCAGTTTTCGGCAGAAAAGCGTACAAGACTGTTGTAAAAAATACGAAAGCTGCCATTCCAAGAGGAACAGCAATGCTGTTGGTTTGATGAGCTATAATGAATAAAACGTAACTAAAACCGCCATATAATCAACACCTTTTCTTCCAAATACAAATACCAGTCTTAAGCCTTGGCAACTCCTACTATTTAAGAAGGTCTATAACTCTACAATGAAAAATGTAAACAAATATTAAACAGCAATAATTTGAAAAAACAAAAAACGTTTTTGAAATTTTGGGGACAATAAGGCCACAACTGTAAATTCCATGCTGAGAAAACGTCTACTTCTCGAAAAAAATGAACACATCTGTTTTAAGAAAGGCTTACCTGCATAAATAACGTAAGGTGACAACATGCTGCCAACCCTTGCAAGACCAGATGAATATCCCATGACAAGATTTCGAACAGACGTTGGAAAAAGCTCTCCCGTGTACACATATATTACGGAAAAGGCGGCAGATACCAGTAACCTCCCAGTTATGACTACTGCCACGTGTATTGCATCTACACTCGCTGTCAAAAATACAATAATGTGCGTTTAATAACCATGCATTCTATGTCAAAACATAAGCTTATCAAGCACAACAACCTTTGTTGCACCGGTGCATCTAAAACATACAGGATCGCTTGGATCACTTGGATCACTTGGATCGCTTGGTGCATCTTAATATCACTTTAATATCGCTTAGTGTACCTTTATATTGGTTAGCGCGCATTTATATCGCTAGGTGCATGTTTAAATCGCCTGGTTCTCCATTTTTACGGAGGTTTCTTTTAGCTTAAGAAATAAGCATAAAGCCTATGTTGTAATACCTTGATAAAAACAAGCCTACAATAAATATTATATGACTAACAATAAATAAAGTATAAACCGAAAAACGAAAAACATCAATGAAATTATAAGCTTAAAGAGATAGAAAAAGTTCAGAATCTTTGTTTGCTTCACATACGATGTCATACATTAGAAAAAACCACAACTTACACATTTTCAAAAGAGGTCCAACCGGCAACGCGATTGCCGAACCTCCCATTAACGTCATGTAGAAATCTCGATGACCCAGTTTTTTGGACCCGATGATAAACAAACCAGTAGCAACAAATTCTGCTATTCCAAGTAGCAGTATATTAATGAATCGGTTTCCGCTAAGCGATCCAATGTCTAATGAGATTGTGTAGTAAGCCCCACTGCAAGTAAACCTAAAACACGACATAATACTTTGAAAAACTACATACGGATCTGCTAATAAGTTGCATGATGAAAATAAAGACCTAAATACACCGAAAATGAGACATGATTCATGCCATCATCAGTGGTATCACTTTTGTTTATCATTAAGAAATCATGTTTGTCCATATGCAACAAGCAAATTAAAACTTTGATTGTTCAAAGCTTCGGGTGGTATGAAGGCTAAAGTATCAAAAACGTTTGGGAAAACACTGGCCATACCAACAAATAAACAAAGTGGAAATAATGGATAATACAGACTCAACATACCAGGACAAGCCGACTATCGCCAGACGTTTCAGTAATGTTGGGGTTCGAGCTATTAACTTGCAAGTCGGCCACAGTCCAATCGAGTCGTCTGTTTCAACAAGCAATTCGGAAAACTCGTCGTCGGACACGCTTGACTGCATTTTGTTGCATTTGGCGATTTTCTTTAGAACCCTTTTGGCTTCGTCGTTTTTCCCAACGGCTAAAAGCCAACGGGGAGACTCGTCTATAAGCCTGCGTTATTGAACTTTCACGGTTATCAACTCATAGTGTTTTCGTATGTGGATGGCAGAAGTTTAAATTATGATTTTCCCTAATTTAGGAACGAAAATTATCTAACATGATATTCGGTGGTGCAACTGACCACCTAAAAGTGGACATGTAAACGGGCTGTACGAAGTGAATCCAAGTCAATCATTTGATCAAGTACAGACACACAAACGATACATGTATAGCTTACCAAATGTAGGGAATATACAGAAAACCCACAAGGCTAATCGCTCGCAAATACCAACGCCAGTCCGAAAAGAGAAAAGCCAGAAGAGCAATGAGGATACAACCGATGGAGTAACCGACTGTGGTATAAACGTAAACCAAGCTTCGTTTATTCGGTGCCACGACTTCTGTACCTGTGTATTAAACACGGAAGATTAAGTTCTGACATAAAAAATTGCTCAGAACAAGTCTTAGTGTAAGGCCGTGTTTCTTAACGTTAAACAAAGGGGGGATTTTTGAGGTTATCACAAATAGCGTGGGAAAAGCGGCTCTGAGTTTATGACACAAAACAGGCAAGTTTGCCCAAATAAATTATGTAAATTTTGTTGAAACAGCTTGACGACTTTAGGTCGTACTTTCTTAATCTTAGTAATCTTACCCAACAAAACCGCTGCAACGTAATTAACAAGCCCACCGCATCCAGTTAGAAACATCATTGCTGCGTAGCTCGTTAAGTTCTGTGTAAAACTGCTCATGAAAGATGCTATGTACTGTCCAACGCTAAACACGAGAAATGTCGGTTTTCGCCCAAACCTGCCAAATCATAACATTTTGTCTATGAACCACATCTGGTTAAATTACATGATAGCTTTGTACATAAATGCTTGTAAATTGATTTTGGGAATCATTTTCTGTTCTATTACCATTCTTGCAACAATTTCAATCTTTCATTTTATATATCATAAGTTGGAACATGCTTATTTAAAGGGATCTTCAGTGTCTACAAAGGGCAATATTAGCCTATTAACCTTTTCTAATTTTAATCCATTTTATTGCTCTTTATAGACACTGAAGATGCGTTTTCTGCAAAATATATTAGTTTGTTTTTTGTAAGATTGTGCTCTGATTTTAACCTAGAAATACACATTTCCTAACTTGTACATAGTTTAAAAGGGAAAGCCATTTGACTTACTTATCTGACATAAAGCCCCCTAACAGCCCTCCAACGAGTTGTCCGAGCATGAACATTAAAACGGAAAATGGTTTCTGCCAGTCATTGTTGCAAATCATTCCAAACTGAAATGAAACAACATTTAATTGATTCGATTCCGTAAAAAAAAAGCGCCTAAATTGGATTTGAAACAAGTCGCACCACGCCTTACAGCGTTACTTTATTACTGTAAAACTTATTGTAGTCAAACGGGGCCTAAATTCTACTCAGTTTGTCAAATTTTTTGTTGAAGCTTTTAGTGGCAAAGTTTACCTCAGTAACAGCGCTGATTTCTGTTCCCGTGAATTTCCAGTCTGTGCACATCAATTGCTGATTGCCGCCGTTATGCGTTTTTCCAGCCTTACCTACAAATTCTACAGCGATAATAATGCATGCTAAGAAACCCACAAAAGCCTGTCTATTATGAATCCATTACTGCATTTGTTGAGATCTGCACTCCTTGTTCACGACAAAAGTTAAGTTACATTCTAAAACCTGAAAGCTTTCTTACCATACGCTTGGATTCCAATTGCTGTGGATAAATCAGTAGTGTTGTCGAATTTGCATGTGTTTATCAAGCGATTGTCGACCAGACTTGAGTTGCTAGAGTTATTCTGGAACAATTCAATACCATTTGTGATGTCACAAATCAACAGGTAATGGGGCATAATGCAATTTTCCATTAACTCGGAAATACCGTTAGCGAAACCGTTCCGAGTAACAAAATTTCGTTCCAAATTGAACAATTTCGTTTCGGAACGAAAATTTTGTTCCGAATTTTGTTCCAAGTTACAAAAATTTCTGGTATGTCGTAACGAAAAATTTTGAACAGAAAAACATCGTTAAATTGGGTGTAACAAAAAATTTTGTTACCGTATTTTTTTGTTCATTAGGTGGCGACAAAGATAAGTTTTAAGCATATTTTAAACATTTTGTGTTTTAAATCTGCACATACATGGTGAAACCATAAAAATTGAATTTCGTTCCCAAAAGTGTTAGCTGTCACAAAATTTTGACACAAAATTGTTATTTGGAAGAAATTACGTTACAAAACTATTTGGTGGAACAAAATTTTGTTACCGAAAAGTGTTAGCTGGAACTAAAATGTGTTAGAAAAGGTATTTGTTAGCAGAAAATTTGGTCACGGAAAAGTGATAGTTGGAACAAAATTTTGTTGCGAAAAGTGTTGATTAGAACAAAATTTTGTAGCGGAAAGTATTAGCTGGAAACATACTTTAAGTTTCAAAATCATCGGTTTTAAACAAATTTAGCTCACAAAAAGCTATAGCTGCAAGAAAATTTTGTTACGGAAAAGTGTTAACTGGAACAAAGTTTTGTTACGGAAAACTGTTAGATGGAACAAAATTTTGTTACGAAAAGTGTTAGTTGGAACAAAATTTTGTTACCAAAAGGGTTAGTTTGAAACATACTTTAAGTTGCGAAAATCATCGGTTTTAATAAATTTAGCTCGCAAAAAGCTGTAGCCGTAAGAAAATTTTGTCACGGAAAAGTGTTAGATAGAACAAAATTGTTACGAAAAGTGTTAGCTGGAACAAAATTTTGTTACGAAAAGTGTTAGCTGTAACAAAATTTTGTTACGAAAAGTGTTAGCTGTAACAAAATTTTGTTACGAAAAGTGTTAGTTTGAAACATACTTTAAGTTGCGAAAATCGCCGGTTTACAATAACTTTAGCTCGCAAAACGCTAAAGCTCTAAGAAAATTTGTTACGGAAAAGTGTTAGATGGAACAAAATTTTGAGGCAACAAGTGTTAGCTGGAACAAAATTTTGTTACAAAAACATAGTTAGTCGGAACAAAATTTTGTTGCGAAAAGTGTTAGTTGGAACAAAATTTTGTTACAAAAATTGTTAGTTGGAACAAAATTTTGTTACAAAAAATGTTAGCTTAAACAAAATTTTGTTACGAAAAGTGTTAGTTGGAACAAAATTTTGTTACGAAAAGTGTTAGCTGGAACAAAATTTTGTTACGGAAAGTGTTAGTTGGAACAAAATTTTGTTACGGCAAACTGTTAGATGGAACAAAATTTTGTTACGAAAAGTGTTAGCTGGAACAAAATTTTGTTACGAAAAGTGTTAGTTGGAACAAAATTTTGTTACGGAAAACTGTCAGATGGAACAAAATTTTGTTACGAAAAGTGTTAGCTGGAACAAAATTTTGTTGCGAAAAGTGTTAGCTGGAACAAAATTTTGTTACGAAAAGTGTTAGCTGTAACAAAATTTTGTTACGAAAAGTGTTAGTTGGAACAAAATTTTGTTACGAAAAGTGTTGGCTGGAACAAAATTTTGTTACGAAAAGTGTTAGTTGGAACAAAATTTTGTTACGAAAAGTGTTGGTTGGAACAAAATTTTGTTACGAAAAGTGTTAGTTGGAACAAAATTTTGTTACGAAAAGTGTTGGCTGGAACAAAATTTTGTTGCGAAAAGTGTTAGCTGGAACAAAATTTGTTACGAAAAGTGTTAGTTTGAAACATACTTTAAGTTGCGAAAATCATCGGTTTTCAATACATTTAGCTCCCAAAAAGCTAAAGCTCTAAGGAAATTTGTTACGGAAAAGTGTTAGTTGGAACAAAATTGTTACGAAAAGTGTTAGTTGGAACAAATTTTTGTTACGAAAAGTGTTAGTTTGAAACATACTTTAAGTTGCGAAAATCACCGGTTTTCAATACATTTAGCTCCCAAAAAGCTAAAGCTCTAAGGAAATTTGTTACGGAAAAGTGTTAGTTGGAACAAAATTGTTACAAAAAGTGTTAGTTGGAACAAATTTTTGTTACGAAAAGTGTTAGTTTGAAACATACTTTAAGTTGCGAAAATCACCGGTTTTCAATACATTTAGCTCCCAAAAAGCTAAAGCTCTAAGGAAATTTGTTACGGAAAAGTGTTAGTTGGAACAAAATTGTTACGAAAAGTGTTAGTTGGAACAAATTTTTGTTACGAAAAGTGTTAGCTGTAACAAAATTTTGTTACGAAAAGTGTTAGTTTGAAACATACTTTAAGTTGCGAAAATCATCGGTTTTCAATAAATTTAGCTCGCAAAAAGCTAAAGCTCTAAGAAAATTTGTTACGGAAAAGTGTTAGTTGGAACAAAATTTTGTTACGAAAAGTGTTGGCTGGAACAAAATTTTGTTACAAAAAAATAGTTAGTTGGAACAAAATTTTGTTACAAAAAATGTTAGTTGGAACAAAATTTTGTTGCGAAAAGTGTTAGCTGTAACAAAATTTTGTTACAAAAAATGTTAGTTGGAACAAAATTTTGTTGCGAAAAGTGTTAGCTGTAACAAAATTTTGCTACGAAAACTGTTAGATGGAACAAAATTTTGTTACAAAAAAATAGTTAGTTGGAACAAAATTTTGTTGCGAAAAGTGTTATTTGGAACAAAATTTTGTTACAAAAAATGTTAGTTGGAACAAAATTTTGTTACGAAAAGTGTTAGATGAAACAAAATTTTGTTACGAAAAGTGTTAGTTTGAAACATACTTTAAGTTGCGAAAATCACCGGTTTTCAATACATTTAGCTCCCAAAAAGCTAAAGCTCTAAGGAAATTTGTTACGGAAAAGTGTTAGTTGGAACAAAATTGTTACAAAAAGTGTTAGTTGGAACAAATTTTTGTTACGAAAAGTGTTAGTTTGAAACATACTTTAAGTTGCGAAAATCACCGGTTTTCAATACATTTAGCTCCCAAAAAGCTAAAGCTCTAAGGAAATTTGTTACGGAAAAGTGTTAGTTGGAACAAAATTGTTACGAAAAGTGTTAGTTGGAACAAATTTTTGTTACGAAAAGTGTTAGCTGTAACAAAATTTTGTTACGAAAAGTGTTAGTTTGAAACATACTTTAAGTTGCGAAAATCATCGGTTTTCAATAAATTTAGCTCGCAAAAAGCTAAAGCTCTAAGAAAATTTGTTACGGAAAAGTGTTAGTTGGAACAAAATTTTGTTACGAAAAGTGTTGGCTGGAACAAAATTTTGTTACAAAAAAATAGTTAGTTGGAACAAAATTTTGTTACAAAAAATGTTAGTTGGAACAAAATTTTGTTGCGAAAAGTGTTAGCTGTAACAAAATTTTGTTACAAAAAATGTTAGTTAGAACAAAATTTTGTTGCGAAAAGTGTTAGCTGTAACAAAATTTTGCTACGAAAACTGTTAGATGGAACAAAATTTTGTTACAAAAAAATAGTTAGTTGGAACAAAATTTTGTTGCGAAAAGTGTTATTTGGAACAAAATTTTGTTACAAAAAATGTTAGTTGGAACAAAATTTTGTTACGAAAAGTGTTAGATGAAACAAAATTTTGTTACGAAAAGTGATAGTTGTAAGAAAATTTGTTATATGAACTGTTAGCTTCAACCATCCTTTAAGTTGCAAAATCATCGGTTTTGAATAAATTTAGCTCGCAAAAAGCTTTAGCCGTAAGAAAAGTTTGTTTCGGAAAAGTGTTAGCTGGAAAAAAATTGTTACGAAAAGTACTAGTTGGAACAGAGTTTTGTTACGAAAAGTGTTTGCAAACACGCTAGACCGCACGATACTGAATACGTAATTCACATGCTAAACTGCCACTAACTCCAATTGACAGAAAGAACAAATAATTTTCGCGACAGCTTTGTATTTTCCTGGTTTTGCCGCTGGTATCTAGCTTAATCAGCAAAACTGCAGCTGCAAGATAAGCGATAAGCGTCAGGTGATCAAAATCGTTGCTTAAAAAGGGGGAACAGATTCTCAAGGACTGAACGCCTTTCTAAAGCGATAATGCTAAAGTTGCGCAATGTCACGAATGCACTAAAGTTGGTTACTGTAGAAGGCATAAATTGTGGCAGTCACAAATTCCGTGTACCCTAATAACATAACTCGATTAACATCGATCTAATGTTTGGGACAAAACTATTACGTGTTTGGCAGGTCGAAACAATACAAATGCAAAAACAGTTTAATATGTTGCATTAAGTGCAGTTAACACCAACCAAGAAATTGCAACCAGCGTTCCAGCCGGAACGTAACTTTCCGATTGTTAGCGCATAAAACTCCTTATTAAACCCTTGCTACGTCATAATTGGCGATTAGATAACAAGCGAATACAAGAGATTGAAGGCTCAGGGCTTTGAGATAACGACTCCCTGTTATCAGCGGTAAACGGAAACGATTTGGGCCTATTTAATTTACGCAAAACTTTTTAAAAAGGGGGGGCCCGGATTTATTATCACATTAATTTACAACATGATGAACAGATTGAGTTGCACAATAAAGATCAGTTTTAATGTTTATTACGTCATAATCTATATTGTGATGCTTTTACTACCTGTTTTATCGCATTGTTTGCACACAATAGGCCTACAAAAAGATTGACGCATATGACTGCTAGGCTTGTAATACTCTTTTCAGTAACACAACATCTGTTTCGGCAGTTTGAAAATCAAAAGTTTTGGCAAAGGAGTTTTAATTACATCACGGCTGCCAGTACATATATTTTAATGTGGTCGTACGGCGGTGGTACTAAATACCGCATGTGGCCGCATGTGACCGCATGTGACCGTATGTGGCCGCATGTGACCGCATGGTATACCGCATGCTACCGCATGTG
Source organism: Phallusia mammillata (assembly GCF_965637545.1). Taxonomy (NCBI): domain Eukaryota; kingdom Metazoa; phylum Chordata; class Ascidiacea; order Phlebobranchia; family Ascidiidae; genus Phallusia; species Phallusia mammillata. Next base: position 23,942,859 of record NC_137255.1, read on the forward strand.
ACCGCATGTTATCACACGGCAGGAATATGTGAAGGACTTAAATATGCTTTTACCAAAAAATAATTTTGCGGACTTTTGAAAGCGCTGACGGTTAGAGCTATTAGGGTTGGGTGAAGGTTTGAAATTAAAATCAATCTAGAATCTGGTCTATTTTACCCCTAATGGGGCTGGAATTCTTACATTTCACATAACATGGTGTATTTTAAGAGGAATCACATGCGGTCACATGCGGCCACATGCGGTCACATGCGGTATTTAGTGCCACCCGTCGTACGGCCGCAGATTGTACAGCCTTGACTGAAAGTATGAGGAACGGTTTAATTACTGTCGTTTCTATTCATAACATAAGAATTTGTATTTACAAATTAAATTTCGCTAAATGTCTGTTTAAATAATAACTTTGAAAAGTAAGAAAAATTTAGTTTTATCAAAAAAATCTAAAAAAATACTACAATTGTTATTGACTGTTCGTGAGCCGCATGCGGCCGACGGGCCGCGAGTTTGACAAGCCTGCTGTATCTGACTGCAATTTGGAGTTGGCCAGTGAAAACCGTTTAAATTTATGTCAAACCGTTCGTGTTTTATAATCGAAAGGTGTTTGTCTGTATGTCAGCGCGCCTTAATTTTAACGGCCGTGACCTGCCCAAAATGACCATGTACGCTGCTTATTTCCGATTTACTCATTGGAATGACCTGAAACTTTGCATGCTGTATCTAACTGCAATTTGTAGTTGGCCAGTGAAAACCGTTTGAATGTATGTCAAACCGTTCGTGTTTTATAACCGAAAGATGTTTGTCTGTATGTCAGCGCGCCTAATTTTAATGGTCGTTCCTTGCGAATAATGACCATGTACGCTTCTAAATTCCGATTCACTCATTGGAATGACCTATAACTTTGCATGCTGTATCTGAGTGCAATTTGGAGTTGGCCAGTGAAAACCGTTTGAATGTATGTCAAACCGTTCGTGTTTTATAACCGAAAGATGTTTGTCTGTATGTCAGCGCGCCTAATTTTAATGGTCGTTCCTTGCGAATAATGACCATGTACGCTTCTAAATTCCGATTCACTCATTGGAATGACCTATAACTTTGCATGCTGTATCTGAGTGCAATTTGGAGTTGGCCAGTGAAAACCGTTTAAATTTATGTCAAACCGTTCGTGTTTTATAACCGAAAGGTGCTTGTCTGTATGTCAGCTAGCCTTAATTTTAACGGTCGTTCCTTGCGAATAATGACCATGTACGCTTCTAAATTCCGATTCACTCATTGGAATGACCTATAACTTTGCATGCTGTATCTGAGTGCAATTTGGAGTTGGCCAGTGAAAACCGTTTGAATTTATGTCAAACCGTTCGTGCTTTATAACCGAAAAGTGCTTGTCTGTATGTCAGCGCGCCTTAATTTTAACGGTCGTTCCTTGCGAATAATGACCATGTACGCTTCTGAATTCCGATTCACTCATTGGAATGACCTGAAACTTTGTACGCTGCATCTGACTGCAATTTGTAGATGACTAGTGAAAACCGTTTGAATTTATGTCAAACCGTTCGTGTTTTATGACCGAAAGGTGCTTGTCTGTATGTCAGCGCGCCTTAATTTTAACGGTCGTTCCTTGCGAATAATGACCATGTACGCTTCTGAATTCCGATTCACTCATTGTAATGACCTATAACTTTGCATGCTGTATCTGAGTGAAATTTGGAGTTGGCCAGTGAAAACCATTTGAATTTATGTCAAACCGTTCGTGTTTTATAACCGAAAGGTCTTTGTCTGTATGTCAGCGCGCCTTAATTTTTAACGGTCGTTCCTTGCGAATAATGAGCATGTACGCTTCTGAATTCCGATTCACTCATTGGAATGACCTGAAACTTTGTACGCTGCATCTGACTGCAATTTGGAGTTGGCCAGTGAAAACCGTTTAAATTATGTCAAACCGTTCGTGTTTTATAACCGAAAGGTGCTTGTCTGTATGTCAGCGCGCCTTAATTTTCACGGTCGTGACCTGCGAATAATGATGATGTACGCTTCTGAATTCCGATTCACTCATTGTAATGACCTATAACTTTGCATGCTGTATCTAAGTGCAATTTGGAGTTGGCCAGTGAAAACCGTTTGAATTTATGTCAAACCGTTCGTGTTTTATAACCGAAAGGTGCTTGTCTGTATGTCAACGCGCCTTAATTTTAACGGTCGTTCCTTGCGAATGATGACGATGTGCGCTTCTCAGCTGCATTAAGTCTTAAATTTTGGAGCTGATATTGTACGTCATAACATTACTGTTCACATAAAAATTCGCTAATGTAGCACTAGATAGTCTGTAAACACTGCATTCCTCTCAGCACACAATCAAATATTCACTTCTTTAGAAGTATGAAAAAAAGTTTCAAGTGCACTGGTTAAAAACAAGTACTCTACGACAGATGTAATCAAAGCATGAACTACAGAAATTGCCAAAGATTAGAACAACAACAGAAAGGATCACTTTTAACAAAATCATTTAAAGCCATGTGCAAAATATGGGTGTACGGTATCTAGTGATGTGTTATGTATTCTATTAAAATGATGAAATCTATCACTGTTTCGTGTTTGTTTTGTTTCATGTTCATTGTAGCCTACCTTGATGTGTGTAATTTTGATTGGAATGGAAGCAATAATTTACCAACCAAAGTATTTTATCGTTTTGTAACACACCTTTTGTTACAACTTTTGTTAATGCTATAGCTAATGTTGCAAAAAAGGAATATATTCTTTAGAATCATTTTGAACTAGCTATGGGACGTCTTGACAATAATTGATGAGTCAACAATATGCAACTTGCTGATTCAGCACTTATTGTCACTGTAAAAGCCTACGCTTCGTTGCGTCATCTACCACAAATTCAGAAAGAAACAGAAAGAGAAACGTGAACAATATGTAAAAGAAAAAAGTAGAAAGAAGCTCAAGGATCTCGACACACCGTAGAAAGCAATCTTGCAATATGAAAACAATAACAAGATCACAAAAGAAATGGACAGGATCCGTCAAACTAAGTTTGGAAACTTAAAAAAAACAATTGGAGCTTTTGTTGGGCGACATTTTCTGTGGTGTTATATGCAGACTAGGATGCAGGGGTGGAATATTTAGAGGAATGAGGCGAGATGAACTGTTAGGAAAAGAGGAAACTGCCCAAGGAATTTTTCAATTTTAGTTGAAAAGCAGAAAGAACAAAATCGACATGGTTGCATTGTTTTGTCCAAACTTGAATATGATCACCTCAAGGTTGCATCTGACCATGCATGGGCTTTTTTGAAACATAAGCCGGGAGAGAAATCTCAAGCTTTTCCATCATTGGTTACTGCTGGTGCTGAAATGGAAGCCACTACATTCAATAGGCTTTTCAAACTGGTTTCTATCAACGTAAATGGCAGTTTCAGCAACTGATGTCAGAAAAGTAATAACAACCAAAATGCGAGATGCTCCAGCAGAAGTTCAAAAAGCAGTTGCCAGGGCCGAGGGGCACTCAATCGAAATGGCAAATCGGGTGTATGACTTGTCTCATCCTTTGGAAATTGTTGAAACAGCTAGGATGGCTATGGAGGAGGTGGTTTCAAGTAAGCACCCATTTACTAATTCATTTTCAACTACCCAACAGGATTTTTCTTCAATAGTTTCTGTTTCGCAATTTGGTCAGTTAAAACCTTTTCATCATTATATTCTAGATGATATAAGTATGTTTTAATATGATATTAAATAGTTGTTTGTTTTGTACAGAAGATATATCTCAATCTCAACCGGATCAGGAGTCGTCAGAATCTGGTATGTATATGACTTACATACTACAATCAATGTTAGACAGGCATTTACATGTTATAAGTAAGCACTCTAGTTGTACATGGTGTGCTTGCCACCTATACAGTCATTCCATAACGACCATTGGGGTAATCTAACTTTATATTACATTATACAAAAGCAGCAATGCCAATAAATTTGACATAAGAGTCACAACTCAAGCATCTTCCTGCCATAAGAAGGAAATTTTAAACTAAACTCTGCAAGAATTTTGACTGTTATGTCAAATATATTGACTTCGTTATTTTTAGAGTTACGCTTATTTTGCACTAACTTAATATTATACTTGTCTAATTTCATTTACTGTGTCACAGAAAGTGGAGAAACAATCGCAACCACAACGTCAGAAAATCAAAAACTCAGCACTGGTAGGCTTGCGTTTTTTGCTTTTAGTATTTTATTTATGTCAATGCAATTTTAATAACTGACAAGTTTACTTGATTGCAACCAATCGCTGTCATGAACTACCTCTGAACATAGTGCATTGAAGTTGTCATAGTCCAAGTCATGGCAGTTATAATTGTATTTACAATTATTTATATTATGTTGCAGATGAATCATTGTATATAATGGTTCAGTTTGTGGACGATAATGAAGTTTTACAAATTTTTCGAATCTCTGACTTAAAAACATTGGACAACAAGAAATTTAAAGACTTCTCTCAAATTCCTGAAGGTGGTTTATGCAAAGCGAGGTGGCCAGCAGACAAGCTGTTTTACAAAGCTAAAAGAATCCAACAGTCGCTATGTAAGTTTACTAGACTTGAACTTTTTAAAGCTTAGTAATACCAGATACAAGTAGGATAATTGTAACAGCCTAATGACATCCCATTAAACGTACATGAAATAATATAAAATTGCAATCTTTCCAAGAAATATTAATATTTTTTTGTCTACTTCCAGGTACACCAACTAAAGAAAAATGCAGCTCAGATTCTTGAAGCATCACCAAAAAAGAGAAGACTTCTAAATTATTTAAAATAACATGTCATGCAGTTACATTGTTTCTGTAAAATAACTTTTTTCTATTCATATTTCTCACTGTAGTTGATAGTGTGTGATGCAGCTTTAAAATTACCTAATTTATTGACTGCAAAACAAACATACATTTACTTACATTTTACATGTCCCAAGCTATTTTGGAAACTTAAACCCATTGCATTTCTGTTTTGCATTGCCATTAACCTTATTATCTTAGTGAATGTTTCCAATGTTCAGTGTTCATTTTCATTATTTTTGTAAATAATCATTTATTTTCATCGCTGTATGTTCTTTTTGCAACAATGTTGTTGAAGCACTAAGCCCCATTTTACTATTGAATGTTTCCAATGTTCGGTGTTCACTTCCCTTTTTTTGTGCATAATCATTTATTTTCATCGCTGTATGTTCTTTTTGCAACAATGTCGTTGAAGCCCTAAGCCCCATTTTACTATTGAATGTTTCCAATGTTCTTTTTGCAACAATGTTGTTGAATCCCTAAGCCCCATTTTACTATTGAATGTTTCCAATGTTCGGTGTTCACTTCCCTTTTTTTGTAATTAATCATTTATTTTCATCGCTGTATGCTATTTTTGCAACTTTGTTGTTGAAGCCCTAAGCCCCATTTTACTATTGAATGTTTCCAATGTTCTTTTGCAACATTGTTGTTGAATCCCTAAGCCCCATTTTCCCATTGAAAACTTTCACTTCATCAAAATTCCGAACTAATAAACACATAAAATTAATTTAGCTGTGCGGTTTGAATGCTAAAATTTGCAGACCTCTACCTCCATCTAACGGTTTTTCGTTGACTTGAAAAAATATGTTCCGAACAAAAATTGTAACATTATGTGGTCGTTAGAAACCGTTACCTGTGCTAACAAAAATTATGTTACAAAAAAAACTCTCGTTCCGAACCATTACATAGGTTAAAGGTCAGTGACCAACAAAGTTATGTGGTTTTTGTAGTGTTTAGCTATCAAAGATTAATCAATTATAGTCGAACTAAGTTTATGTTATTTATACTATAAACGCCGAATTTGAAAACTTCATATTCATCTCACAAACTTAAGTTTTAACCTACGCAACTTACTGTTAGAGCGAAGGAGGTTCCATTGATGGCATTGCAGTAAAATTGTGGTGTGTAATGAATCACAAAGAATTGAAAAGTAATAAAGCCATTGGGAATGGTTGAGAGTAGAATCAAAATACTTAATTTTGACTGATATTTTCCGAACACATTCAATTCTTCGCACACCTTTGTTGATCCTTTGACATCACGTTCAGCTTTTTTAATTTCCATTGTGCTAACATAGCTGGAAAGTTAGCATAAAATTTTAATGAAATCTTGGTTGGTTTTAGTATGCTGAGCGATTATAATTTGAACATGGCACTGTATTCTTATTAATGGTTAAACGACTGAACTCAAGTAAAGCTTATATGAAAGTCATTACTTACAGAAGACAAGCAACTCAACTTCTCTTAAGCAGTATACATTTTTTTCTTTCTAAATAGCACACAAGCTGCTTATAATTATTTTAGTAAATATAGACCTACTGTCGTAGGTGATTATTTGATTGTGTTACTGATTTTGACAAGATAAATATTGCAGGCATCTAATAAATCAAGTCGCATTTACAGAACTGTTAAAGTATACTGTTCTTGGGCTTATTCAAAATCTACCTGCCTACGATGCGCTTCATTGCGTTGTATCAACCATCATTCGTTCCATTGCCATTAGACCGTGTTTGGCGGACACGAACGAGCATACCTGTTCTGCAAAACGCGTGACTCGCATTTGGGACCAGATTTTAAACAGGGCGTTCGCTATGAATGCACAACAGAATGCAAAAATACGTTTCGTAATCTGCGATCTGTTAAATGACTCTTTTGATTTCCGTCGATTTCCTCACGGTTCCTTTGTTGAAAGGTTCAAGCCTGAAACTATGTACGTTTGTATGCAAGGAAGTAACAAATAGTGTTTTATATTTAGGCAAAGTTAGAACTCGTTGCAATGCGAATGCTTGCGTTTGACGAATTTAGAAGGTTCAGCATTGCTTGATTTTGTGATATGTAATAAAAAATGCGAATGTTTACGATTTTTTGGATGCATTAACTGCAATTATTATAAACGCTTGTATGAACAACCTTGCAAATTTTACCACAGTGATCTCCATTTTTTTGCTTACCACTTAGTGGAAGACACTAGTCTATACCACTTATAACTTCGTAATCTTTGTTGCTCGACAAACGTGCGTTAGGTTCTGAAGTTCTGGGGGATCTAGGCGCCTTAGAACATGCTGGAATAGCCTACCAGCGGTCCTCTTTTGAATTACATCTTGAAATCTTGATTTTTTCGCGTTTCACGTAATCAATAGCTGATAATGACATACACAACGTTTCATTCTTCGTTTGTATTCTCGAGTAAATGTTTTAATGGCGAACTATTAGATCAGTTTCCACATCAAAATAGGAGAAAATAAAAGTCAGATAAAGTGGAAAACAAGTTATTTATAGCAGCGCAAAAAGAAGCGAAATATGACTGAAAATTTCTTAAATATCGAACGGTCGGAAATGTTATGTCTTTAAAACTTATTATGACAAATTAAAAAAACATTTCCAGTCCTTTCATGAAATGTTTTGCACACAATTATGCAGGTGTTTGTGTGAATATTGTACACTATAGTATGTTGGCCACTACAACCGAACCAAAGTGTAATATACCACTGGTCGGCCACAGCTCTTTGCTAGTACAAACCCTCCGCAAAATTTCTTATATTCAACAAGTTAGTGATACTGAAAATACATTGTGATATATGTTTGTAGCAAAGCATTTTGAATTCATTTATACACCAACAGTGACTAAAAATGCCCATGCAACCAAATGTCTGCAATTATACACATGGGCGAAATATGTGCTGTGTAAAGCCCCATGCAACATGTCTGTGATGCGGTATTAAATAAGGACCTGTTACTTGGTTAAAAAAACAACAGTAAAAAAATCTTGCTTTGACAAAAAACTAAAAATTTGTCACACGAACGCTATAGTAATGCCCACAGTTGTATGAAACAATGATTTAAAGCCAACAATTCTTCGGCAGCCAAATAAACAAATTCAACTCATTTGAAGCAACCGTTTGCTGTAATTTTAGTAGGTTAAAGCTCACGAACATCATCAGCTTTCATGTTTGGTGTTTTTGTTTTTCGTTTCTGTGGTCGGCAAGGACAACTAAGACCACTGAAACAAAACACTATCAGTGAACCTGGCGAATTGTAAAAGTATCAAAATCCTTTTTTTCACGAGATTGTCCACAATTTTTACACAGAAATCCTATAAGTTTTAAAAGCTGCAGACAGTGCTCCAGTTTGTAAGTCATGCCTCGTCAATTTTGAAATGATTCTCAAAGAGCACATTATAAAGCGAGCAATTTAACTTTTCAAGATTTCTTCGGGCCTTCATAACTCAATTGAAGAAAACAACTCATATTCTTTATGTGGTTGTGACTCAATAAAACACATTGTTACGTAACGATCTACTTACCTTTGTATTTCTTCTGCTTCTTGGACAGTTTGTGGCAGCTGAGTCTTTTTAGTGTTAGGCAGGAAAATGTACAAGATTGCTGTGCATGACATTAAAGCTGCCATTCCAAGCGGAACGAGAATGCTATCGGTTTGGTGACCTAGTATGAAAAAATGTGAGTCAACACAGGACAATTACTGTTATATTCAATTTTGAGTCAAACCTATAAGCAAGTTTGCATTGTTAAAAAACATGTATACAACTGGTGTTCCAGTGACCATTATTGGTCCATTAGGACGTTTCAAGTGGCTCACAATATGTTCACTATATTTGGTGATAAACCTAGGATAGTTGCATAAAGATTGGTAAAATGTTCGCTTTGGGAATAAATATTTCAAGCTAAAATATTTGTTGTCTAAGCTTACTTTACTCAAACCCGCACAAATAGAATGCTCTACAAAATGCTTTTCATTGGACTGAACGAGTTGCGAACGACTAAGTTAAAGTATCATATTATTCGATTTACGGCTACAATGTATAAATAATGTCCACAACATAAACGAAGAAAAAAAGTAAAATTCCTGAAGAAAATTGGGCATATGCAGTGGTGGGATTCAGCCGTTTCGCACCGGTTCTACAGAACCGTCTCACGAAATTTTATGAGATCAGCGAACCGTTTAGCATTATTACTGTCAATGGACTTTTTGTTAGAGAACCGACTGAAAAATATGACTTTTGTGATAAAAACCGGCTGACAATAATTTGAAGCCCACCACTGGGCACATAACCTGAGTAAAGTAGTGCCAATACACAGTTGCAAATGAGCCTGAAATTGGAGCCCGAACCCGAAAGTACTAGCCCGAACCCGATTCGTTTTTGAAAAGCCCGTTTAGGTCCGAAAGTTTGATTGACAGGCATATACACACAACAAACACAATAGACAATTGACCTTAAACAAGAAGTTCTTGGGCTGTTTGACATCAGGTCAGGTCTAGCAACCAGATACTTAACTGGTTAAATTAATTTTTTAAAAAATTCTGACACACAATGTAAAATCAAGCCGGTTTTTTTAAAGAAACCTGAGCCCGAACCCGCCCCGACTTACAACTCCGTGTCAGTGTACCTGCATAAATTAGGAACGGTGCACACATGCCCCCGAGCCTAGAAAGACCAGTTGAATATGCCATAACTAGAGTTCGAACTTGTGTGGGGAATAGCTCTCCTGTTAAAACGAAGATGATGCAGTAGCAAGTTGCTATCGTCAGTCTTCCAGCTATCATAACTGGCACCTGTAGCCCAGGCATATTTGCTACAAACATACAACAATAAAAACATTTTGGATCAAATACTGAGCACAAAGGGATAAAATTTGTTGCTGATCGACTTTATATTTTGAGACCCAGCTATAATTTAAAAAATATACGGTTTGCATCGTAACATAACGCATGAAAGTCCTGACCTTACAATAGAAACATATTGATCTGCATTTTGATGATTTATATTTAGGCTTATGTCAAATGCAATCCATTAAAGACGGCATGCAGAAGATGTTCGCGGGTCGCACAATGGCTACCGGCGGGCCGCGTGCCAGAGTTCGGACCACTCTGGCTTACCAAATGCGCCGCAGATCTTAAAAAATGGTAAAACACAATACATTTTCAGTCTCACTGTGCTTACCCATTTTTAAGAGCGGTCCAACAGCAAGAACTATTGTCGAGACTCCCATAAATACGATGTAGGAATTGCGATTGCCCCATTTTCGCGACCCGACGAAAAAAATACCGGTTGCAGCAAGCTCAGCCAATCCGAAAAACAAGATATTAAGATAACGATTTCCGCTCAGTGATCCAATATCCAATGATATTGTGTAGTAAGCTGCACTGCAAGTAAGCCTTAAACAATATAAAATATTTGCTAAACGCCTCGAATATACATAATCGTTTGGCTATAAATGCTGGCAGTTTTTTGTACACAACAGTAGCAAAAAGTTTGTGAAAACATTGCACATAAACAAATAGGAAATACTAGATCATACAGACCCAACATACCAGGACAAGCCGACTATCGCCATTCGTTTTAGTAACGTTGGGGTTCGAGCTATCAACTTGCAAGTCGGCCACAGTCCAATCGAGTCGTCTGTTTCAACAAGCATATCGAAAGACTCGTCTTCGGACACGCTTGACTGCATTTTGTTGCACTTTGCGATTTTCTTCAGGATCTTTTTAGCTTCGTCGTTTTTTCCAACAGCCAAAAGCCAACGGGGAGACTCATCTAACAGCCTGTTGTTTGTAAAGTATTGGAGAATCGTTAAGTTGCTTAAGCTAAGTTTTAGCTAGTGTTCTCAAAGCGTGCTCCAGCGCCCTCTTCGTGCGTTTGCAGTAGTGAATAGGGAATGCGAGAAATAATATAACGGAGGTCAATTTACGGAGCGCTAGAATTCATATGGACAGTTACATAATTCAGCGATGTGAAAAATTTGACAGTATTTCGCTTTATTTGTCCGACACGAACAATTTTGTGAAATGTTTTCGTAATATCGACTATCACTATCATAAATTCCGAAATTAAAGACAAATTAAACTATCTGGGCAAAAACTGTCTTTGATTGCTTTTATACCAAGAGTGGCGTTATAAAATCAACAAGATGCTTGAAATTGTAATTTGAAAGCTTTCAGTATTTGTTGCAGAGTTGTAAGCTTTTCTGGCCGGGTCCGGATTTCGGTTCGGGCCGGGTTCAGGCTCCAATTTCGGGCCTGTTTACAACTCTGATCTGTTGTAATACAATTCAAAACTTACCAAAAGTAAGGTATGTACAAAAGTCCGACAAAGCTCGTTACGCGTAAAAACCAACGCCAGTCCGATATGAGAAAGGTTAACAAAGCGATAAGCATACAACCGATTGCGAATCCAACAGAAGTATGAACATAAACCAGACTTCTTTTTTTCGGTCCCACAACTTCAGTACCTGTAAATAAGTTCCAAAATAATTCTTAAATGAAAAAAAAATATTAAAAGGTAATGACAATTACGCACAAGGATGGCAGTACGGTACGGCACGTATTGCGTTGACCGTAACATGCACGTATGCCGTTACGAAGAGCGTATCGTACCACCTTACCGTACTTTTTATGCCATGCAATTATTAAATGAGAGATGTCTAAACACGCTGCCCTACTATAAAACCCGCTCATTTTAATAGGCTAATGTATTTTCTACGATGGGCTGGTATAAGTGGTAATCAATTTATAAGATAGCTCCATTCCAATCTGATATTTTCACAAAATTTCGTCTTTTGTTTTGCTCTATCCATGTTTTTGTTTTACTGCATGCCGACTACGTACAGGTTTGGATTTTGTCACTTGGACCACGTGGTAAAGGATTAAAATTGTTTCCCTTTTGTCGCAATACGCTTTCAAGATTTTTATGAAAAGGTAATTGTCTCTTTTTTGCATAAATTCGTTGATAGGACTAACACAAAGATTGCTTCATTCCGAGCTTGGCCTAATGGTCCTGCCCGCCTGGCCAATACTACAGATATAAAAGCTCATCGGGATTCGTCCCCAGAGCTTTCTGGGTTCAAACCCGTGAAAAAAACTAAGGGGCTTTTTGTGGTATGAGTTCCCATGCTAACAGCTTCACCCTTCATGTTGTGCGGTTCTTACCTAACAATACAGCTGCGACGAAGTTAACAAGTCCGCCGCATCCAGACAGAAACATCATCGCCGCGAAGCTTGGTACGTTGTGTGAAAAACTGGAAGCCAAAGTTGCCAGGTATTGCCAAGCGCTAAATATCAGAAATGTAGGCTTTCTTCCGAATCTATATCAAAGCAATAATTTTATTAATGAAGTAAATGTCGGTAAGTTATGCATAAGTAGCAGGTTGAGAAAAGTGTTTGAGTGAAAACCTGAAAAATGTGAACCTCACATTGCAAATAAAGATGTGCATAAATCTATAAATAAGATCTGCCTTGAAGCGTCTTTGCAGACCAGCCATCACGGCACACTTATTTTCACATCACAGTACGCCACACCAATTTTTTATGCCTACGACTGTAGCTTTTTTTCAAAGTTTTTTTTAGCACGCCTGACCCATATACAGACATAAAAAACCTAATCGGGATTCGTCTCCGGGAGTGCCTTATAGGTTTTTTTTATGTCTGTATGTGGGTCAGGCGCGCCGGACCATTCGGCCAAGTTCCTGCTCGCCTTATGGTAGTTAGTGTTTGGTGACCGGCATATTCGGAATTGCGCCTCTAATGGGCCTTGCGAACTGTGCCTCGTGCTGTCATTTCGACATTTATAAACTAAGTTTTAACTTATCATATTTAATGCAACTTGAAATACTTTTGCTACACCCTGTTTTAAATAAAGTTACTTGTCTGAGATAAATCCGCCAATGAGACCTCCAACGAGTTTCCCAAACATGAACATTGAAACGGAAAACGGTTTCTGCCATCCATGGCTGCATATCATTCCGAACTACGGCAAAAGCAACGATTGCGTCTTATAAATTAGATTATATTTCCACATACGTTAAAGTTAGATACTCTGTGTAAAGAGGTTGATATTTTGTGTCGAAAACACTTCAATATCAAACGTCACTTTTATAAACATCTGTATAATTTTTAAATTTATTTTCTCTTTAGTTTTTAAATAAGTGCAGTAGAGTTTAAATCACTATTTCAAAGGTTCCCCTCCCCCCAAAAAAACTCATTTTTCTTTCAAAAATGCTTCTTATTTTATTTGTTAGAAATACTGAAGTTTTACCTCGGTTACTGCGCTGACCTCCTTTCCCTCGTATTTCCAATCCGTGCAAATCATCTGCGGAATTCTATTTTGATGTTGATTAGTCATGTTCGCTGGAACAAAACGTTGTATTTGACAAAACCTTATAGGCAGTGGGTATCTAACAATCGTTACCCAGTTATAGGTGCAGTTACGTTGACAAAGTTTGTAAGTTTAGTTTTTCAAGAAAATAGTAACATGAAATTGATCTGGTTGTTTGTAATGCACCGAAGTTTCAGTTGGCAGAAAAACTTTCACAAAAGTTACTTTTCGATTGTATGAGTTTTTTGCCTAAACTTTTTCAGCAGTTGTAATTTTTGCTTTCTGTTAAGCCCAACATGCATTTAGAACTAATTTAAGGAATACAGTTACAACTAAACATTCAAAGTTTTCCTACCGTTCGGTTTGGTTCCATTTTTCAAGGTTAAATCAGTAATGTTCTCAAATGTACAAGTGTTCATCAAGCGACTGTCAACCAGACTAGAATTGCCGAAGTTATTCTGAAACAATTCAATCCCGTTTACAAGATCATGATCATGAGATGCAACCAGCTTTCGGTGCACTGCTGCTAATCTAAGGCAGTGGTTTCCACCCGTGGGGTCGTATGTAACTTTATTATGACCATTACTATGTACAAAACAAATGCTTTATTCTGTCACCATACAAAAGATAATTCAATGCAATTGCCGAAGCAACGCGTAGTCTGTGTTGTAATAGGATACCTTGAGTATGAAAACCGAACGGACAAGCAAGCTTAGACCTATTCCCTTTGCTCACAGTTTGTTCTGGTGATTATGAACAAAGCATGAAATTTGGTTGAAGGGATCGCAAGTTACATTTGGTTGCCAAAAAGGGTCGCGGTTTGAAAAAGGTTGAAAACTACCGGTCTAAAGTCACCCGGAAAATTCACGCCCACCATTTATGACCTTTAGCTGTTTTGGGGGTTAATGGATCCAATTAAATAAATACAAGCGGTCAAAAACTGGTGGACGCCTCACTCAAATGCCTGATAACTTTGTATATACTTACTGGTGGAGAATAGTAGGTCCCATTTACGGCAATGCAGTGAAATTCGGGTGTATGTACAACGGCAAAAAATTGAAACGTCGTAAAAGCATTGGGAATTGTTGAAAGCAGCAACAAAATACATAATCTTGACTGATATTTTCCAAATACATTCAATTCGTCGTACACCTTTGTTTTTCTTTTGCTTTGATCGTCGAGTTTTTTAATTTCCATTTTGCTAACCGCTCAAAACAACATGCTGTTTAACGTCAAAAAGAAAATCGTGCTTTACCACTCAAATAAGAGCAGAACAATTTCTGCCTGTTTAAATTCATTGGCTGTCTTGGACCGCTACATATAGTAGACAAGCGTTTTAACTTCACCAAAGTAAGTTATAGCTGTTAACAGAAGTATATCCCTTCAACTACATCTATTCGTAAAGTAACCCTGCATTTTTTCGGGTTTTAGCAAAGTGGTATTTCATTCTCATTAAAAGGTGTTATAAGTTACAATACAAATGATTGACATATGACTGAATTTCGTCAAAACAGTATAGAACCCTCACATTCCAATCCAACTGTTAAACTGAAGCTGTACAAAATATCTGATGATTCTTATCGAATAATAAACAGGAAAATTGGAAAGGCAGGAAAGCTAACTCTTTAATTACGACGGATCGGAAATTCGTTTCCTATTGCAATTCATTTCCATTTTGCAAAACGATCGAATTTATAAATACCGGAGTATAAAAACTATCATTTATACATCAACTGAAGCTGAATAGAGTGGCATATTCACATTTTGGTCCAGTTGGTCAAGCTGCCAGCAATCGGGCCGACTATCTTTGCCTATATGATACATATCGTGTGAGCGGCAGTTTCCACGGTACGACTATTTTTTTTAATTTTTCGATGCAAAGCAAACAAACATGTAAGTCAACTATGTTTATCCTCCACCTGACCTGAAAACACAGCAAATGCGCCTTTGCAAGAAGACTGATTAACCACCAAACGGATTCATTTTAAATGTCCCTTAAACATTTTCTCTTCACTACCACTTGGAGGCTTCGTACAGCGTTCGCGTAAAACATACATCCAAGTCACTTAGTGTACCACATATGTACCATCTGGAAAGATTTCACATACCACTGGTAATACACGTAGCAAAGTTTGGGAAACACTAGGGTACCACACAACCTGATCAAACTTTGGGAGTAAATAATCTTCGTCACTTTTTTTTTACATTCAACAATCCCGTGAAACTGAAAATATATTGTGGTAAGTTTACAACAAAGCATTTTGAATTTGTTAATAAATCAACAATGACCGAAAAATTCCCACACAACCAAATGTGCCGTACATCTTATCAATGACACCACAATTAGGCGTAATATGTGCTGGGTAATCTCATGCAATGGGTCCATGCGGTTTTTATGAAGGACATATGTTTCTAAGTTAAAATATCGTATTCTTCAGTTTATGGCTGCAATATACGACTAATGTACACAACATAAAAAACGAATAAGAAGAGGATAACTCCTGACGTACCTGCATAAATAAGAAAGGGTGCACATATGCCACCGGGCTTGGTTTTTCGGGCCGGGTTCGGGCTTAGGTTTCTTCAAAACACAAAACAGGCTTGAGTCGGGCCTGACTTCACACCCTGTTTCAGTATTTTTTTTCAAATGAATTTATGTGGTGATGTAGTTGTCGGAACTTAGTTGCTGGACCTGACCTTATGCCCAACAGCCTCAAAACGCCTTGTTTAAACCCATTGTCTATTATTGTCCATTGTGTTTGTTGCAGGTCCCCTTTATGGCAATGCAGTGAAACTGGGAAGTATGTAGAATAGCAAGATATTGAAACAACGAAAAGGCGTTGGGAATTGTTGAAAGCACCAACAAAATACATAATCTTGATTGATATTTCCCAAATACATTCAATTCGTCGTACATTTTGTTTTTCTTTTGCTTTCCCCGTCAGGTTTTTCATTTTCCATTTTGCTAAACGCCTATAAAAACATATTGTTTTGGATCAAACACGCACTCTTAAATTAAAATTTGACATTGCCACTGTATTTGACATTTGTTTATGAATTTTTTCATTTGATGGTGGTCTTAGACCACTGCACATGATAAACTGAATTTCATTAAGCATTATAGACGTATTCTAATACTGCTTTAGACTATAGCTTTACGAATAATCCCATGGTTATTATCGAACAACAAACATGCAAATTGGAAATTCACCAGCAAACCACTCCATCAAGCCGACTCGTTTCCGATAGCAATTCATTTTCATTTCCAACAGCTGCTACCCTCAACAACACGAGAATGTGAAATGTCAGAGCTGTAGGAGTTGGTCGAGTTGAAGTCGTACTTATTACTAGAGAAGTATCTTTCGCTGTAGATGTTTTACACTCTAAGTCAGGGCTGGGCAATTAATTTTTAAAAGGGGCCACATAAGAAACCTGACTTATGTCCGAGGGCCAAACCAACGATAATTTGGTTAAACTTTATTCTATAGCCTACATTTGAGCGTTGTAATGCCAATATTTATAGTTTGCATAAAAAATAAACAGGTTAAACAACTTGTGTTTTATGACGATTTTGACCAGCATCACACGTAGATGTTCGCCTACGCACGTGCATCACTACGTAATCATATATCACATATGGATTTTTAAAATAACAGCAAAATTGCCGTATTTCATGCATAGCATAAATAGACCTATATTGGATTGATGTTTTAATTAAACCTCACGCGGGCCAGACAGGATCAGCCAAAGGGCCGGATGTGGCCCGTGGGCCGTAAAATGCCCAGTCCTTGGCTATCTGAGCTACTTCTTGTCTGAGGTGTGTCCAGTAAAGATGACGGCGTTCAACGTTTAAGTTAGTTTATTGAGTTAGCTAGTAGCGTCTTTGATATTGTTAGAGCGTTACAACACACGTTAATATATATAGTGGAAAAGGTGACGATAACATAACTGTACAGATGCACGTGATAAAGTCACTCGTATGATATTTACGCTTATTTGTATACTGCAATACACGATACACCACATAGGCCACCCGCCGAAAAGTGCCGGAGGGCCAGTCTTTCGTGTGATGGCATGCAGGTAGAGGTGTATGCAAATGAAATTGGTTTTGACATCTGGCGTGTGCTAGAAATTCGAATGTGTAAGAGCTATAGTCAGGGTTGCCATCGACTTGAAACCAAAAATAAGGACAACCGAAAAAATCAAATTTTCATACGAAACAAAGCAAGCGTTTGTGAACAAATCTTTGCATTTATACGAGCCATGACATGTCATATGCAATATTTTGCCCAGAAACAATCTGTTCCAGCAACCCCTTGTTCGTAGAAAATGTTTCGTGCATCTCACAACAGCTCAGGGCTTGGTTTACTTTTACTTGTAGCAGGGATTTGACTCATAATTGTTGAAAATAAGACAAAAGAAGGACTCAAGTAAAAAATAAGGACATTTCTTAGAAATAGGGACGATGAACTTTTCTAAGACATAGCCCTTCAAAATAAGGACAAATCTTAGAAATAAGGACGGTATGGCAACCCTGGCTATAGTTCTTGGCAGGGTTGTCTAAGGTCCACGGTTTGGTGCGGGCAAAATGTAAATGCACAAGTGAGTTGACTGGCAACGTAATGCCAGGCAACTGGTAGCAGTGCTGCCTACGAGAGCGTGCTCGCAGTGAAATGTGCTCAAAATAAGTTGGCATGGGCGTTCAGTGAACGCTGGCGCGACATGGTGCTTTGTATAAACAGTGCGCGTTCTGCATTTAGCTGAAACACCAAAATACTGCTGATACGAAGCATTCTCCTGCATTTTTCCTTTTCTTTTGCTGAATAAAATTCGTTTATCGTTTCGGAATCACATTGCCATGTCAAGTATATGGTAGGTCCTGATAAGGAAAGTCGCATAACAAAATTTACGTAGTCATTGGAGTTTTCTAAAATGACACAGAGTTAGACGTAGCTTGGTAATAAAACATGCATCAAAAAGCAGACTTAACCTATAGTGTTTTTAACAAACATCGTCATCGACGTTGTGGTTTATTTCGTTTTGTCGTCTTCGTTTTTTGCTCTTCTTTGTCGTGGGGATTTTTGTACTTCATATCACGTCGCTATAATGCTTGGTTAGTTAAAGTATCACAAGGTATTGCAGCTTTTCGTTTGTTCCCCCGTTAGGTATCAACGAGTCGGTATCGCCCTCGGTATGTTGACTGACAGACATGTCCGGGTAAACCACCTTGATTGCAGACGGTTGACTAATGGGTGAATTAAACCCACTGTCAAGGAAGTGTAGGTGGTCAGCTCAGTGCTTCGTAGTTGAGTACAGAGTCAAGATGACGTCGGGTTTGCCAATTTGTGTAGGAGTAGAACTTCAATACACGATACTCCACTAAGCTACTATCACCATATCTCACGGCCGACTCACATTTAGACAAATTTTGCCAAATTGTTACGACCTAATTACCGAATACTAATTTTGTAAGTGGTCTTAAATCGTACGTGAATACTACTTAAAGAACACGATGACGTCCCAGAAAAATGTATGCATTGCAGATGTAATTAATGTTTACATGAATGCGAATGAAGTTAATGATTTAATTCAAAATGGTGCTATCACAGACAGTTTTTCACTTTTATCTTCGTTTGACAGATTTGTCAAACCTGAAATATAAATTTTTGCACTGTATAACAAGTTTCAACCTGCCAGAGCATGTGTTCGACTGTCTTCCCGACCCACTTGTGAATATCACGACAAGTGCTGTTGGTGTATTGTACATAGTGCAGTGTTTCTCAAGCCTTTTAAATTTTATACCTATTTGCTTGAGCATTGCTCGAGTACTTACCAAAATGTAGCGTAGGGAAACCAATCAAAAACTAGACATTATATTGGACAGACGACAACCTTGATTTATTAAGTTTGCGCATTTAATACTTTGAATCATTCATTTATCGCGATGTACTATGACGTCGGGCAGTGGTTACACATTACAAAACAGGGTACTTAGGTCTTAGTTAGCTCACTTATACGCTTATCTACAAAATAAAACGTCTTTGCGAAATATTTGACTTTAAACGAGGAGAAAAAAGGGTACAGTATTTAGTATTACAGACCAAGTAGATGTAGGTGTCCAGCTACTACAGACTTCTTATTTATGCTCAGTGCAAAACGAGAACTTATAATGCGCCAGGAAAAAGTTTTGCGAACCTGCTTTATAGTAAACAGCAGGTTCGTAAAGCTTTTTTTCCTGTCGCTTTATAAGTTCTGATGAAAATGGCCTGACAAAAAAGACATCCTCCGCTTGACAGATAGCCAGTTACGGTCAAGTAGTTTAATTTTTTATGGCTTTCGCAGAAACGTTTAGCAAGTGTACAAAAACCCTGATTATACATGAGTTTTAGGTTAATTCTGTTACAATTCAGCTTATTTTACAATATTTTTAATTAGAATAAATTTTGCAAAGCCTGCTTTTACATACAAAATGTCAACCATTCAGGGTTTGAACAGTTTCTGTACGAAACAGACAAACTGATTAAATAGTCAGCAATGCGTAACTTCACTTGCACATATTAACACATATGGTTAATATTAGATTTTTCAAGCGCTTAGCAAAATGGAAGTTGAGAAATGTGATACTGACAACAAAAGTCGAACCAAAGTATACGATGAAATCAATGTGTTCGGAAAATATCAATCAAGACTATGTCTAATGTTGCTGCTTTCAACAATTCCCAATTCTTTTACAACGTTTCAATTTCTTGCTATTCATTATACACCACAATTTCGCTGCAATGTCATCAACGGGACCTACTACGGCCCAGCAGTAAGTTGTGCATTATTTAGATTTGCTGTACAATGTACATCGTCCAGTTGTGTAGCACTTCTCATAGCATAGTCTTTTTGGCACGTTTTTTGTTCAAGTAAAATCAGTCTTGTGGGTTACTTTTACCTCTTTATGTTTACTATTTCTTCTATGTATGTTATGTAATGCCCTTTTGCTCTCAACAAAATCTGTACGGCTTAAAATTATGAAAACAAATTACTCACACCAGGTGTACGGACAAACGCTCACAAATGGCCACTCGTTTGTTTTTATAAATCGATTTAGAACATTTGAGTTTAGGCGCCGTTGTAATCTTTATTGGGTTGTCGTGGACGGGCCAGCCAAAACAACACACTGCCAGTCATTCATTACAGTGGACAAAACTAGCGACCTGTCAAACGTCTATACCAGCAACACCAATCAAATAGTAATACAGTCGGTTAGGATGTGGTAAACGGGGCTTAGCTCGCTAAAAACATAACCTTTCTGGTTACACACGTAAACATTTGGTGTATGACCTCACAAACAGAATTGTTTTGTTCCAGAATGACTACAACAATTCGAATTCAGTCAACAGTCGCTTGATGAACACTTGTAACTTCGACAACATTACTGGTTTAACCTTGGTAAACGAAACCAACGCATATAGTAAGAAAACTATTGGTCAAGTTTTTTCAAAGAAATGCGTGTGATATGATTAAGAAATAATCATTGGAATTTAGTAATCAATTGCTGAAGTCATTGCTTTTTGGAATTAACATCTGTATTAGCCAGTATAAGTTCAGGTTAACTAGTTCATATCTAACCTTGTTTTTGATGACATGCAGTTGCGGATCTTAATTTGTAGCATTTCTAAAGTATTACGTTTTCGAGACATATGTATTGCAAGCCTGGTGTTTGCAGATAACACCGAACAACACCATGAAGACATGTCTACGAATATGGTTTGCACCGATTGGACATTCATGGGAAACGAAACAAGCGCTGTTACGGAGGTAAAGCTCGTTGGCTGTTATTTTTGTTTTCTGCCACTTTTTCTGGTCGGATTATTATCAGTTATATTTGCTTTTTTTGGCTTGGTGAAGTGGGTGCACTGATATTAGGTTAAACCGCCATGTTTTCCTTAGTTCCTCTTAAAAATGCTCGATTATAGAAAAAACATAGGGACAAGACACGATTTGAACTCAAATTATGTAGCGAACTTGTCCAAATTTGAGAACAAGTGTACAACATAACTTCTAAACGTTCTTCTGTGGCTTATGCCTAGTTCGGGTGTCGAAAAGATTTGGTGAGCTAAGGCTTTTTATCCTGTTACTCTCAACAAACTGAAGTGCTGTAACCAAGCCATACTTACCCATAAAGTCAATGCGTTGTTACCAGTTGCAGTGGCCTGATAGGTGGAAACAGTAGATCACTTTAATGTAAAACAATTGAACGCACCATGGCCTGAAAGAATGAATTATAAACCCTATTTGCTCCTCTTTCATAATAGACTATAATTAAAGTCTAAACATTGTTTTTTGTTTTAGTTTGGAATGATATGCAACAACAAATGGCAGAAACCGTTTTCCGTTTCAATGTACATGTTTGGAAAACTCGTTGGTGGTGTGATGGGCGGCTTGATCTCAGACAAGTAGGACTTAGTTTATCATTATTATTATTATTATTATTATTTTGTTTCTGAAAAGGCCTTGATAAATAGTGAATCGAGTTAAAAGTTGAACGGTTTCAGTTTAAGTTGTAAATATCAAGAATTCAATCTACTGAAATTAATATATGACATCTTTCTTTGACAAAACACTATCATTCTTCCAGCATTATTCATATATAGCTAATTACCAACACACGCTTTATCAATTAAATTTAAATTGTTTAATTTAATAGGTTCGGCAGAAAACCGACGTTTCTCGTGTTCAGTGCTTGGCAATATTTGACAACTTTTGTGACTAGTTTTTCTCCGAATATGTCAAGCTACTCGGCAATGATGTTTCTAACTGGCTGTGGTGGACTTGTTAATTACGTTGCAGCCGTGTTGTTAGGTAAGAAAATTGTCTAAACTAACAATCCAAAATATTTGTTGTTTACTTTAACAAAGAAATTTATAAAAGACGTCATACATGAAAAATGAAAGTTTCTGTTATGCCGTGCCTATTTTATCTAATGCAGTGGTTCTCAAACTTTTTCATTTTTTTCAAAACGGTCCCTTTGCCATTATATCGAGGGCTCGCGGTCCTTTAGCTGGAATGTGTATTTTAGCAAAACGAAAGTTGACTGCAGGATTTTAGCTAGTTATGCGAAACTGCGCAGAACAATGATCCAAAAACAGTTTTGTACATCACACACAAGAAAAACATTACGATTGTGACAATTTCTTTTTTGTGAGTTGTCACGCATTAAAGATTATTACTTAGCAATGGAGACAGTCGATCTTCAAACGCTAAATAAGTTTATAAAATTACTTCAACCTTTTCGCGGTCCCCGCAATATTGCTTCACGGACCCCTTAAGGACCACGACCCCAGTTTGAGAACCGCTAATCTAATGGTTACTCAGCCCCAATACTAGTATTTGAACAGTGTTTTGACGCTGTTTAAATTCTAGGTACTGAAGTCGTCGCACCCAAGAAACGAAGTATGGTTTACGTTTATATTTCTGTCGGTTACTCCATCGGTTGTATGTTGATCGCTCCTTTAGCCTTTTTTATATTGAACTGGCGTTGGTTCTTGCGGACAATCGGCTTTGTTGGCCTGTTATACATTCCCTACATTTGGTGAGTTTTGCTTGTTTGTTTTATCTTTTTTAGTCTTGTTTGTATTACTCCTTTATTTATCACAAGTTTGGAAAATGTTTATTTCCAGATTAGTTGACAATCTTGTTAAAGAACATATATATTACGTAAAAAAGCACCTTCCGTGTCTATAAAGGGCAATAAAAGGGATTAAAATTATGAAAAGCTAATAGTTTGTTCACAAACACGATCATTCCTCAATAGAAGTTAACCTGGAAATAAACATTTCCCGAACTTGTGATATATAATGAAAGAGAAATCGTTGCAAAAATAGCAATAGAACAGGGAATGATTCCCAGAATCAATTTACTAGGACTCTTTGATTTATATATTTGTTTCAAATTTACATCACAAAATCTTGAAATTTTGAAGATAAGCTTTAAGCTATGCATTATTGTTCGTTTTTGGTTTGTCTGTGCTTGATCAAATTATTGTCTTCAATTCGCTTCCGTCGAAGAGTTGCAATAGGTATTCCATTGCATACAACACTAACTATCGAGTTAATGTCCATTAATTTCCTTTCCTAAACATCGTAATTTAACTTCTACCATATGCGCAAACAATATGAGTTGATCGCTAACTATACTTTAATAACGCAGGCTTTTAGACGAGTCTCCCCTTTGGCTTTTGGCTGTTGGGAAAAACGACGAAGCCAAAAAAGTCCTGAATAAAATCGCAAAGTGCAACAAAGTGCAGTCAAGCGTGTCCAAAGACGAGTCTTCCGAAATGCTTGTGGAAACAGACGACTCGATTGGACTGTGGCCGACTTGCAAGCTGATAGCTCGAACCCCAACATTACTGAAACGTCTGGCGATAGTCGGCTTGTCCTGGTATGTTAACTTCGTCTAATCCGGGTCCGAATTAACCGCGGTCTACTTTGTATAGATATTCTTTCTCCATTTAGGTTTACTTGCAGCGGGTCTTACTACACAATTTCATTGGACATTGGATCACTCAGCGGGAACCGGTTTCTCAACATATTGTTGCTAGGAGTAGCTGAGTTTGTTGCCACGGGCTTGTTTTTTGTTGCATGGAAGAGATGGGGCAATCGCAATTCCTACCTAATATTTATGAGTGCCTCGGCGGTTGTTTTTGCTATTCGGCCGCTTTTGAAAATGTGTAAGTACGACTTTTTGTTTAAAGCCTGTTTTTCTACTGCAAATCATTTCCGGTAACGCACCAAACCTATGTGCAGTTACTTCAAGCTTGTATGTCACGACCATTTTTTTCGGCGCCCACATGCTTTTTAGACATTGCTATAGTTGAACATTATTCATTTTCTGTTGATTTGGAGTTGTTTCTTGCGGCCATTACTATTTTAAATTCTGGTTTGTAAGAAAAGTCTTAATTTTAGAAACTGGTCCATTAAAATGAACGTATAAGAAACCAAACTAATGGTTTTTTGTTCAATTCTGCATCGACTATTTACTTTGTGGTATATCGGGGTGAAATGAAATTGTTCAATTGTAAATTTGTCTGTCTGTCAAATCGGTTTCTCCAAAAAAACAAAACGAGTTCGGGCTAAAGGACAGAGCCTGTGATAACTTAAGAATTATTTGGAAAATATTTTGTGATGCAACGTTTTTAAATATTTGATGCATTGTAACAAGTTGTTGTACTTTTTTAGCAAGTATAGCGGCACTACAGGTGGCAGTTGTTATTGTTGGAAGACTATTTATAACAACAAGTTTTTGCGTGATCTTTGTGTACACGGGAGAGCTTTTTCCAACAGCAGTTCGGAATATTTGCATGGGATTTTCGTCCGGAATGTCGAGGTTCGGCAGTATGCTGGCACCTTTCATCATTTATGCAGGTACGTTATCCAAAGGCCATTAGGTCCTAATTTGTGTTTAGTCGAGGCACCCACTTTTTAGTTGAATAGTCAAATCAGAGTTATAAGTCGGGCCGGGCTTTTCGGACCGGATTCGGGCTGGGTTTGGGTTTAGGTTTCTTTGAAAAAACGGGCCTGACTTTACACTCTGTGTCAGTACTTTTTTAAATAAATCTATCTAGCTAAGTACCGAGTTGCTGGACCTGACCTAATATCAAAAGCCCTAAAACGCCTTGTTCAAGACCAATTGTGTATTGTGTTTGTTGTTTTGGTAATTTCTAAGGCTTCAGTATATAGATCTGTCAATCAAATGTTCAGGCCTAAACGGGATACTCAAAAACGATTTGGGTTCGGGCCGGGTTTCGAGCCTGTACTTTAGAGTTCAGGCTCCAATTTCAGGCCCGTTCACAACTTTGAGTCAAATTACCCTGGCTATACCGTAATTTGAATAACATTAGTTCTATGGCTAAAATAACAAGGTATTGATTTGACAGGTCACCAAACCAACAGCATTGCTGTTCCACTTTGTATAGCAGTTTTCGTTCTATTGACATCCAGCTTGTACATTTTTCTGCCCAAAACAGAAAAGACTCAGTTGCCACAAACTGTGCAAGAAGCATTAGAAATGAAAAGGTAAACTAATGGTGACGTAACAGCAGGTGTTATTGTCGTACAAAACGGTGAAGATTAGCATAAACAATTAAGTTTGTGTACCGTATATTGGAATGATATATGAAAACTTTGACACCGCTATTTACGTAATTTGAGATAGAGGTAGTTGATTACCAAGCATTTTGTAAGTGACTTTTGTAGCTGTAAAACATTTAACGGGACTTTATCGTTTATGTACCCAAAATTAGTGCTAATATCTATTTTATTTAACGTTCTAACCTATTCTGTTCTCAGTGGCGGACTTTCTTGTCACTTGAAGAAGCAGAAAACCAAAACGTCCAAGGAAAATTTCCCTGACCCATAATGAAAATTTGTTGTTGCGAATAATTGCGAAAATTGAACAATAACAGTCTATTATGTTTAGAAATAAAAATTACGCTATCAGTTTTGTGTTCTTGTAGATGACAATAAAATCGGTGTCTCAATTTACAAAACCTAATATTAGTGGCAGTGGCAGATGCAGAATTTTTTTTATTTCCATGCGAAGTGTTGTTTAAATTGTAAACTTCGAATCCCCTAGTCTACTTGGATCTAACAAGGTATCAAGAAAGTGTCACGTGTTTTCCTTTATACTTAAACAGTTAATTTTATTATTTTTGTCAGGCTAAGACCTAAGTGTTGCTGTTTAGCAATTATTTTATACTCGTCTAATGAGCACCTGTACATAGATATCATATCATAGAAAAAACATGCTGAGTAATGACTACAAAAGTACCGCACCTGAGAAGACAATGGTAGGAAATTTTAGCAATATTTTCCAAATTCACTCGCATTAAATGAAAATATAAGACTCTATTGTACCACTACCAGATGCATATATTTACTTGTAAATAGATAAGGTCTCAAATTTTTTTATTAATTTCGAATTGTTGTTTGGTGTACTATGACACGAATTTTTGAAAAATACCGCGTCATGGTTTTTGCACCATGTTGTTAGTCTGCCAGTTGAGTTGCCATGTATGTTTCTCGTGATCTATAACATAGAGTTTGAAATAAACCCGATAAAATGTCAACGCTTTCTGACAGTGGTGAGTATTTTTACTAAAACCAAACCTAAATGTTTTATAAAATCAAAATTGCTTTTTGTACCTTTCTCAGAGCAATTGGAACGAGTGTTTCTTAAACTTGGACTTGCAGAAACTGACGAACAACTTGAAAACATTCTACTTCGGTTTCTACCTGCTATCCTAGTTAAGCTTGGCAGTACAGATGCTGCTATAAGAACAAAGGTAACATAATAATACCGTTATTAAGTGTCTGTCACTAGAAAAATAAAAAAATCTTTTTTGGGGGGTAAAAAATATTGTTAGAGGATTATTTGAGTAATGTCCACATGCAAATTTACTTGTTGAAAGAAATAGTTCCAGCACAATTGCCTTGTAATAATCAAGCTGACATTGTAGACGTTGTAAAATTGTAAGCAAATTGAACAAACAGTTTTATTTTACAGGTCCTGGAACTTCTTACACATGTCAATAAACGCTTAAAATCGAGAGAATTGGTTCAGCTCCCTGTTGAACAGTTTATCACCCAGTTCAATAACCCAGCGCTATCCAGTTTTGTAACAGTAAGTGTTTTTTCATGATATATCACTTTCTTTGATGTAATATTTATTTTTTTCTATTCATTTCATATTTTGTTAATGCTTTATTACTCAATTTCATTGTATATTGCAGAATTTTACTATTATTTACATCAAAACTGGATTTCCCCGTCTTTCTGTGGACAAAAGAATTGAGTTGGTTCCCCATTTATTCAAATCGCTAGAGGTAGATAAGTTTAAATAAATATGTAATAAACCCCCAAATAAAGATTTAAATATATGTTCTATTTTTTCAGAATAAACCGAAATCACCACAAGACATTATTCTTAAGTTGATCTTAGAAACTTTTTCTCATTTCAATTTCGACAACCATGCCAATTTACTGGAGAAATTTGAGTTTCACACGCACAGTAATGCTACATCGGTGCTGCTTGACTATATGCTTGATGCTATCATCATGCCATACAGGTAAATCGTGGTAGTTAACTATACTTACATCTTTGTTTGAGAAAATGTAGGTGGTAATAAACAAAGGCACCAAATTTGGCAAAAACACAGATGACAGATTTGAATAATATTTCAATGGATTTTGGATTACACAGACCTTTCTGTCAAACAATTTTCAAATTGCTGTTTTCTTATGCCGTTGTCTTGTTGCTTGAAACAAATTATGTAGAAGCACTTTGTGGCAATGTTTTAGTGACTTGCATTAGGGAATGGTGGCCTTGTGCAACTGTTGTCAACAATCCGTGCCGGCCACCATAATTAACACAAACTAAGGGTATGATGGTGAACACACTTTTGTCTAAATTTAAAGCAAAATCAACTTTTTGATAGCAAGAAAGTTCTAAAACATGTACCAGTGTTCCTCAATCTTTTTTACTCTATGACCCCCTTACAAGGTTTTCTAACATAACAAATAGTGGCTATGGCGACTACTTTATTATAGGCCTTTTATGTCAAAAAAGTCAAAAACCACTACCATAGAAGTTTGTTATCACAAATGCTGTTGTGTCAATCCTGAATTAATCTGCAGGGTGTGTTATTATGCTAAGCAAAAGTCACGAGAAAGTTTTTATGTTTGGACAAATCATCCTGAGTAGGACTGCATCTTGACATGTTAGCTTTTGCATTTTTTGTCGAAAAAACAACATATTTTGAAACAACAACATTTAAAACAACAATATATTTTTTTTTTATGTTTTTCAACAGTGTGTCACTGGCACAAGTGGCTTCTGCCTCTCAACGTCCATCTACAGCACCTCCAACTTCAGCTACATCAAATCATCCGGGTTTAAGTACAAATGCTGTTCGGAGGCTGGTTGCAGACTCAGCTTGGTCTTTGGAACTTGTAGAACAAATTAAGGTAGATATCAAAAAAATGTTACAGGTGGAGATAAGTGTATACATCTCCTTATCACATCAAATGAGAAGATAAACAAAATCTATATGCTTAAAAATTATTAAATCTATGAGAACTGTATTAAATATACTCACTTATTTTAAATCTCGGATGTAGAAAATGTAATCCAGTTTTTTAAACACGCTATCCAGCAAACCTATTTTTGTCGTGACATTTAGGGTTCAATTTTTTGGAGGTTGCAACGAGGTCTGATAATTTTCATCTCGTCCACTTACTGTCAATTTTTTATTCAGCTTTTTTTAACACAAACATAACATAACCTTTACAAACGCAACTGAAACAAATTCCGGAATTAACAAAAAGTTTTGTTTGCAGGTTGCAATCCTGAAGTTTATCAAAAGTGGGCTTGTGGACATTAATCGGGTTGTACCACATTTAGTTGTGGCCTGTAGCGATTCGAGACACACAGTCGCCACAACTGCTGACCTGGAATTAAGAAAACATATCAGGTACAGACCAATGCAGTCAGTGCCCTTTGCTATTACCATGCTTTGTATATGTATTTGGGTAAAACTGCCTTTGCACAAACTTACAAATAATTACAAAAAAATTAAGTTACTTGATCAATTGAAGCAGCTTTATAAGCTTTGTCCATGCAAACTTAATTTTGTACTGCATGTTGGTTTTAATTGAAAGATGGTCAACTAATAATACACCTGTTTGGTTGTGATTGGTATTAGAAACAATATGACTGGGTAAACAAACTGACAGTATTTTTGTTAATAAAAAAAAAACATTTAAAAAAAAGTATTTTTGCTGTTTTTTGCATTTTGCAGCACAATTGATTGGAATTCACAGTCACTTGTTTCCAAACTGTACAGAATCTGCCTTGGATCAGCTATGGCAAAGAAGAACACTCCCACTGCTGATAAAAGACAACCAGCTAATGTGAGGTAAGATGCTCATTTCAAGTAGTGTAAGGTTGTTAATAATGTATGTCAAGCAAGGTTGTATTAAACCTGTTGGAGTACCTTGTTACCAAGCCAATGTTACCGGCTTAAAGTTTTTTATGCAGTGATTTACTATGTAAAAGAGTTTTTATGTTTTGACATTTTTTACAGAATGAAGTTGAAACTGGTTTTCTACTTGCTACGATCGAAAGCAGCTGCTGAATTATTTCCACACACAATCCAACTGGTTTATGATGGACTTTTTGCAGCAAACAATGTCAAATTAAAAGCTCTGGCCCTCCAGTTTGTGCAGCATATCTTTAACAAGTAAGAAGCTAGTTGATAACTTTGGCAAAAGGCAGAATGCGGGGCCAATGCCAACATTTTGAGATTAGAACAACTTATAACCTGCATCTATTAAATATGCGACAAAACTTAATTACGTCTACGTTTTTTTGTTGTTGAAAGAAACTACAGTTTTCCACCTTTTCATATGACTAATTGGAATATGTGATTAACAAGAAGATTTTAGCAATAACTAGAACAGACAATTAATCAAAAGATTTTCCAAAGTATAGATAGTTTGGTCTAAATACAGGCACTTTGAAGATGATAAAAAACTGCTACAATTTTGCCGAAAGCTTGGAAAACTTACATGTTTTTTTTTGTCATTTTTAGAGCTGATTTAGACAAACTGCAAAAACAGGCGATTTTGTTATTGGACGGTTTACTCAAGGTGGTAAACAATGAAGAAACAGATTCAAGATCAAAGAGTTTAGCTTATATTTCAATGGGAAGGTTATCAACAAGAATGTCTGAACCATTTACACAAAGAATCAACATTCTTATGGCAATGTTTCAAACTTTACCACAGGTTTAAGCAGTTGTGCTGCATTGAACAGTTTTTGTTGTAACTTTTGATTTTGAAACTGGAAACATGTTATTTTAAAAGTTTAAAAATATTATTCATACTTTTATGAATATTAGTATCTTCGAAAGTTTCTTTATTTTATGTTTATGTAATGTTGTATTTTTTGGCAATTTTAAAACAGTAATTTTGAACCTTGTAACCTTCTGCTTTTCAGTTTTGTGTAGTTTATTTAACTTTTTTTTTAATGTGGTGTACAGGCAATTCTTGTTCATACCTGTGTAATTTTGTGCTGTCTTGCAAACAGCTAGCACTCACAAAAAATGCAATATTCCCCAAATAATTA
This sequence comes from Phallusia mammillata, assembly GCF_965637545.1. NCBI lineage: Eukaryota > Metazoa > Chordata > Ascidiacea > Phlebobranchia > Ascidiidae > Phallusia > Phallusia mammillata. The sequence goes on from NC_137255.1 coordinate 23,973,183, forward strand.
CCTAGAGCTTAGTGGCCAGTGTGTGATAAAACTGAATTTGTTATTACTTGCATTGTGAGTAACCAAGATTTTCTAAATTAATAAAGACACCTATATGGTCAACCCTCAATATGTATTGTATGGATTGTAATTTGCTGGATGGTGGTTACCAATTTTTTTGCTTACATAACAGGAAGATTCTGTTGAAGTGAAATTAGCCATGCAGGAATCTCTTGTGATGATGTCATCAGCTTACAAGAACTTGCCCAGTGATAAACTCAATGATGTTGCGATGTTGATTGACAAAGCAATGGAAGGTAACATCTCATTTAATTATATTCAGCAGTTATTGTGGCAAATATATATAACTGTGTTGAGCTTTCTTGATGTTCTTGTTCAGGATAGATGATAAAGTCATGAGCACAAAGCGATTAGAAGCTTCATGTGTTTAGTGACTTGACCTGCAGTATAAATTTTCAGTACACTGCTGCATCAAAGCCCATTCAGATCAGTTTTATGAAGCAAAAACTGAATAAAACTATTATTAGGAACATATATCACTGACAATATTAGATTCAGACCAATTGCAGTTGTGCACTATTAAACTTCTGTATGCATCAAGCTGTTGTACATTAATTTATTATCATGTAACACATTTACAAATCATTTTGAATGTTTGTACAAACTTGTTTAATTATTGGGTGTGCTAAGTTTAAGTCACTGATAAATATACAAAGTCACTCACATTTTCCTTGCAAAAAATCAAAGATTATTTTTCCCATTTTCTCCAATACAGACAATGACCACTTTGTGCGACTTGCTGGTGTGCATTATGCTGGTTCTGTATTTCCACCAACTCATGTGCAATCAAGATATCAACTGCTTCTGGCCACTGGCGATAGTAGGTTGAAGTTTGGCTGCTTGGTTTAATTTTTATACTTCTGCATTTTCTCTTATTCCATTAATTTAATGCAAGGACACCAAGCTGTTATGAAATGCTGGAGGTTTATGACATTGCAGTAATCGTAAAATCCCACAGAGGTGTCTCAAATGAGTGTTTTTCAGAGTTTGCAGACTCAAATAAGTCTGTTAAATGTTTTCTTGAATCTGTGATTCAATTGTTGCGCTTACACATAATCATCCTTTTTATAGTATAAATTATAGTATATTATATTTTTAAGAACTTGAATAATTAACAAAGTTGTTACTGTCTATTTTGTATATTTTTTAGTTAAGGAAGATGTAGCAGCGTCTGCTAACCGATTTCTATCAGGAAAAACTTCTAAAGATGTTTCATTGGAGAAAAGCAACAGTGGATTTAAGTTGCCCACATTTGCAAACATCCTTACTTATATCTACAAAAATGTATGAAATACCGTAGAAATAACACTGTCATTTTGACCCCATTTCTGTCAAAAACAACACAACTTTTTGTTTTAAGGCCTTTTTGGCATAAAATATTAGTTCATTTTATAGGCAGGAAATTAAGCCTTCTAGTTATTTATCCATTTAAATAAATTTACTAAAGTAGAAATATTTTAATCACTTCTGATTTTAGGTAGAAAAAGAGCCTTCTAGTTATTTATCCATTTTAAATTCCACTCCCATGGTTAACATGGTCTAAAATGTTTTCTTACTTTGGAATTCAGGCATTAGAACGGGGATCATCAGGCAAGCGGCATGTTATTGGGACTCGATCGATGCCATTTCTACCGACTACTTTCAAATCAATCCTAGTTTATCTTCGCAAATGCCTGATCAGTCATACCACTCTAAATCCTTTTGAAGTAAATGATCTTGACCCAGAAGATTTGGAAATGACTTCACTTAAAATCGCTGCTTATGTCAGGTGTGTATTTTTATTTTGGTGCAAGCTTCAATTTTAAGTCAAATCGATTGTGTACTGTGAGGATGATTTATTGTAGAAATGCTAGCTGTGGGCACTTTACCTACTAAATTTTGTTGTTGTTGAATTACTACTTTCTTATGTTATGCATTTAGCTTACATTGACTTTGAAATTCCCAGTTTCCCAAAATTACCGTTTAACTTTATTGCTTTTTTGTCTTTTACGATAAATTCAACAAATTAAGTATTCAAAAAATATTGTTTATTCAATCATGTTTTTATAAAATACAATAGAGTACAATAAATCATGTTTCGGAAGTTTTTTTTTCTTTTTCTGTCTGACACTAATTTGTTCCATGCATTTGGTCAAGAAAGAGTGCTTCAAAAGTACTTTTTACTATTTTTCAGAGAAAGACTTCTTGGGAATGACACTGAAATGATCCAGTTGGTGTCGATGTACATTGACCTTATGTTCCAGTATTTGCGGCTGATTTCAGGTCAGTTTAACATGTAAAAGTCTTTTAAAAAGAGTGAATTAAACTGTTTTGTGATTAACCAGAATATTTTTGCACCTTAAGATGGCCATAAAATTGTGAATAGAGCGAATGACTGTGTAACAACAAGCACAAAAATCTATTTGCTAATTTTTGTCGTTCGTTGGGAGTAAATGGCAGATCTTGCAAATCAGACTTTTTTTCTACAGACCCAAGTGTGGTATATTATTTGCTCGAGATTGTTGCTGTGTGCCCTGATATTATTGATGTCAACAAGTTACTGGTGTGCCCGGGATCTACAAAATCTGATGATTTTGCAAGTAGAGTGTCTTGGATTCGAAGTTTGTCCACACACACTCGTGATAACGTAACAAAAATTATTCTAGTTGCTGCCTGACATAATACCAACCTTATGGAACTTATAAAATGTCCTATACAATTACTGTTTATTTTACACTTGTGACACAGTAATAACAAACTTTCTTTTTGTTTGTTTGTTTGTTTACACTTTGTTTTGTGAAAGGAAAGTTGTATTTTATATCTTTGGTTTTACTTGTGCCCACAAAATTGTTTGCCTAACCCAGCTTTAGGCAAACAATTTTCATGACCCTATTTAGACATGTGCTGGGTACGGTTGTGTATGTTTTACAAATATGTATGTACAGTCAAATCCAGTTAATCACATATTCCATTTAATTGCGCAGATCCTAAATTTCAACTGAAATCTGCTAAAAAAATAATCGCATAATCCTGTACAGGGCATAAAAACTCAGCCAAATGGTTATGCGATGAAACTGGTTTGTCAGTGTTTAAAAATATGCATACATATGTGAGCATGTTTTTCTGTCAGTGCTGATAAGATTTAAGGCATTCAAGGTTTCCGATTACTGTTTTAAACGATATTAAGCCTTCAAAAAATCCTTAGCAAAACTGTTATTGCACTCACCCATATGTGCAGAAATGAAAACAGAATTGTATGTGGTGATGCAGTCATGGACTTAAAACAAACCTTTCATAGACTGATTTGAGTCTGTCAGTTCTTGGTTGTAAACCAGTCACTGACTAAGACAAATAGCAATTTTGTCAAACAAGATCTTGATTGGTTGAATTGTTGTCAAAGAAAATTGAAATTTTTTATCTGATTTTTATAGTCCGTGTATAGTGTTCCCATTCTTATATGATTGATTTACTGAAATTTGCAAGCCTGTTTTTTTGGGTAATAGATTCGACAGTACGGAGCTGAACTTTATTCAATTGTGTTCAAACGAACTGCATCAACAGTTACTGAATATTCCCACCTGATCAAAGATTTGCTTCATTCCTCTGCAAGCAAGGTAAACTTATGTTGTCATTATCTCATATGAGATCACTTTTAAGCACATGTCCAAAAATTTTTGAGTTCAGATTTAGCTACTTGTTGACAAAAAAAAACTAATACATGGCTTGTTCTCGGTCCAGTTTGACAATATTATTAAAAACATAGTCTATAGATGTTGCCTTATTTACCCTGATGAAGGTAACCTGTACAGTCAGTCTGCAGAGTGTGGCAGCTGCACGCGAGATTTTTTTTTGTAAAAAAAAATTTTGCACACCAAGTTTTGGGGTTTGCACGCGAAAATTTTGCACCAAAAGCATTTAATTGCCCTGTCTTGACCTCTTTTACTTCCTTTGTGCCTGCTAAAATACGTATTGCACACGAACTTACGGGACGCGCATGCGGGACCTGTAGGTCCTGCACGCACGAGATCTTGTCAGGAACTGCCATGTTCTGCAGACTGGCTGTACAGGACGTCGAAGCGTCTGTAAAAATACAATTGCCAGAAGAGCTCTATAAATTTGAAGTACAACCTTTGTTGTATTTTCCAGACTAATGCATTGGAGAAACATTGAATGTATATATTTTGTTTTAGAGGTTTGAAGAGAAGCATGGCAGCCTACTTTTGCTGGGTTACATTGTTGGTGATTATTTAAAACTTAACAATTCTGACAACAAAGATGATCCACTGGCAACTGAGACATTGTCCATACTCGGTAAATTTTTGTTTCTTAATTTTTTTCTCATCTGAACCCTCAGGACAAAACCACCTTATTGCAATTTTGTTGCATTTAAAAGGTTAACCTACAGCTTGGGTCAGTTTTGTTAGAACTGGGCTGCACTCTGATACCTGCCTATTATGTTTCCCTCAGTGAAAAACATAAAGATGCAGCAAGAACAGCTGTTGGTAACTGCTGCATGTTTTTCTGTGGGTGAGATGGCAAGAAAAGTTGCTGTACCCCTTATTGATGGTCAAACATCTAATGATAAAGACTCCCAACAGTCAACAGATGTTCCAGGTATAATCAACTTTTTGTTATCAATCAATAGCACATTTTTGTTTCTCCACACACAAGTAAATCTTATTTTTTATGTTAAAAACTATTTTGGTTGTACAAGAGTGGTGCAATTAGTTTTAGTGTGCAATCATTAGTAGCATTTCAGTGTTTTTTTGCTTTTGTTTAGAATATATATGTAATGTTTGTATTCAAAACAATGTTTGGAATAAGAAAAGTGCAAAAAACCTTATTTAATGATTTTGTAGAAGTGTAAAATTGACATAAAAATTTGAAACAAAAAATAATAAGAATAAAATTATGAAACTTTTTCCATTTCAGTTACCAAACTTACAGTAGTAGAAGCTTTGACAAACCTGGTTTCAAGCAAAACTGCCCACAAACTTCGTGAGCAAGTTGTGATTTCCCTTGGAAGACTTCCAGTTGGTGATGGAAATTTTCCCCACACTGAGAAGATTTTGCAAACTTTGCTTGATTCTTCCGAAGTAAGTGCATTTTCTCTGTTTTAGTAGTAGCGCAATGATTTTTTTAAATTTGGTTGATGTATTTTTTCAGTGTTTTTTAGGTGCACTTGATTTATGTTTGTGAAAAAATAAGCTTTAGGAAAAAATGTTTCTTTCTACAACCTCTCACTGTAGACCAGTGTTTCTCAACCTTTTTTCTCTCCAGCCCCATTTAGAGGTTTTCTAACACAATGCAACCAATATTAGAATGTGTTCATACATTTACTAACAAACATCATACAGAAAACCTGTTTGTAAGTATAGGTCATGTCACTTAAAATTGTGGTTATGGTTCATGTCACCGAAAACCTTTAAACTATTTCATGCTTTTTATGTAAAAGAAGCAAAAAAACACAATCATAGAAGTATGTAATTGCAAATACTGTTGTTTCAATCCTAAATTAAACTGCCATATGAGTTACTATGCTAAACAGAAGTCACAGAGAAAGTTTGTATCATACTGATAAAAACGTCCCAAGTAGGGCTGCGTCTTTAGGGTTAGAAACACTGCTGTAGACAATTGGTTTACTTGCCTAATCAATTTTAAAAAAAGTAGAACAATAGCATCTTAATTATTATGATATCCTAATAAATTTACAATTCAGTATGGAACATAACAGCACAGGTTTTTTTTAAGGTTTGGTTTGGGTGACCGCTAAGTAGTTTTAAAAGACCGCAAGTGTTTCATTTAAATACCAAAAATAGCCATATTTAATTTTGGGAAACCACTGGAGAAATTTGGGGGACCGGCCTTAAAAACACCTTAAAAAAACAAAACACCTTAAAAAAACACTGTACAGCATTTCAATCAAACTGAAACTATTCCAACTTCTGACATTTTTCAGATCAAAGACACTGAACTACATTTCTCGGTGGGTCGAGCGTTGTGTAGTGCAGCTCTCGGAACAAACTCCCCTGAAAAGCATGACAGATGGGTTTCCAAGGACAATCCATTTCATCACTTGCAACAAGCAGACCAACAACCTGCACATCAACATGACTATGTTGAATGGCTTCTCACTAAAATCATATCAGAGTTTGTGATGCACCGCATACCAGCTGCCAGACAGGTACCAAATTGTGTGTTCATTTTTTCGTTGGTGTCAAAATCAGGGCTAATATGATTTTTGTAACGAATTTTGAGGTAAACTTCTAAAATATTAAAAAATAATTTGTTTAAAATTTTTTGTGTAAAAACAGAAGTTTGTAATTATTGTGAAAGTATACATACCTTTTTATGTTTGCAAAAATTTAAAATTTCTAACCAATAAGTATTTTATTTCTACGTAATATGCAAATAACCAAAATAGACTATTTGTTATTCAATATGTTTATGGTGAAAAAGTAAAAAGAAACAAAGGCACCAATTTTAGCTAGTATCTCCTGTTTAATAGGTTCATTCAGTACATAAACAGGTTTATTTTGCGTGTTCACATTTCACATTCATATTACTCGTCAGGCGTCTTGTGTATGGTTGATGACAATGCTAAAAACAAAGGAATATTCACAACATCCAGCAGTATTAGCTCATCTTATGGATTTACAGAATTCGTTTACATCACTACTATCTGAACCGGATGGTAAGATTTGTATCATTTTGTATAAAGCACAAATGCTTCGGACAGTATGGTTAATGTTAGGGGTGTACAGAATATTCGGTTTGTCGAAATTGTTTGGTCGAATCAGCGATTTTTGTGAAGATTCGGTTTCAGCATAATAAGTTGTGTGATTTGGCTGGAACCGAATCTTTTACGAAACTTTTTTAGTACAACTTAAAATGAAAAAGTCCGTCTTTACCTACTATTTGCGTACCAAATAATCTTTCAAACTGCGCAATAACTGGCAATATGCCAACTAGTATTGATTTTTAAAGATTGTCGTTTAGTTCACTCCTGGCCGTTTTCAGGTTGGCAAAAAACCTTTAAGCCAGAGAACTAAGGTCAAATCAAAACACACTTATGCTGTCATAGTAACACCACTATTTGCCAGACAACAAAACTTATGTGTTAATGTCAAAAGCATGATTCATTTGATCCGGTCGAATCCATTCAACAATTTTCTTGCAAGGGTTTTATTTTCAGACCTAACGCAAGACATCGCGTCCAAGGGCTTTGGAATAGTTTATGAGCTTGGCAGCGACGACCAGAAGAAAGTTTTGGTCAATCAGCTTGTCGAGTCACTTACAGGAAGCTCAGAAACAAGTTCTCCAGCGTCTAAAGTTCGCATCGTGGGACAAGAGGGGAGCGGTCTGTTTCAAAGCTCCGTGCAGCTGGGGAAGGCACCGGACGGGTGAGTCCGGTGGGGATGTCACAGAGGAATTGATTGACAAAATTTGGCGAATTAAAAAAGCTCGATGACGGTTTGGGTTCACACACTGGCAGCATTTTATCAAAATAGGATTTATGTTAAAAAAGTCATCATACGAGCTTATATTCGTCGATAAAAGAGTTTGACTATTTTTTTCTGTTCTCATTACAAAATAATTACAGGTACAGACGATTCCAGTTAGTCGCATAATTCGTTTGACTACATAGAGATCATATATCCCAAACGTTGCAATTAGTTGAGGAAATTGTACGGGTAGTCGCATATTCCAGTTAATTGCATAAAAAAGCTTGACAAATTGACAAACGATTTAGCGTTTAGCGTTTTTGTTTTCAATTTCCTTAACACGTCATAGCGAGACAGAGCTCTAAGTCGAGCCGGATTCGGGTTCGGGCTTTCTTGTGGTCTTAGTCTTTGCGGGGGCCGTCATGTATAGGCCTATCAATCAAACTTTCGGGCCTAAATGAGCTTCTAAAAAATCGATTTGGGTTCGGGCCGGGATTCGGGCTTGTACTTTCGGGTTCGGGCTCCAAGTTAAAGCACGTTAACAACTGTTTAGCGAGGGCTTCGTTTACATTGCAATGTAATATCCATGCAATGAAAATGCATAGCATCTAAAAACTTACCATATTACTCACTATCTAACATACTTGTTGCAGATCGAGTTTAACAACATACAAGGAACTCTGCTCACTGGCATCCGACCTCAACCAACCTGATCTTGTTTATAAATTTCTTCACCTCGCAAATCACCATGCGCTGTGGAACACTAAAAAGGTCGGTACCATTGGATTCTTGACAGTTTTGTTGTTTATTGCTTGCTACTTTGCTATATTTACGGATAACCTTGGTTCTGGTGTAATTATTTTATCGTATCCCGCTGCTCTTGTGCGATTTTGCTTATGTGCTGGCAAATATTTTGCTTCATTGCCCTGAGGAAGCCCTAACGTTCTGGTGGACAAAACGTCAGCAAAATTACAAGTTTTTAAAAAAACAATGAGTATTTCGTTTAGCATCACACCAGTTGAACGACAAATTTGTTAAACTTTGCTATTTTGCCGATTTAACGGTTTTAGTCGTTTCACCGCGCTGGGATTAGCACTTATCTTAGCATCTGTAAACGTTTTCTGTATTTTTAGGAACTGCTTATGCCATTCAGTTCAAATATATATTCCTCTGCCTAAACCTTCCTAATTTTGTTTAAACTAAGGATTTACCGTCCATTGGTTTTAAATGACACCCATACCCTTGTTTCAGACCTGCACAGAAATTTAAGAAAATATAGCGCATCTAATCTATACCGTTGTGCAATAATTTGTGTTTAAGTTTTTTTTAAACTACACCACCGTCCACAATTTGCCAAGAATTTTTAATATAAATCGGAATATCCCCGTTCATACAAACGGACCACAGTTTGAGATTTAGTCCAATATTCAAATAAACGGCCGATTACCATGAGCGCTGGAACTGGGCCCAAAAACTCCAAACTCCTGATTCATAAATGTTACGACAAATGACTATGACGTCATGAATGTGTGACGTCGGCTCTACTGTTGCTCTTAGTAGCAACGCCTATTCTTACAAAGCAATATCAGCAATATATACCCCTTGTTTTTTCCAGGGTGTGGCTTTCGGATTTCGAAGCATAGCTGATGCGGCTCAAGAGCAGCTGAAACCCCATCTACCTCGTATTGTGCCTCGTCTTTACCGTTACACCTTCGACCCCCAACCCTCTGTACGTAGTGCTATGACGTCAATATGGAATGTGGTGGCACCGGAGCCAACAAAAACGGTCAGTCTGAGTTTGTTTATTAGTTTCCGAAATAATTTTTTTTTTACTTTTTATCGTCTGAGTGTGAAATCGGTGGATGCTATGTTCGTTTTTTGAGAAAATGTTACTTTGTTTTTCGACTTGTTTGCGAATAAACCTAATTGTTAGCACAGCAAGTTATCAGAATTCGTGAAATATTTTTACTTTTTTCTAAAATAATCTTTCTGAATAATTGAATTGGTAGTAAGTTTGATTTAAAATCGCGTTTTTTTTGCTTTTAATTATTTTCCATATTGGACAGTGGTCCCCATACGTTTTTTTACATTTGACAAGCAGTGCAAACCCAGTGATAAATTGTTTTAAAATACGTTTGTGGACTAAAATCTCTCTTTACTTTTTGAGAAATGATGTAAGAGTGGTTGATTGCGTAGAAAGTTCAAGAATCATATTGCAACTCTTACTACTGTAGCTTCTTCACTATTTTTGCCTTTTACTTGCTCTGCCAAATAACTATGATCACACGCTCTTTTTCAAACTTCAAGTTGGTTAATATAACCGTTGCCTTAAATACAACAAACACACGAAATATAGCAAATTTTATCATCACCGCAAAAAACAACAACTAAATACACCCCCAACCACTAGAGGCAGTCGTCATCCAGGTCGCAGTCTGCCCGCTGGGTGGCGCGGTCATGGAAGAGCAAAAATCCGTTGAAAGTAATTTGCATGTCGGAGTTCCCGTAAATGGCGAAACGCGAGCCTTTGGCCTGTCGTAGCCACACGATGTCGCTTCTGAGCAGAGGCAGCATTATCGTCTGACTTTGCATTATGCGACGCGGCACTGCGTTGGCGTAGAGTATTACCTGCAAAAGATATAGAAAATAGGAAGACAAGCAATTGATGTGCACTTAAGTAAAACAGCAATCACTTTAGCACGTTTCGTAAACGTTGAAAGTAAAAAGCAAACACATAAATATTTGAGAAAAAACACAAACCCAAAAATATACAAAAACGCATAAATATTTGAGAATAAAGCAAATACATAAATATTGTTTATTTTTTACATAAACCATGCGAAGTAACTACCATGCGATAAAATTACCAGACACAATTTATTTTCGTACCTGTGGTTCGTTGTTTTTCATCAACTGTATCCCAAGGAATTTATCCAGATATGACTGCACTGTATATGTGAAGTGGTAAATTCCTGGGTGGACGCAAATAAACCGACCACTTTCCACATCAAACTGGTTCCCGGCGTTCACAAAAACCTGTGTTTCAATAGCAGCAATGTTATACATTCAATTTTACTTCAGTGACTCTTTTTCCATCAAAATGCGGTTTTTAAATTGTGGTGCTAACAGGGCTTGGTATGTGCGATTGGCCCCCGATATGAAGAAAATTCGTGTGTGGAATCTAACGTTTGTTGTGTCTAAATGGCATCTTTTGGGACATCTTCAAATTAACGGCTTTTTTATTACAACAACTCCATTATTTTAAAACACATGGACTGTTTGTTTTTTACTTGATCAAATGAAAGGAACTATGTCGATTTGAAAGGCAACTAGATTGGACTTCCAAACCTTCAAAAGATTTAGATTAAAGTGAAAACAGTTTGTTGCAAACTTTCAAAAAATCTTTTATTTCATCAGTACATCAAGCATATTCACTTTCTACTGTTCTTTCAATTTGATCGAGTGCTTTGTATGTTTTAAAATCAGCTAGCAGTTAACGGTCAGTTAACAAAGTACCTTGTAATTTTGTGATGCCGTAGTCCTAGTGTCATTTAGTTATAACAAATGGTACATTCTACACACGCACTTTCGTAACAAAGCGCATTATATATATCATGATTTCGGTATTCCCACACCTTGTCAAATGTTAGAGGAAGTGCAGTGGTTTCATTTCCCAGCAGAGGTTTGCTTCGTGCCAGAGAAAATGCTGAATATGGAACAAGTGGGGCAGGTTCACCCCTATCCCCCTTTTCACCCTGCTCACCTCTTAAACCTGGATCCCCTTTGGGCCCCTTAATGCCCTGTGGACCCGATTGACCTTGGGGTCCTCTAGGTCCAGCAGCACCAGTGTCACCTTCATAAAACAAAACAAAAACATGAACTGTGTGAATTTGAAAATCTTTTAATTCCTATAAAACAACGTGCTTACACATTCAAAAATCTCTAAGATGTGTTCGGAAAAAATGATATGAAAAAAAGTTTATTCAAATCGCAACAAAACATTTATATTAAAAGCAAAACTAAAACGATTCCCTTGCGCAGTGGTTCTCGAACTTTTTTGTTGCGACGCCCTTTGGAAAAGTTTTCTGGACTTGCGACGCACCAGCAAATACAAGTTTATGAGAAACTTATTACTAAAGATGTGTTTATTGATACAACAACCAAAAGCAATGCGTATTATTTAATGTGACGTGTGGGCTTGTTTGTTTTCAACGCAATGTGGGATTTTGTTAATTGTTTTAATTATTGCACACAATTGCATTGTCTTGTCTGCTGCAAGGCCTCAACAGCATCAATAACTAATTACAATGAAATTAATGTTACAACTTACGCACAATATAAACTGTACGTTTTTATAGTATTATACGTTATAACTACCTCAAGCCTTTGTTGGAAAAGTCGCCTTTATTACATTGTTGAGAAACAAGACTCCATTTACAATACATAATCAACTTTAATGTCCGCCAAGCGTCGCCCACGGCACGCGCCGATAACGCACTTGCTGCATAGGCTGTTTGGTCTCGACGTACAATAACGATCAGCTGCATTGATCAAAAACTTTTAACGTAAATTTACGTCAATCAGCGCTCTACGCAAAACGTCTTTGGACGTAGATATACGTCAACCGCACTGAAAGTGTTAACCACACGAAACGGAACTATTCTGCGACGCCCTTGGAAAATTGAAACTACGCACCAGGCCATCGCGACGCACAGTTTGAGAACTACTGCCCTAGCGAATAAAGCAAACTATAAGATTCTACTTTCGACCGACTTTCTCAGTTGGTAGAGAGCGAGTCCCGTAAAGGCTCCTGTCGTGGGTTCGAGTCCCACCGCAGGCTACATTTTTCTAGCTTAATCCTCGACTATATGAAAATGCTTAGTGACCTGCTGATCGGTATGACGTTTTCAATAGGCCTCGCGTTCTTATCACATTCCAAAATAAACACATTATCTCATATATGTAATTCTGGGTAATCGTTTGTCCGACAATTTAGCCAATTTATGCGCAATTCACAAAAAATACTCCATACCATACAACTGGTAATAAAACGTATCTAACCTTTAGGTCCTTTAGTCATGTAATAAACTGGAGTTCCATTAGCAGGGTAAATCTCATCACAACAATGCGTGCAAATTCTTGTACTTGCTGACACCAACTCTCTCCACGGTAATTCAATGATAAGAATCAAATACAAAATCTTCACCAGTGTTTCGCCAAAACTCATTGTGATGTAAACGCCACAATGCCTTCTAATGTGTCATATTGGATGGGAAATTTCTAATACACTTATTAAATTACTTTATGATACCTGTGAAAAAATGACATGTTTACATTGCATGAAATGATATGAAAATCATGTTAAAATGATAACTTCAAAAAAGTTCCAAAACCAAAGATGAAAAATAATAATTCTCTTCGCAAAAAAGCAGTATGTTTTGATCGTTGCAAGTCTCGCTACATCTGTAGATACCTCTTTTTCAGTTTTCAAACTGTATGTAAACACTTTCAAACTACAATACACTCGAAAAATAAAATGCACTCCATTCTTTAAATAACAATTAATCGTCAAAAAAGTAATTTTGATCAGTTTAGGTTAACGCCTAACTATGCCATTATTGCCGTCCGAAATCACGCGACAGTGTATGAGATAATAATCGATAATTATGTTCGCTTTTCCTGTACAAAAGTCCACTTCAGTTCGTGTGATTCATACTCAAGCCACTCTAACATTGGTTGGATATGCGAATGTAACTTATGCGTTATTTTGAATGAAAACCGTTCAAACAGCTGATGATAAAAGAAAAACTGCGATTTTTGGTGTGGTGAAACTTCATGTGTTCGGTGTTGTTTTTTATTCAAGATTTTTGTGGTTTAATTCCTAAATAATGTGAAGCATTAGTTTCGACTTTCTTGTGAAAATAATTTATCGGATTTGGTCCATTGCCGAAACGTTTGTCTATTTGGAGAGTTATTTTCATCATTCAACTTATGATGAACAGATCCATATATAGTGGTCCATACTGTTTTTATAACGTCAGTCATGCTTGTACATTTGTAAAGTCGTATCAGAAAGTATTTACAATTTGGTTTTACAGCGGGAATTATGTTGTTAAAAAACATATGTAGTAAATTTTATTTTTTAAAGCAGCTAAATGATAAACGGCACAAAAAAGATTAGACGGATCTAATTAGCTTGTATTTGAGCACAATCAATCGAAATATAACAATACTAACATTTCAACCTTGTCTATATTTAATCGCACAGGTTGAGCGCTTTATGTCTGTTATCCTCAACGATCTAATCCGCAATCTAACTGACAAGTTATGGCGAACCCGACAAGCTAGCTGCCATGCACTTTCCGATCTGCTCAGGAGCGGCTTCAAGCGGCAAGACACGACCACAGATGCATCACCGGCAGATGGCAGCACAGAGCCACCTGCAAGCATAATAACCAACCGCTTGGCAGAGTTATGGTCGATTGTGTTTCGTGTGTGTGATGACGTCAAGGAAACGGTTCGTTTGGCGGCCGAAGACACATGCAAAGTTCTTAAAAAGGTGATTTTTGTAGGTTTGTTTTAATTTTTTCTGTTTTTAATTTTTTTTTTTTTTCAATATTCTCGAAGAAATGACGCCTCAATGTCTTCTAATAGAGTGGACCAATTTTTTTATTTTTACCCGTGAGAACAGCTAGATTGATGATTATTACTTAAACCCCTAAAAAATCAAATTGCCCCTCTGGGGTTGAGAACCCCGGTCTAATGCAAGTGGCCCAAAAGCGCAACATTGCAAAGTTTTGGTTACCTTTTTTGGTATTAAAGTATATTTTGTAAAAGTAAAAAATAAATTTGCATGATGAAACAGCCATTGTCCAACACGGCTTTGCATAGAAATTAATCTGGTTTGAAGTTTAATTTAAAACTGTTCATATTAAAGCAAAGACATAAATCATTCTTTAACTGAATAACAAACAATATGCGGCTAAAGCTATAGCGCCAGAAAAAACGTTTGCAATAATTTCTTGAAACAAGTTTTAAAAAGAGGGGGCACCCGGATTTGAACCGGGGACCTCTCGATCTGCAGTCGAATGCTCTACCACTGAGCTATACCCCCGCACACCATCAGTACCATAACACAATCACTACAACAACTGAATGGTCGCATTTTAGAAGTCCACCTTTGTACATCCTGTGCGCTGAAACAAAAGAATTGTCGTGCTCCATTGCAACGTTTTTTTTTTCGTTGTTTAGATTACTGTAAAATTATTTGACAAAGAAACCACTTGGATCAAAGCTGATGACGCTGTGATTTCCAAAATTCTTGAATCGTTGTTAAAGGACGGGATGGAAAATACGATGAAAGAAATAAGGGCAATGAGGTAGAACATCATTTATTAACAAATAATTTCAAATTTTGAACTCTAACTACATTCTTTTCTTCCTTGTGCAACTACAATACAGTCCTTTCTATAAACTCCTTAAACTTAAGCTAAAGGTTATTACCCTATTTTCAAATCATGAGATTTTGAGTTTTTTCTCACCTTTTGCCTTTAATTTTTACACTTGGCAAATTTGCGTTTTTTACCACCAATGTTGCTTCATGTAGTCTTAATTTTGCTTACAGTGTTTTCAAATCTTGTTTATACTCACCAATACATAACAAAGTTATTAAGTTTTCGATACCGTTTTCAGTTTGTCAACACTGATCGAGGTTAGCAAGGTTTGTGGACCTCTCATCAAACCGTGCATTCCACAAATGGTGATAGCTTTGTTGGAGGCTTTAAGCGGCCTTGAATCTCCGGTAAGTAACGCATGAAGCAATTCAATGTTTTATTTACTGCACTTAATAGTATGTATAAGCACAGAATATTTTTTAGAAAAATTGTTGTCTTTAAAATACACCAAGACAAAATTTTAAAAAGTGTTTAAGCGGGAAATGCCTGAAAATGTTATTTTTTGTGGCAAAATATTTGAAATGTCAATCTTCAAACTTTAATGTTTGTCGCGTTCGGAATCTGTTGTTTTGGCAAATATTGCTATTATTTAAAATTATTGTTAAATAACACACTATACTATAGTGATAGGTTTAAAGATAAAGCTGCAAATTGCCAAAAAATGGTGTGTCAACAATGACTTAAGCCAGGGCTAAACCACTGGTTCTTAGTCGGGAAGTCAATTTACGCCCCATGGGGTAACTTTGATATGTTTTGGTTTTGGGATTTAATTTAAGGAAACACATGTAGCAAAGAAATTCTGGGCTATTTTTTTCCAAATCAGCCAAGAGCTAATTAAAGAAAAAAGATTGAAAGCCATTAAACTGCTCTATCCTTATTAATAAGTACGAAATTATCTATCTAAATCATTCTCAATTTTTCACCAATTCTCACCTCACTTATAAATTTCACGAAGATGTTCAACTACCTGCACAACCGTAGCGGTCACGTGACCCAGGACGCTCTTGATTGGGTGAGAGCGGAGGCTGTCAAATCGTCAGCACTCATGGAAACAGCGTCAAGGTGCTTGCGTCAGTATGACGAAGAAGTCTTGAAAAATCTCGCACCTCTGTTGGCCGATTTGACGAAGAGAGGTGTTGGATTGTCTACCAAGGTTTGTGTTGTTGCTTGTTGGTTTGGAAGCCATTTTGGATGTTTTTATAGCTGTCATTTTTGTGTATGTGCGTCAGAAACGATTGTACCACAAAGATATTACTTAAACTTAGATCAGACTTGACAATGAATTTTTAGTAGTTAAACTAGACGCACAATATTATAAAAACATTTTTTCAACATTGAAAGGTATAAAAAATTTCTTACAAATGCCAAAAATTTTTTAGTTGTTTATCTATAGCTCCTCTTTTTATGTGTATGGGTCAGAAACGATTATACCAGAAATATTCTACTTGATATTAGGTTTGAAATAAATTGTCATAGTTTAATGTTACAAGGGTTGCGGTTTTCACGCCCGATTGGGCTGTATTTTAACATCGAGTTGCGGTTGCGTTTTTTCGCCTTGGCCCATTTAATCTTTATGCCCAATCCTTTGTTAAATTAAACTGAATATACATTGTTTCAAACGAATAGATGAAAACGTCTTTTATGTTTATTGCTCCAGCAAAAACAAACGAAAATTTAATTGGGTTGATTTTAAAAGGTGAAAAGTTTTTTTTTTTATAAAACCAAAGAAGAGGGGGCACCCGGATTTGAACCGGGGACCTCTCGATCTGCAGTCGAATGCTCTACCACTGAGCTATACCCCCGCACAATGCAACGAGCATAAAGTTATGACAACTACAATTGGTTCTTGTTGTTTTAGAACGTCACCTTTGTTTTTGCAGAGATAAGCACGTAATGTGCCTTTAGGGCGTTTTCTTGATACGATATGATATTACCTGGGATTGCTGGTGTTAGTAACACTGCACACAAATTAAATAATCAAAACATTTTTAACATTCTATGGTTGAAATGTTCACACATTTTTAACAGCGGTCAGAAAGTGCAATTTTGATAACAATGACGCACGTACGTAAAAACAGCAACAAATTATTGCAAAAAAGTTGTTGTTTGTTGTTTTATCGCTCTTGCAAATTGATTGACAATGTACATTGATGTTTATATTATCATATTGGCGGATTTGCACATATTATTTCACCTGCCAAGAATTTACGCTAATGCAAAACGACGATTGCTTATCTTATCACTAAATAAGAGGGGGCACCCGGATTTGAACCGGGACCGGGGACCTCTCGATCTGCAGTCGAATGCTCTACCACTGAGCTACACCCCCGCACAGTGTAGTAAGCACAAAATTATGACAACTACAATCGGTTATTGTTGTGTTAGAAAGTCACCTTTGTCGTCGGTTTTAGTTCTACAATTTGTTTCTAGGGATTTCCGTTATCTGGCATTGGTAATTAAGCGGCCATAGACAATTTAAAAGACAGATTTTTTTGAACATTTCGGCGTTAATGAAATGTCCACACATGTTTCAATTTTGGGACTCTGGCATCAAAACTACAATGTTTGCTAATAATGTTGCGTGTGTGTTAATGCAGTAATAAATCATGCTTATTGGTTGAGTTTTTTTGGGGGACACTTTCTAGCGCTTAAATGTTTGAATACGGTGCTTTTTGCACATTGTTGTTTTTTGTCCTAAATATTTTTCGCAAAAAAATGGCAATGTAGTACTTACATTAATTGTGTAATGTTCTCATAAAGTTAAGAAAATAATTTAGACTAAGACACTGGTTAATTTAAAGGTAATGAAAATCTTTGAAAAAAAGAGGGGGCACCCGGATTTGAACCGGGGACCTCTCGATCTGCAGTCGAATGCTCTACCACTGAGCTATACCCCCGCATGTGTTCAGCTAACACAAACTGGTGACAACTACAATTGGTTACACTATTTAGAACGTCACCTTTGTTATTGTTCAGTTGTACAATTTGCTTGCAGTTTTTTTTCCTCATCTGGGATTGAAATAGGCGGCAGTTGACATATTAAAATATATCAAACAATTGTTTGAACATTTCGACGCTGAAATGTCCACACATGTTTCAATTTGGGGAAACTGACATCAATAATTACAATGTTTGGTAATAATAACGCGTGTGTATTAATGCAGTAATAAATCATGCTTATGGATTGGGCACATTTTTTGGCGTTTGAATGTTTGACAAACCGTTTTTCGAACTTACAATCGCATTCCTACTGTTGTTTTCGCCCATGTAAATTGCAAGGCAATGTACATTTATGATTCAGTTGAAAAAAAACTTTTTTTGCACATGTTTTTTTTTCCCAAATATTCACCCCAAAGTTTTCCAAAAATACGTCTTTTGGGTGTTTTTCGTACGATAATTTTTGTTGTTGTCACAAAGTTAAGAAACAAAATTGAAAAAGAGGGGGCACCCGGATTTGAACCGGGGACCTCTCGATCTGCAGTCGAATGCTCTACCACTGAGCTATACCCCCGCACACTGTAGCAACTGCAAATTACCAGCAAATACAATTGGTTCGCATTGTTTTAGAACGCTTCATAGTACAAAAGGTCGAAACGTTTCTGTGGTAATAAAACTGACAACCTGATGTAAAATGACAAATAACTTTACACTTCTATTGAGTTTTAACATAATGTTATTGCTATAAATACACACTGCTACAAAGTTTAGCACTACTGCAGAAGATAACTCTGGATAGAAAAGTTGAGCAAAAAAAAAATGAATTAACTATACCTGCCTTCTATTGGCTTAGGAAAAGTATTTTTGTAACACTATATGCTGGTTATGTTTCTGATTGTCTATTTACAGTTGATAAATTGTTTGTAAAGGTCATAAAATAAAACGTCTAACATACATTATAACGTTTTGTATTAATAGGCTGGATGTGCTCACCTAATAACATCTCTAGTGACATCGTGCGGTAACGATTTGACGCCGTTCGCTGGAAAATTTATCAATGCCCTTACCAATGGTATAAGCTCCTTTTCAGTTTTAGCTTTTTCGGTTTCATTACTTTGGAAAATGTTGTGCAGATTTTAAATATGCATTTATTAACTTGAAAGCGACTCTTGGACTTGTTTAATTACTTAACTCTGCACGGTGTTCAATGGATCACGTGATTTGTTTCTCGCACAGGATTGGCTGATCGCTCGTTAGCAGTCCGAAAGGTCAACTCGACAGCCATCGGTCATCTGAGTCGGGTCGCCAAAGACGCAACGCTTGAAAAGTTGTTGATGAAAATGAAACAGTGGTATTTGGAAAAAGAAGGTAAAAGAAAATGTGATTTTCTTCAAGAAAGTTTTAATCCATTTTTTAGTGTTGCTTTTTATTTGCTTTTACTTTCAATGTGTTTTGTGTAAAGTTTAATCGAATCTCTTAAATTTCGGTTAATCGAATCACTTGAAATTCCGGTTAATCGAATCACCCCGAACTTCCGGTTAATCGAATCACCCCGAACTTCCGGTTAATCGAATCACCCCGAAATTCCGGTTAATCGAATCACTTGCAATTCCGGTTAATCGAATCACCCCGAACTTCCGGTTAATCGAATCACCCCGAAATTCCGGTTAATCGAATCACCCCGAACTTCCGGTTAATCGAATCACCCCGAAATTCCGGTTAATCGAATCACTTGCAATTCCGGTTAATCGAATCACCCCGAACTTCCGGTTAATCGAATCACCCCGAAATTCCGGTTAATCGAATCACTTGCAATTCCGGTTAATCGAATCACCCCGAACTTCCGGTTAATCGAATCACCCCGAACTTCCGGTTAATCGAATCACTTGCAATTCCGGTTAATCGAGTCACTCCGAAATTCCAGTTAATCCAATCACTCCGAACTTGGAAGTGGAATTAACTTGACAGTAGCTTAAAGCGGACCTACTATGTATCTTGTCTCCGAAAAACAAGATAGGCACCTGATCAATGCTAAAATTTATCTAGGGGTGTGTGAGATTAAATAAATTTAACCCACGATCTTGCGATAATAAAATAGCCGTTATTTTGTTAATTTATAGAAACGCTTTCAGTCCGAACAGTAGTCCGTACATTTAATTCATGTTTGTAAAATTCGAACTTCATTACAAGTGACATCATTAGTGTAAGATCCAACCGTATGACGTACAAACCCAACCTTATGTACCTTTGCTTTATTTTTTTAGAAGAAACATACAAACACGCTTCGGCCAGTGTCTTCTACGCTGTCGCACGTCATTGTCCAGATGCGCTAAACCGTCACTCAGCTCTCGTGCTCCCTCTAGCGTTTTTTGGTATGCACGAAAAGCAACAGCTAAAGGACAGCAAAGCACAAACGGCGCAGCAATCGAATTCTATGACCGAGTAAGTAATCATCAACACTCTTTTCGGCAGTGGTTCCCAACCGGGGAAGAATTTACTAATTTGTAGATTTCGTAAATGATCACTTACCGGGAATTTAAACTGTGGAGGAGATAAAATGCCCAATTTCAAAAGATCTTTGTGAGGTTTAGCATCTACTATATGTAGTCTATTTGAATGAATCAGAATGTTTTGAAATGTTAAGTGAGGAATTTATCGATAAAGTTTGGGCACCATTGCTTTCGCCTATTCCAACAATACTCATTTTAAAATTAACCTTATTGAAAGACAAGTAAAGTTTTTTCTGTTACACAAACTGTACTATACTTTGATGTTTTTAGCAAAGGAATTCTTTTTTAGGTGTGTGTGTAAAGTAAACTTTTTTTAGGTGTGTGTGTAAAAAAGTAAAAAAAATATGTTTTCAGGGGCGATGACGTGAACTTTGCTCTGTCATCACGTGACATGTGGGAAGCGATCTGGAACGAGTTTACTCCAGGTCAGTTTTGCAATTGCTATCAATCGCCACTTAGGTGTCAAAGGCGTAGCAATAATCACAGAAAGTTATAACCCTTTGCCATCACAAAACACCATTATTAACAAACAGTTGAAAAGTTCAGTTCAGAGTTGTAAGCGTGTCCGAAACACAAGCAAGAAGCCTGGCGCGAACTCAAATCGTTTTTGATAAGCTCGTTTAGTCCCGAAAGTTTGAAGGACAAGCATATAAAAAAAATCATACACAATGGAAAATAATAGACAATGGCTTAAAGAAGACGTATAAGAGCTGTTGGACATAAGGTTAAGTCCAGCAACTAGCTACTTAGCTAGGTAATTAATATTTTAAAAAATTACGCACACATAACGTAAAGTCAGGTCCAAATCAAGCCTGTTTGCTGTAAAAACCTGAGCCCTAAAAGCCCAGCCTGGCTTACAACCTCTGGATCAGTTACCGCTCCAACTTCAGTGCAGTACACACTTATCATGGAACATAGCCCGAAATGACTCCCAGTACATAATAATCTGGGCATGTTCGACACAATTTCTGATAAAGTACAACCTCGTATGACCTTCTGCAGTATGCTATAGCGTGTTAACTTTCCTATCGTGCGGCTTAGTTTTTTGTGGCAGTCTAGACGCTGAGCAAATCAAGTTGTTTGGGTTTATATCTGCTATACGCACGCATTTTTCACGTTTCAGTTCACCACGCTTTTTACTTGACATAAACTACAGCAACAACGAACATTTTATTCCCAACCTTTATCGACGCAGTTCCTCGCTTAACAAATTAAAATGTTTTCATTCCTTCCCAAAATACCATTTAGTAGATTCTAAACCGTCAAAGGGTCATTTAAATTGTGCCTTTTATCAACTTCATAGATTATCTTCCCAGAGCTTAAGTGTATTTACAAACCGCAAATACAGATTATAGTAAATTTCTCTCCACAAGTTTTATAATTCCTTTCTTGGGAGAAATTCCTTCACAGGTGAGAACAACTGACTTAAAGCATTATGACGTCACACTTTTATAACGCAACTGTACTTCATTGTCCATGGTCACATTTTTAGCATTTGACTAACGCCCAAAATTTTACCGTATTCGTAGCTTTATTACTAACTAGCACATCATTTACACATTAGGCTCAGAAACAGCCGTTCGTCTTCACTTAAAAGAAATCGTTGAAATATCGTCCGGCGCTCTGCAATCGTCAAGCTGGGAAGCGAAGGCCCAGGCGGCCGCGTCCATGTCAACCGTTGCTAAGAAACAGCGACCAGGAACGGTGGTGCGCCCTCAACTGGAAAATTTGCTTCGAGTAAGCTGCTTATGTACAATGTCAATACTAATTTTTTTAACATCAAACGCTGTTGTTTTGGGCCTGTCACGGTTTTGATCTTACATTTTGATTGTGGCTGCGTCACGTGACGTAGTGATTACGTAACAACAATTTAACCCAACTTCGTTTTTTAAAATTATTGTCTACCCCTAAGTATATTTGAAAAGTCTTGTATTAACTTTGCGGTGATTTCTAACCTCTTTCGTAGAATTCCTCCCTTAAAAACTCAAAAAAAATTATAGATTCTCCCTAATATACTGCATAGTAGATGCTAACCTAATCCATACAAAGATCTTGTAAAATTTGGGTTTTTTATCTACTTCACAGGTTATATTCTCAGAGCTAAGGTATCTATTTACAAACCACTTGCAAAATTTAGGTAAATTCCATCCTTTAAGTTTTAAAATTCCTTTCTTGGAAGAAATGTTTTGGGAACCACTGCCCTATCCTATACTGGTGCCGAACAAGACGATTTACAAAACTTTCGTTGTCATGGTAATGTATTGATACCTTCTACTTTATTTCAGGCGCTTTTCGAGGGATTGCAGGGTCGTACTTGGGAAGGAAAAACCCAATTACTTGAAGCTTTAAGTAATGTTTGCGAACACTGTGGTGACGAAATGACACCAGGTGAACTGGAAAAGGTATGGAAATGTCGCTCGCTTGAGTATTAAAGCAATCAAATACCTACTGTGAACTACATTAAACCGCGGTTAAACCGGATTTGGTTAATTTTCGCATTATTCGGACAAAACTTGAGGTAAAAATAATTTGTAATGTGGTAAGGCTTTGACTGATCGACTTTGACTGATCGGTTGATCCGGATCTTCGCCTAATCCGGACAGTTTGTTTGGTCCAAACTGTATTATTTTTTTAGGTCAAGCCTATTTGACACCAATGGGTCATGATACTTTTTTTGTTAATGGTATAAAACAAAAAAGTTTGGTAACAAAAAAGCATTTCATTGGTTATTTTGGCTATATTCAAGTTAAGGAACATAACCTTGTAGTGTAATAACCTATGTATTTTTTTGTTTTTATTTTTGTGTTTATTGTGAAATTTACCTAGTCTTGGTCTTTGCAGGCAGTGGCGGTCCTCGTGAAAGAAAGCAAACGTGAAAAGTTGACGTACAGCGTCGAAGCGATCACTTGTCTGGCCAATGTTCTGCAAAGCCGCAAGATCGACGGATTCGATCAGTTCTGGTCGTTAACTCGGCCTCATCTGTCGAAAGTACGTAGCAAAGGCTTGTTTTGAAACTTTGCTAAGATGGATACATTCATACTGGGATTAGCCCTGAAGCGTCCTTGCAAAAAGCGATCACGGCACACTCATATACAAACCTAGTCTGTGCTTGCCATATGGGAATGCTTGGGAGGCGGCTTGATCTGGTGTAACGTCTTCAATGGACCTGGCGTATGATTAAAAATAAGGGATTTTGTTCAGGTTGGCGAGTACTGAGACAAAATATGGCCATTTTTGTTACTTTGCCGCCTTTTCTAAAGTTATACGGTTATTCGAGTGATAATTTGGCAAAGAATAGCTATGAGTGGAGTTACATATAAGACACTGTCATTTTAGTTTTAAAGAAAAAAACGCTACTGCAATGGCAATAACCTTTGAACGTAATGAATGACCAGGTCAACTTTCTAAGCGCTTATTTTAGTGGCACTATCTGAACATTTTTTAAACATTTTTGAAAAATATGTTTACGAGTAAGATTTATCCAATAAGCCAGTAGTTCTCAAACTGTGCGTCGCGACGCCCTTGTGCGTCGTTTCAGTTTTCCAGGGGCGTCGCAGAATAGTTCCGTTCCGTGGCTTTTTGTTGTTGTATCAATAAATACAACTTTATTAATAAGTTTCCTTATTAACTTTTATTTGCTGGTGCGTCGCAAGTCCAGAAAAACTTGTCCAGGGGCGTGAGAACCACTGCAATAAGCAATAGGTTATAAAAAGTTTTCTCTTTTTTACTTCTTGGCAGATTAAAACGAATTTAATGTAATTGTTTTTGGGAACATGAATCACGCCGAATTCTGCAAAATTGCCTAAAACCAATATTTCCGTTTGAGAATGTTTGCAACAAACTGGGGTGTTTTTAAGCAATACATTCAAAATTTGCACACTTAGACTTATATATGAACTTTGTACAGACTTTGCAGCAATATTTTTGTAGCATGCTGTTTGCTACTTAATCGCATGTGATGATAAGCATTGCAGCTTGCAAACCACCTCCCAGTTCTTAAAATCCAACATATTCTTTGACTCCAATGCTTACTGAAAACAGCTCATAATAGTGTTTACTATGTGGTTTCTGATTAATCGGAAATATCGTTACTATGAAGCAAATTTTTTTTATCATACATTGTTTACAATTTTCTCACGCCGATGTCCAATTTTAATCAGATTTACTGTTGGCGTTTGGCCGATTAGACCGAGAGTGGTTTAAACAAACTCAACGAATTAATTTCGCAAATAAATGTAATATCACCTGTGCGATATATTAAATAAAACATGGCAAAATATTCAAAATTTCACAAAATAGTACAGATACATTGACATTTAAAAAATCTGTATTTTTTAACAAATGCAGACACTTTTGTTTTTTAATAAATGAAGTAACCTGAAGAAATAACATGTTTTGGCAACCTTTTTCGTTTTTTTAAGTAACATTACAGTGGGGTGGGTGTATTTTGTTTCCATAAATTTTGTTTTCCATTTCTATTTTTAGATCTATTTTTTTCAATCACAAATTGCACCTAAAACGACTTGGTTCCTCTTTTCATAAATTGTGTTTTTTACTTTTACTTCAATTTTTATCACAAATTGCAGCTGAGCAAAGTTTTCTTTCTCATTTTACAACCAGAAATTTGGTTTTTTATTTTAGGAAGGAAAAGAGTCAGACAGTGATGATGACGAAGACAGAACGAGTAGAAAAGAACGAAAAACCGCGGTTCTCAAACGACAAGAATTAATTCTGAAGTCCTTATGTAAAGCCTGGCCGTCCAGTCCGGAAACACAAGGCAAGAACCGTTAGCGTTAGTGTCAAAATTAATCCAAAACCCAGTGCACCAAACCTTAAGCCAAACAGAATTAACCGATCAACGCATTTTTTGCATAATATATGTTTTGGTTTTTTGACATCTTCAGTTCTTGTATATAAATACAAACTAGAATGCAAAAAGTGACAAAATGGTGTTTAAAATCGTGTTTACCGATTAAACCAGTTTGGCTTGAAGTATATTCCCTCCAAAGCATAATTTTGTTAAGTGGCATAAAACAATTGACAGCTAACAATAAATGGGCTATGATTTGGATAACGTTTTTTTCGTACTGAATATTCAATAAATTATGTGTAACTAGCGTTAAATATGTAACTGCATTAAACAAATTATCACATGCACCTACTTTCAGTTTATCACCAAACATAGTTGTCGTTCCAAGGACCACGCTAAAGTGATCATGGACACCTTAGGTTTTTGTGTACTTGGTTTTGAAATAAATAGATATTTAGAACAGTTGACTGAAAACTGCTACTGTATATGTTGCGATTGTAGAACAAACTATACTTGTGTTTGTGTTAAAATTGCCAAAATCTTATTTTTAGTGAAGTTCTATGGAGAAGTGTTCGGCGTACTTTCCGAATTTGCTGAGCTCAGCACTTTCGGTGTGCAGCTTGCCGCTGTTAAATGCCTCAGCAAAATTCTCGAGTCTCTCGCCACGCTTCAACGCGTCGCCAGCGAAGCGGAACCACAATTTTCCGACGTTGCTGTTCTCGCGAAACCGCTCGCGTCATGCTTGAGTAAGTTTCGAAGAAAAAAAACGGTTTTGTTGTAAATTTAAGCGTCTTGATTAAATAGATTAAGCAGAAATGTTGTTTAAATGTTAAAACTTTTCCCATACGCCGTTAGCTACGGGCTTAGTATCCAATCGTTCAATTGTCTTCAAACACCAGGTTTCGTTTTCTAACCACTAAGGGTTTGGTCAGAATCGTTTGCAATAGAATTGACTTTATACATGCAAGTTTTTTTCAGTTTTATTTTTTATACGCTGCTTTAAGTCAATGTATGGTGTTTGGAAGGTTTTTGTTTGTCCTCTTTATTCTAATTGGATTTGTGTATTGTCATTGTGTTATTGTTGACACAGTCAACAATATTCCAAACAGCAATGTATTGAACTTGTCATAATAAATACACATAAAAACACACAAAATATTGTCATAATAACTAGACATAATAGTTTGATATGCTTTGGGGGCGATCTTCTTTGAATTAACCTGGAGACACATATCGCATAAGTAATTTTCGTATTTAAGTTCTCGACTTTATATTCATATTTATAAGTGATTAGGACTAACAGGCTAATGGCTTTTTTGTTGAAATTGCCGTTTTCCAACTTTCTTAATTTTATTTTACTGTTTTCAGCTAACATGAAGTTTTCGGCGATTCGAGAAGAAGCTGTGAAGGCCAGTCAACACTTTGTGAAAATTATTGCTGGTAAACAAAACAAATTTTCTACTAAACCTTTTCACACACTTTAACTCTTTATCTATAGTTATTTGTTGTGTTTAAATATCTTTATTACTTTTTGTTTTGTTTTTTATCTGCCATTAAGCATTTTTTGATGTTTTAAATAAAGTCAAGTCATTTAGCCAGTAATTGCGACTAAATTCTGGGTTTTGAGTGCCTGGTGAATTTGTCCAGTAAAGTTATTGGATTCTGCCATTTACACAGTTTAAAATACTGTACCTATGTTTATTTCTCAAGGGAAACATACAAGGTAACCTTTACAAGCATTTTTATTACAAGATGGGTGGATAAGGCACTAAACGATCTATTTTCGACTGAACTTGCTTTTTTGCAATAATATCCGTTTTTGACAGATAAACGGTGCAATACGATTCCTCCTGAAGATTTCCGAAGTTTCGTCGCTGCCCTTCGGGAAACTTCGGAAAAATCCGAGCAGCAGGATTTGATTAAAACGTTTCTGTCCCAATGCGAAGCTATTTTAAGGGACTTGTAACAGTTAAAATGTTTTTGTGAATTCTGACCATGACACACCTGAAGATTAGAGATGTATTAAAATCCAGTATTAAAAATCTGAGTTATACCTATTTGACGTACATAGTTCAGTTACTGATAAAGTTTGAGTTTAGTTTATTTTGCTAGTTTAAAGGAATCATAAACAATCACCAAACCGGAAATAGCTGCCCAACGTTCAAATGTTATGGAGCGCAAAACAGTAAAGGACGCAATTGGTGGATTATGACTGAACGCGCTGCAACTACACCGTATTATAAAGCGTGCTGACAAAATAGTGAGGTTGGTGTTTGTGGATAAACACGACTGGGGGTTCGTTGTCGAGGGGTTCCTGAAAAAAAAACGAACCAGTCGCGTTGGAAAAGAAATTCGTATTCCTATCACAGTTCCTGTTGGTCACACTTTCGAGCCGAATTTGGATTTTTTTCAACAAGTTTCGGTTTCGAGTTTGAACTATCGGTTTGGTTCCCAATGTTTTGTCTATTGTTGCCGAATAGAGAAATACCACTACCGCGTGTTTTTGGGTAGGCTTCTCTGTCAGTAATCATTTTTGTAGGTTTTCAACTACAGGTTTACTCAAATTTACACTCAACTCGTATTTAAACATGCCAAAGGTGTATAGCCAAAGGGAATACCCTTTAATAATGAAGATATAAACGTGTTGTTTGTTTTCATAGTAGGCCCATTATACGGGCTTTGTTGAACGTTCTTTTCTGTTTTTGATCACATTAGTTGGTGAACCACGACAAAAAATTGAACTTCGGGCAATAATAATTTCCTACAAAGTGTACACAATTGCGTAAATGTTTATTATTTTGACAGTATTTGATGTGAGATAGCGTCAAGTCCCTATATAGGGTTTGTTTTGATGCTAATTTGAATATCGATCAATACAACTGGATATCAATGAAGTGGGTTTCGCGTATTCTTTGCCACTTAAAAGTTCCCTAAATACGCTAAGCCCTCTTGCTGGGCTTTGAGATTCCACTTTATGCTAACAACAATAGTGGTACCCTTTCCATAAGCTATATAGTTAAATGATGAAATTTGAGGTGCAATTTACGTAAGGATTTTTTCGATGTAGTCTAATTTTTTGTTGCGTCATGCTGATTTTAAACTTTGGCGCGTTAAAAATAGTCGTTTCCTTTTCGAAAATTGGTCTTTGCCAACGGTCAACTAACCGTACCAAAACAATGTACTGATGCTTAGACAAATGACACACGCTTTTTACTTGGTATTGACATTGCAGTGCAAACAGTTACGTAACCGTGGTACAGAGGTGGCTTTCCTATATACCTGCTGAGACTTAGTGCACAGTAATTTACGTTATTTGTGCGCTGATTCATTTTAGGTTTGAAGTCCAAACGGAAAAAGTTTTGAAAACCGAACAACTAGGCTACTTGCCACACAGTTAATAAGGTGCAAATTAGTGATGGGACGATACCAGGTTTTGAAGCGAGTACCGAGTACGAGTACCACATGTATATACCTTCGATACCGAGTTCGATTACCGAGTACTTAAGTACAGTGTTGTACTTAGTTGTATATCACTGGCTAATTTATCTGTCATGGCCGGGGTACAGGCGTGCACACACACATGCAGAAAAATGTAATCCCCATACGATAGTGAACAAAATATATGTAACCTGGCGGAACTTTTTTCCAATTTTATGCTGTCAAAGTTGCCCGTATTCTTATGGTGTAAATGGACCTTCGGTACTCGCACGTTGGTATCGAAAACTGAGACAAAAAATTTCGATACCGAGGATCGATACCACTGAAACCGTTCGATACCGAGTACAGGGTACCCGTTCCATCACTAGTGCAAATGTGTGCGTTTTGACACAGGCAACATCAATTTATACTAAAACAAAACAACAGACGTTGATTTATTCGTAAAAATGCTTTTATTGTTGATTTTTCTCAGACCCGAAGGCCAGGTTTCGATTTACAACGTCGTATTTCAGGCAGCAGCGTTTGGTTAAAATGCCAAAGAGCGACAGGAAAACAGCAACCTTAAAGTGGTAAACGAAACACATGCCGTAGGGACTTGTATTCAATTGTGTTTTTCCAATTTGGGAAATGTATATTACCCAAAGAGAGTTTAAAGAGTGTACCCATCTCTCTTTAGCATTGAACATAAAAGATGACCTTTTGTTGAACATCGATTTGATACGTCTGCAATAACGTATATCGTGGGGATAATAAATAATGTCATAAAAGTGCCGTACAACAGCTGTTCGTTTTCGAAATTCAGTTTAGAATTCGTCAATCAATGGGCGTGTGGCCCTTTTTCAACCAATCAAGATACGTTACCCGTAACACTAGCCACACTTATTGTGTATTTTGTGTGCTAAACGGCGACAAATTATCCGGTTACAATAAAGAAACTGAATGCCAGTGTCTGATACCAAATTACGTCAGCACCTTAGCGACGGCAGGGTATGCTGGGTTTTGAAACACCCGCGTTGGTTTCATGTTTCACAGTGTTGGGGGGAGACTGTACTGAGAAAAGAAGAAATTCTCCCGGAATCTGTAAAAAGACTAACAAAACACGTTATTGCATCTGACATTTTGTTGGAAAATGTT
Source organism: Phallusia mammillata (assembly GCF_965637545.1). Lineage (NCBI taxonomy): Eukaryota > Metazoa > Chordata > Ascidiacea > Phlebobranchia > Ascidiidae > Phallusia > Phallusia mammillata. The sequence goes on from NC_137255.1 coordinate 24,002,950, forward strand.
CATATCCCCTAAAAGTGTCATATAAAAGCATTATAATGAATTGATTGCGCAGAAAACAGCTTTTGCAACGACAATTATTGAAATACAAGTAAATATTTGCAAGTATGCAACTATGCAGTTAGTACGTTTTGTGCTGTGTTAGAGAAATAGCTTAATGCTTATTCAATGATATAACTGTTAATTTAGCTTATTTAGAGATTTGTCAATGACCACACCATGAATACAACGAACATTTTACCGTCAGCAAAGCTTTATTACGCCTAGCAAGCATGGGAAAGTCTTTCTACATTCTTTATTGCTGCAATCGCTGAGTCATGCGTTGCGGAACTTTGCTTATGCAGCACATTTTGTCTTGAGTCACTCGAGCAAAACCGTTAACGCCACGAATTCCATTGTCTAAGTTACTTGATAGAATTTGTGCTTTGGGTTGCTAGTTGTGTAATAAAATTTCATGAACGTGAACTTAAATAAAGCTACACAACTAGTATCTTTATACTGTGTATTGAGGTAGCAGTATGTGCATTAAAAAATGTGATTAAATGCTATCAAAATTTGCCGAACGGCAGGCATATAAAAGCCGTTTGTCTTATTGTGACCTGTAAAATTTTCTTCACAGCCTGGACGTCAAACGAAATGCAAATGCAAGAGATTGATGAAATAAACCACGCATTGATCTGGGTGTTGACAATGTATCGCGACCTAGTAATTGATTTAGGGGCGATTTAATGACCTGGCGTGACCGATATTTTCTCTTTCGGCTGCTGGCAATCTTCTTTGTGACGTTGCAAATCTTTCGTTACGTCACCGTCGAAAGCAACGGCTGCATTGTTTGACAAAGCAAAACCCGAACGCCGGCTGGTCGATGCAGTCGTAGAAAGTTTAAACCTTTAATTAACATTTGAGAGTAGTTTTATGTGCATAATGAAGTAAGGTACAATAGTTTCTGTTGCGTTAGTTAAAGAAATTGAATTTAAAAGGAATTTCCGTTGTATACTGAGAGGGTATTTAGTAGAGCAATCAACAGCAACTTTTAACTGTGTTTGCATCGTATTTATTACGTTGAACGACTTTAAAGCCTGGCTGACTTATTTATCCGTGTAGAGAAAAGCCCCAAAGTAAGTCTTGGCTTACTTTATGTAAATAAGAAAGCGAGGTGTTTATTGTAGATCCATCATAATAAAAAAAAAATACTGCTACGTTAGGAAGTACGTCACGCTCGACTAGAGAGTAAACAAGAAAGCAATCTATTAGGTTCGCTGTAGCACACAGTTAGGAAAAGAAACCGCTTCGCTGAAGACAACCGCTGTTGGATGTTTTTAGTTAGGGCCAGTCACCAGACCGAAAAAGCAAAAAGGTTTGAAAAACTGCCCTCTACTTTAGCCTACGTTGAAAACAATGTGTTACTGTTCAAATGTTGCCCATTTTTTTACATAGTAATGTCCAGAATTCATTTCTCCAAATAGACTTGCTGAAAAGGCAACTGATAAAAAGCAACGGATTAAACGAAAATTGTCAAGCCCATCAGCTATCTGCGGTTAAACTCTGTCTTACTACGACCAAAGATTTACTACCCACGTGTCAGCTAACCGTAGTAGTCGCCTACGATTTTTTTCAATCGCCTGGGCAAGAAAAAGAGAAAAAATGTGGAGTATAAAAAGAGAATGATCTCGCTAGCTTGAACACGTGGCTCCATTGTGGCTGCTTAACGGCAGCGGTTGGGGCTGGCAACGTAAATTCTAAGTAAAGCAATTGAAATTTACCAGCCAAAGGCCAACAACTCGAGCTTGTAATTTGAGATGTGATCATTTTTGATGCAAGTATTAGCAGTTATTTATATTCAAGGGAGAATAGCATGGAGTGCAGACATTACAGTTTCTTGTTTAAATCAAAATGTTAGTTAATAAGTTATAGGGTTCCCTACACTCCACCTGTAACTAGATTTTACTTCTAGGTATCACTATTATACGAGTGACAGGTCTAAAATTGTTCGAAAGGCGTTTTTAACCCAACATGTATGTTTACTTTTGGCAGTAGTACTACGTTTACACCAGTTGGCGCCAAAAGTCGTGCTCTGTTCGCTCACAATCTAGGTCTATTGCTTCCTTTATTTCGATTGGTTGGCTTTCCATTCATGCCTGTTCGGATAAACCAGCGTGGAGCGTGGCACAGGATACAGAATTTCAGCAGCTAGGCTACGCTAAGTAAATATTACCATGGTGTCGACTATTCCTGAAAATTTAAGTATAGCAGCTAGCTCGAGGCTCGCAACTGTTTACATTTAAGTTACAGCCTAAATTCTTACCATAAAGTTTGTTATTTGTCAGCAGATAACTAGGTTATGCCACCATAGCGTTTGAATATTCCACTAAAAAAGGCATTTTTTTGTTGCGTTAAGTAGCTTGATTTTTCAAAAGGGCAAGATGGGCATTCTTGACGCATTTACTCGACGAAAACGTGTGGACGATAACACTGTAGGAGAGTCACAACTTGCGAGGGTGCTTACTGTATTTGACTTGACTGCCCTGGGTGTTGGAGCGACCTTAGGCAAGTTACGCTTGAGCGGCCATGTTTACGCATCACTGTACACGCTTTAATGTTGGTTTGTAAACGAGTTTTGTTCACTTAAGTGCGAAAAATGTCAACCTAAAATTTGTTCAGAGTTTACTTTACTGATTTACAATAATAATATGTGTTTTTTTGAATAATTTTTATATCATTCTAGGTTATTTTATGATACTGGTACAGTTGTCGTTGGCTGCAAAAAAAAACACTTTTTATCGAGTATTAAAATAACACATTAGCCAATTGGGAACCTTAAAAGTGGGTTTAGCCTAAATTCGAATGTATGAAAACGTTTTTGGGGTTGTAGAGCTTTACATGGGAATTACCAACATTGAATACATGTCTGAAAATGACTGTTGAATCGAAGTTTTTATCGATTTTTGTTTTTAGGTGCTGGAGTGTACGTACTTACCGGTGCCGTCGCGAAAGAAACGAGTGGACCAAGTGTTGTCATCGCCTTTCTGATTGCTGCGTTAACGTCTGTATTGTCCGGTATGTGCTACGTGCTCTTGGTAGCATGGAAATACCATATTTTATTAACTATTTCCAACTTTTCAGGCCTCTGCTATGCCGAATTCGGCGCAAGAGTCCCAAAAGCCGGGTCGGGTTACGTATACAGCTACGTCACAGTGGGGGAACTTTGTGCTTTCGTCATAGGATGGAATTTAATTTTATCCTATGTGATTGGTAAGCAATTTCGTAAACTTTAGTTGCTATTGCGCATGAAAGTTTCGTAAGAAGATGTCGCAACTTTTTATACAGTGTACTATGCCCCCACATTGTTTACTGAAGCCCTAAATCAGTGTGCGTTTTCAATTTACTGCAGTCGCTTGGTCAATAATTGTTAAACGTTACGGCTGTTTTGTCAATTTTCTGTGGTGTAACTTCATATGAGGTAATGTATTTTTCCAAGATTTGACATAAAATCATGTCAATACGTAGGTGTTCTCATTTCAAAGAACTCAATATTTATGTTGATTTAACACACAATGAACTATGGTACTTTCCAGTGAAAAAGGGATTTTGTTTACCTGTAGACGTGGGGGATTTCTAAAACAAATTTGTCTTCCAAAACGGTAAAACATGTTTCAAGGCATATAAAACGCGTTAGGTTAATGTCCAAGTACATTAAAACACTAAAAGATACATATTTTGCACTAAATTGAACTACATCATAAAAGTGATTTCAGTGAATTGCACAAAGGTAATAATATGTAATAATCGTTTTTAGGTGCAGCTAGCGTAGCCAGGGCTTGGACTGCAAACCTCGATGCGTTAATCAACAAGAAAATCGAGACCTATATGATTGCTTGCTGTACGATGGAGGTGCCAGGGCTAGCACCATACCCGGATTTATTCTCATTTGTAATCATAATGATCTTAACCGGTAAGAAACATTGCTACATTAAGTGGTTTTCATTTGTATACTTCCTTTACTCCTAACAATGGGTCGTAAAGTATTTTGTATGTGCTTACCACAAAAATAAATTCTACAACATATAGGATGTCAAAAAACACCTGATAAATGACGTCAAAGACATCTGTTGACCCTAGAAAGCCTTGTATAAACCGGGTAAACATTTTCATGAAACACACCCACCCTGGAGCTTCTTAAATTTCCTGTTCAGTCTAAAACGCGACCCCTCCTGCTTTTGAGGCACAGCTGAGATTTTTCTGATTGGACGATCAGGAAATCACGTGATTAGCACCGCCTCTTTCCTCTACGCCAGCTGTAATTGGATGCGCGTCCGTTTTTCACACTTGCCTCGCTATGGCATATGCACCAAACAAACTCTGATTCGGGGGCAAACTTCGGTGTTGAAACCGAGAACTTAACACCATTACGTTGTAAAGGCCCAATAGTTCGACACAAAAACGCAGTTGTTCGACTATTTGATGGTTCAGTGTTTTATTTTGTTTTGTTTTTAGGCTATGGCAGTATAGATGCTTAGTGTTAAAATGCTTTTCAATTTTCCTTACAATATTTTTTACACAATAGAATTCCACCCTATTTTTTAAACACAAAATACATACTTACTCACGGTTATCGGTGTAACAAAAGCATGAAGTTTGTAGAGCTCTACTGGCAAATGTAATTTTATATCAAGGTATATAATACTGTGTTATTTACCCTGATGAAGACGACCTGTATAGGACGTCGCAACGTCGGAATAAAATTACATTTGCCAGAAGAGCTCTACAAACTTGATATTATGTCTGGCAGCAATAGCTTACTTAACAAAAGCATGTTAAAAATGTTAAAAACTGTTTCTATCAATTTTACAGCACATGGCTAGTAGCAAGGCTTTGTCCTGTAGCCTAAGTGTGTAGTGTAAATGTTTGTTGTGTGAGCGCTTCCACTTATCGGTGTTTGTCTACTTACCTCTGCAGCTCTCATCGCATTCGGCGTTAAGGAATTCGCTACAGTGAACAAAGTCTTCACTGTCCTTAATATCGGAGTTATTCTCTTCGTCTGCATTGCTGGTCTAACTCAGGCTGACTTGCACAACTGGGCGTGGGAAGAAGAAGAAATTATTGATTATCTTCGGTATGTTAACACTAAAAAAGTCTCCATGTACAATGTGTTGTGAGCTTTTTAATTCAGGTTGTTAAGATGTTTATACAGCGAACTGTTTATTTTAACACACTAATCTGGCTTGGAAGACCGTTCGAACTATGGGATGCACTACATTACAGAGTTGCAAGCGGGCCCAAAATCTGAGCCCGAACCCGGCCCGAACCCGAAAGTATAAGCCCGAAGCCCGGCCCGAACCCGAAACGTTTTTGAGAAGCCCGTTTAGGCCCGAAATTTTGATTAACAGGCCTATCCACGAAAGCCTCGCAACAAAGGATGAGAAAGAAAAAAGAGAAAGACAACAAACACAATGAACAATAGTAGACAATGGCGTAAACAATATTTTTTAGAGTAGGGTGGGCATTAGATCAAAGCCAGAGACTTGTTACTTAGCTGAGTGATTTTATTTAAAAAAATGGCGGACACGGAACGTAAAGTCAGGCCCGTTTTAAGCCCGTTTTCTCACAAATACCTAAGCCCGAACCCGGCCCGAACCCGGCCCGAACCCGGCCCGAACCCGAACCCGGCCCGAAAAGCCCGGCCCGACTTGCAACTCTGCTACATTACACTAACATTTATACAAATGAAAATTTCACAAAATTGTCACACTATAGTTTCACAGACTAATTTGCGTTTTAGAAAACCCATTTTTTGGAATTGTTTTTCGATCTTAGACGCGCTTGCTAATTAGAAACGCTTTGAATATGAATGTAACTGAAGACAAAATGTGCATTTAAGTAGCTTAAATAGAAGTCGTTTTGACAAAACTATTTCCGTAATAATTTAATTAACACAGCTAAAATGCATATGATACATTTTTGCTATAAGTTTCAAACTGGCGTTTTAAGGATTTTTACATTTCTGGCTAAATACCGCATACCCAAGCGGATGTCCAAAAAGTATGCACGTATGACTCTCTCACTGACCCACATATTCCTTGAAAACTTAAAACGGCTCCACTCTTAACCACTGAACAATGTCCTGTTGCAGGGAGCAGACTTGCAATGCAACGGGATCCAACCTCAGCACCGCTGCGGTCGCGGGGTTGATGGGCAATTGTTCTTTCGACGCTTCCACTGTCAGTTACGGCACTGGCGGCTTTTTCCCTTACGGATTTGGAGGTCTTATTTCGGGGACGGCCACTTGCTTTTATGCTTTTGTGGGTTTTGACTGCATTGCTACAACAGGTGTGTATGTACGAAAAAAAACTGAACATTGATTTTGCACTTGCTTTAATTGAGTTTCCCGATCTATGCGTAGTTTTTTTTTTTACAGAAAAAGATAGAGGCCGAATTTAAAAACAAATACACACATATATATATATATATATATATATATATATATATATATATATCTGTCTCAACGATATACGGAAAAGTCTCTTTTTCTGGTTTATAGGTAATCGTTTCAGTTAAAAAATATGTTTCACTTGTCGAATTAATAAAAGTAGACGTAAAATTGGGTAATGCTGTGAAGCAGTCCGGTCGTGTTTAGAGTTTAAATGAAACAGGCTCGATATATCCTCGGCGTCATTTTTGTCCAAAATTTCACCAACTTTATGACTTTTGGTTGGGTTTTGGGCCTGTACCTTCGGGTTCGAGCCCCCGTGTACTACTTAGAAGCAGCCACACTGTATTGTTTTGTCACAAAGAGAACGTTACCCACAATCCCTTCTGTCGTTGTAACTCGTATTTTCCCACCAGGTGAGGAAGCGATTAACCCACAAAAGGCAATTCCTCTCGGGATTGTATTTTCTCTCGCTGTATGTTGTGTGGCTTATCTTGGAATATCATCAACCCTTACATTGATGCAGCCTTATTTTCTACTTGATTCGGACGCCCCCCTTCCCTACGCATTCGACTACGTTGGCTTGGACTGGGCTCGTTACCCTGTCTCCGTCGGTGCTATCTGTGCCCTTTCTACCAGGTACGCATTGTGTTTGATAATGTGTTTTACGACAGCAAAACGACCTAATCATTTGTATACGACTGTTTATGTAGGAATTAAACGACTGTTTTTTTTAATAGATATATTACTATACATGCGGTCTTAAAATAAATGCAATAATATCATGTGCGTTCAATCTTGGCGCATATAATGTGCATATATATAAATATAGTTTTATAGTACCCTTTAGGCACTAACTAAATATATGCCTTAAGTGAAAACATTGTTATTAGACGCCAAATCTACGAGAGACGTATTGTTTTTATCCAGATTGAAACATAACTATATATATTACATTATCCCGAAAGCCTTTTTGAGCTTATATATAGTAGTGTGCAATAATCTAGTCTGTAGTGGGATTTGAACCCACGGCGATGTGCTTAAACTCTGTTTGTTTCATCAGTCAGTAATGTATTTTTGGAGGCAATTGCTAATGAACTTCAATTTACCCGCAGGGCATCTATTGAGGTTATTTAATGTTATCCATTGCGTCATACTTAAACTATGCAAGGTATTCGCAACGCTTAATATGTGTGCCCACACTAAAATAAACTGGTTAAACTTGATTTTGTGATGAAAGCGGCAACAAAACAGGCTGTATTCTGTGAAAAATGTTTATTTCAAGTCCGAGTGTTCTAACGCTTTGGTAGGCATGGCGTACTGTTATAAACTATTAATGTACGGTAATGAGGTATACCTTGCGCTACCAAATGATATACGCACATAACGAATGTAATATTAATGCAAGAGTTATGAAATTTATTATTTAGATTTGTAAACAAAATTATATGTAGTGAACCTTTCTTGATCAGGGAAAGCTACGAACCCTTTTTTGTTTCAGTTGCCGTCAAGCACTTGTAAGAAATACCTTGAGTACATACCGCACAAGCAAAGTCTAATTGACATGTTTAGCTTTTCAAATCCACTGGGGCGGCAACATGGATTTTAAATCAGCGAGTCAAAGCCCATAAAAATCAGTGGAACTTGGCGTTTTGTGCTTGCGCCACAGCAACTAACTACATATTTGTCGGTTTACAATTACAAAAAAAGTTATTTCAAAAAATTCATTTTAAACTTTATGGTGGTGGCTAAGACTGATTTGAGCCGAGTTTACTATTATATACAAAGTAGGCACGAATGTAGTGGTTTTTATCTCCACTTAATCGGGCTATGCTATAACGACACTGTTGTTATCGAAAAGTAAGTTTCAAAGTCAAACACAAAACACTATAAATTTCCTAGGCCAGGTCCAATGTCTAATTCCATCTGGGCTGGCATGTCATGAGATATCAATCAATGTCTAAACATTCGTACGCAACTTTGCGCACGTACCGTATTTGTCAATATGTTAACGCGTTTAATGGGCCTGGCGTACTACGATTTATGAATGAGTATGCCATGATCTCAGATCTGCGTAAACGCTTCAGGACTGATCCCAGTACGTGTGTATGTTCACCTTAGCTTGTCAATATGTTATCGCAAAATTTACACTACAGTTAAATTAAGGTCAGCTATTTGAAAAGAAAATTAGACGGCTATAAAGAATTGGGTTGTAGTTGGGATTACATAAATGCCTGTCTGTGTATAACAAAATGTCATTTGGGTTTTCAAAAACCATTTCGACTATCCTGTAATCTGAAACTTTTGTCAAAAAGGAAATGGACTTGTCAGCTATTATGCCCCACGGTTTCCTTTTGAAATGTCCCATCAATCCATCAGAGAAAGAATCTTTAGTTTTGCTGCATGTTTAACCTTATGTTGTGTATTCTATGCAGTTTGCTGGGCGCAATGTTTCCAATGCCTCGTATTATATACGCTATGGCGATCGACGGATTGCTTTTCGAGTTTCTTGCCAAAGTTCACGAGAAAACAAAGACTCCACTTGTCGCTACATTTGTGTCCGGAACTTTTGCAGGTAAATTCTCTTTTTTGTATTTGTTGTGTCAATAAACTAGTTCATGACGTCACATTTGCCGTAATTAAACGCGCGGTTTGAAACGATTACCATAAAAGCAAGGTCAAATTATCGAAAAAAATCTAAAAAAGTAAAACTCGGTTAAACCGTATTTGGTTAATCCGGACAAACGATGCGAAATCTATTTTTTTGCCCCCACCCTAAACCATTTTCTATTCTTACAGGCATCATGGCAATATTTTTCGATCTAAAGGAGCTGGTAGACTTAATGTCAATTGGAACTCTAGCAGCGTACACACTAGTAGCGGCATCTGTTCTGCTTTTGAGGTGGGTAACAAAAGATCACCGAATTATCTCGGGTATTTGATGTACAATTCCCACACCATACATGCCCTGTGTGCTATAATGAACGATAATTCAATAAAAACTGTCGATTATAATTGGATAAGCATCGATTTGGCAATTAAATTGGACCCTTCTGACTCGTCAACGAAGCTTTTTATGTCAAATCGCCCACAAAAGTCGTTTCTCTAAATGACCTTTGGTCTGATTTTTACCTTAAGTTAGTTATTGTAGTTCCGGCTTGCACTATGTACCAACGCTTTTTATGCAACTTTGAAGACGCTTTTGTCTATTATTTAACACATTGAGGATTAAAAGAACGATGTTGGTATTATTAATAGCTTTACAATGGCCTTGTAAAAGATTAAGATCCAGTAAATCTGAAATAGTTTTTCTGTGGTGCAATACAAAGCCACGTAATACACAGTCAGAGTTGTGATTGGTAGAATAACCGAACCTGTTTGCAAATTCCAGTTATGCGGCGCAAACAATAGAGTTTCTTGAAGGAAAATCACGTACTTGATCTAACCATCTAAAGCTCGAGAAAATTGCTGAGATATTATCTTAAACGACTCCGTCAACTTGTGCTGAGGGCATTTTACCTGATTATCGCGTTTGGCCATCTGAGGTTAAGCCTGTAGACAACTTATCTTAGTACAGCGGCAAGCCCGTATTGAAATTGTTTTGGCATAATAAATACGAAACTGTAAGCGCCAACGTTCTTAACCTGGGGTAAAGTTAACATTCTTTAGGTAAATTTAAGTAAGCAAGCCTTTATATATGTTGGATTAGTATGTGAAATCACCTTGTAAATTTTATGATCAAAATTTGCCAAAAGGTAAACAAGAAAAAAGATACTAGAGAGTCTCTTATGTAACGGAATGCAATTTTAGTGTAAAACCCTTGCCCCACTTCAAGTAATAAATTAAGGCATGGGGCATGAGTAGCGTTGTGTGTTACAACGACAATTTCATGCGTTTTGTTGGCATATTTACATAACATGTCTCGCTTTAAATGCAAACGTTTCCCACAAGTGTTGCTATGACAATTACATGCGTTGCTATGACGACAGGTACCAGCCTGATCCTGAAGCTGACGTCACCCCAAAGCTGTCTGATGACGATTTAGACGACAAACAAGCAATCCACGCTGCCGAAACCATGAAACGGAGCGAGTCTTTCGAATTTGAGATGCTGATTCGACCGAAATCTTCGCATCCAACTCCAATGACCAACGCCATTGTCAACTACACGTTAGCTGTATCAGGTAATGTGCTTGTGTGCGTTGGTTAAATAATAGTTGTAAGCGGGTCTAAAATAAACCTTATCTCACGGCGACCCGAATAGTAAGCGTAAAAGGGGGAACCTTTAAAGACCCCAGTTTTTTTAAAAGCTGAAGTATTGTAATGGCACAATAACAGATTTATAAAACGTATAACTACTTGCTGCAATAATTCGTAACATGCAAATGACATTAATCAGTTGTCGATAGGCTTAATCGTTAAGCAATTGTTAACAGCAATTAACGACCAAACCAAACTGAATGCCGACCCCTGAGTACCATATCGGCCTGGGTTTCCTGGTCCGGGCTCGAATTTCTATAAAACGGCCTTGATTGGTGCCTGACCTTACACATGGCATCATTTTTGCCGCATTTTTTCATGGTTGATGGTTCCCAATTTTTTCGGGCCCAATTTTTATGCCCGCTCACAACGCTGAGCAACCTTGGGGGTTAAGAAGTATTAAATGAAAACTCAATTAAACTCTCTAAGTCAACCCGGCTATTAGAATATTGGAATTAACCAGTATATGTTTTTCTACAGTGCTTGCGCAGATCTGTATGAGCGTGGTAGCGATTGTGGCATCGGCAAGCGAATGGAATGCAGGAGCAATCGCGTTTGTTCTAATCTTTGCGGTTATTGTGATTCTAAGCACGATGGTGATAGTGTTCCAACCGCAAAGCGCTAAGCCACTTGCTTTTAAGGTAAGTCTTTGTGTTTGACTTTTAATCATAGCAATTCGAATTCGGGTTTGGGCTTAATTTGATGATACTGACTTGTCCTGGCTTCACACTTTGTCACATTTGTGTCTAAGTATTACCTATGTAAAGACAACGTTTAGGCTTTATTCGGTCGTATTTTCGCCATGTTACAGTTAACTTTCAGACTTAAATCAGACTGCATTAAAACATATTTTGGGGTTCGGGCCTGCGTTGGTTTAAATCAGGTTTGATTTGTGCCTAACATTACACTTGTCGTATTTTTACCTTTATAAAATCAATTTTTGGGCCAAATTGGAAGGTATTAAAATATATTTTGGGGTTCGGGCCTGCGTCGGTTTAAAACAGGTTTGATTTGTGCCTAGCATTACACCTGTCGTATTTTTACCTTTATAAAATCAATTTTTGGTCCAAATTGGAAGGTATTAAAATATATTTTGGGTTTAGGGCCTACATAACGTTGGTGTAAATCGGGTTTAAGTTGGTCCGAACTTATACACTTTGCTATATTTGTATTGTAATTTCACCGTGGTAAAGTTAACTTTTCGGCTGTATTATGCGAATATTTCGGGTACCCGCTTATAACACTGCTGTGAATTATTTTTTTTATGCCCCAAGCCTCCCGAGTTCAACAAGTTTAATTTAAGATTCATGCGTTAGTCAACGTTTGCTGCTTGCATGAATACTAGTCATGTAATTTCCTTGTGTCTTGCGAAACACTCGAAGGCACACAAAAAGCTCTTGAAATCTTGACGCGTTGTTTGTCGTAAGCAAACTTGCTGGTTAGACTTTGCAGACGTGGATAGATTAATGTCACACCACATAGCTGGTTTAAACCGGTTTCACAAAAGAAATAAAAGTTCAATATTTTTCAACTTATAAGTTTTAATAAATTTTAGTTTTTTATTGTTATTGCTTTAAGAGTGCTACCGTTGGAAAATGTTGATTTTTTTGTATTGTACTGTTATACAGAAAATGGGCAATCACATAAATTTGTTCGGTTTTGCGGTATGCGTTTGTAACCTTAACGGAGCCTAACGGGTTCTAGAACCAACAATTTAGGTTTTAGTATGCATCGTGTACCCGTTTACTAACATGACAATATCGGGTTGAACGTAATATTATTTTAGTGGTTTAATTCACTAATAGCTTAAATTGAATACATCATAACTGACAAGTATTTTGTATAAGTTTGATTTATTTTAACGATGAATTTTTTTTTGTTAAAGGTACCTCTCGTTCCGTTTGTTCCAATCCTCAACATGGTGGTGAATATTTATTTGATGGTTTCTTTACCTCCATCCACCTGGTACAAACTTCTCATATGGCTGGTGGCAGGTAATTAAATTAAAAATGTTTTTCAGAATTAATTAGGGATGTTTTATTGGGACCTTTTATTTAAGAATTTTTTTCCAGCATTTTGGGCGTGTTTTTATGCAGGCAATTTTTATTGTATTATTAACATTTGTTTGCACACATATACTGTTCCCTACAACTACTGCACAAAACTATTATGCAAAACAAACAGGCCGCAAACTTTGTAAACCGTTGTAAGTAAATATAAATTTAAAATCGGACGGGACGAGTTTCATTTTTCAAAACATTAAAAAAATACCTTCAAGTACATTTTTATTTGCCAAAAAAAACAATGCTCTACTTGCATTTTAAACTACAAACAAGAATCCCCCAACTCGTCGCTTTGTGGTGAAGACTATATTGATTCTTATGTCTATTGAGTTAAAACATGTTATATTTCGTGTTTTATTGATTGTTTGTAGGCGGTTTGATATACGTTTTTTATGGACTTCGTCACAGCGCCGAAGCTGAAGGAAATAAACCAGTGCAAAGTGAAAAGAAAAACCCAGCACCACATTCGAATGGCGATGAACTTGATGTACAACTACTTCACGAAACCGAACGCGTATAACACTTCAACTGTTAGAAATGACGCTCTATTTGTAAGGTTAAAGGTTAAGATGTGGCCCAACCGAGAACCCCCATCTAAAACATTGTGTTTAGTTATCCTACATTTTTAACTTACCACCGTGGTAGTAGCACCTAGTCTTAATGCCTTTAGTAACTTACAAAGAAACGATATTTATTAGCACTAGTGATGGGACGAGTACCCGATACTCGGTACTCGGTATCGATGGTATCGAACGATTTAAGTGGTATCGATACTCGTACTCGGTATCGAAATATTTTGTCTCAGTTTTCGATACCAACGTGCGAATACCGAAGGCCGATTTACGCCATAAGAATACGGGCAATTTCTGGCCAATATTTGCTTCGGACAGCACAAAATCGGGAAAAAGTTCCGCAAAGTTACGTATATTTTTATGCGCTTTCGTGTGGAGATTACATTTTTCGGCATGTGTGTGCACGTCTGTACCCGGCAATGGCAGATAAATTAGACAGTGATATACAACTAAGTACAACGCTATACTAGTACTCGGTAATCGTACTCGGTATCGAAGGTATATACATGTGGTACTCGTACTCGGTATCGGTACACGCTTCAAGACCTGGTATCGTCCCATCACTAATTAGCACACGCGTTAAAGATTTCGTGACAGTAAGGCGATGACCAATTTTTACACAATGCGCCTTTGGACATGTTTATAAAAGCCAAAATAATTAGCTATACTTTCCAGCAAAAAATAGTTGTCACCAAATTAACTCTTTTTAAATTGCTGTGACATTTTGCGAATGTTTTTTGATCACCAATAGTTGAATACAGGTGCAAAGCAAATTTTTTAAAGTGCTAAAATTTTAGTTATGTGCGATTTTTACCAAAACTTTCCCATTCCAAACTTTAAAAAAATATAGTGGCAAATAGTGCTAAAGTTTTACCCGTCATAAAATATGCGCTTTTTCATAAATGTTTAGTTAAATTTTCACAACGGTTCACTGTCATTGTGATTTCGCCAAAATGTGGAAGAAAAAAAACTACGACGTCTATTTATTTATGTGTAAACTGATTTTCGCTTTTTAGGACATTGTAATGTAGAAGCTTTTTGTATGCTTAACATTTATTGCTAGGCAAACCGATTCGTGGCAACTACATGATGCCTTACTGTAAGACTTTTCTAAACACATCTGTTTTCTTTGTGTGGTGCCTACGCATGTACCAATGGTTTCTAACTAACAAAACAGATTTGTAAGTCGGGTTGGGGCTAATTTGGGCCTAACTTTACAACTGGCCTTAATTGTGACAAGATTTTACAAACTTCCTGGCCTAATTCAGACTTTTATTTTAAAAAATGCGTACCTACTTACATATGACAACGTATGAAGTTTTATATACTATATCAGTTACTACGTGAATTGGTGGGGTCATGTAAAAAAAACGGTTGAAAAAAACGGAACCACTGGTAAAAGACAGTTTAAAGCCTAAAGTGTGATGCCGTATGCCGTAAAGCTGTACCTCAGTTTGCCCAAAGTCCAACTACTGAAAAAAGGTGTTGTATGTATATTGCGGTCGGTTGCTCTGTCACGGTAAAAAGATATGTAAAATAAATCAATGCTAGTGAATGCTTAGTTTGTATTACCAAACCTTACTATAACTCGTTTAGCCATTCTCGTCAAAACTAACGTTCTTCCAAAATGTTGTGTTATCCGCCTTTTAAAGGAAACCCTTATGACAGTGTCACACATTTATCTTGCTATAGGCAAGTATTTAACTTACTGCATCTACTCGCTGAATGAGTAGCACTCGAGTACTCCTCTAATATAACTCGCGCCCGCGTTTTCAACTCGTGCTGTTGAATCTTGCTGCCGACCTAAACCACGTGACATGATCAACCAATCAGTATCGAGTATTGCCGCCTTACCATTCCAACACACAAGGCTATGCATTCAAATAAAGCGCTGGCATTATTTTCAATTTTTTTGCCTTTAAAGCCTCGCAAATGCCTTTTCGTAAGTTGTTTCTTCAAACAGTGGTCGTTTGCGCAACCATTTGGGCATTTTTTGACATGTT
Source organism: Phallusia mammillata (assembly GCF_965637545.1). Lineage (NCBI taxonomy): Eukaryota > Metazoa > Chordata > Ascidiacea > Phlebobranchia > Ascidiidae > Phallusia > Phallusia mammillata. The sequence continues at coordinate 24,018,271 of NC_137255.1, forward strand.
GCTACATTGTGCCGCGTTTTTGCGTGAACTTATTAACTGAACGATTTTGTGTGTATTTAAGTGCTGATGTACATTTGTAAATAACCTTTTCTATTGTTTGGCGTTTTTTCCAACTTTTTTAGTTTGCTTTTAGAAAATGTGCGCACTAAGGCCGGATTTAAAACAGGACAACGGGTAAGCGACCCTCTATATACCCCTACTCCCTGAAGTTAACACCCAAATGATAATGACACAATTTGATATTAACGTGCTAAAACGCCATTTTTCAAATTTTGAGACCAAATTTAAATATTTAGATGCATTTCAGCTAAATGTGTAAAGTCAACGCAATGTCATGTTTAACACATGGTGCACTATTGAAATGTGTGCCCACCTAACCAGTCGTGCCCTTGAAATGTCTAAATCCGGTCCTAGTTTAACCCGTTGTAACCCTAGCCACTTTGCCGAAGAGCCTGAAGTTAGTTGTGCAACAATAAACAGTTCAAAGATCGGCCTTGGACAATCATTGACAGAGCAGCGGTGCCCGACAGTTTGCAAACAGTTTGTGTAACTCTACGACATTGCGTAACCCAGGAAAACATCGACATCAGCATTTTTCTACATCTTGAGGCGTGCATTGGTGTATGAAGCAATCTTATATACACTGTAATTATTTACGGCAATGTAACAGTTGGCTATGTGTAATACTGGTTGAATTTGAGTGTAGGGAATTGGGTCTCATATTTTTTCAACCGGCGAGCTAAAACACCTCAAAAATATCTTGTAGCTTATATGTCATGAACGAGAGCACTGTTTGGTGGCAGATCCGTCTCGCGAAATTTTATGAGATCAGCGAACCGGTTAGCATTACTGGTTACTGTCAATGGACTTTTTGTAACAGAACCGGCTGAAAAATATGACATAGAACCGGCTGACAAAAAAATGAATCCCATCACTGGCTATATGCCATGTCCACCCACACTTTATCATCATGTTGTAAAGCGCGACGATTATTTTGAGGCACAAAGTTTTAGAATTATTTGTAAACGCCCCGTTTAACTGTATTTTTGATGGTACTTAGAACTGTTCTCTTTTATTTCTAATGGCAAAACGACCGAACATTCTCCTAACCACGCAATGTTTACACAAGTTGTTGTAACCTTTTAAGTTTTTGTAACAAAGTTGCCCAAACGATTAACTATTGTCGGTTAGGACATACAAGAGTCACGCCCACAAAAGTTTGCAACACGCCACCGCCATTGACCAATCATAATTCAGGGAAGTTGTATTTAAGTTCTCATTCGCGTTACATCAATTATTTTGTGTCCAGAGTTCGGAAAACCCAATACAGTGCATTCAAACTTCCTGACACGCCTACGAGCTGTTTATATCATTGAGGAAATATTCCATCCATCCTGGGATGAACAAGGTCCTTCCACCAGCTGTGATTTTACCCACGAAGAGTTCACACACACAATATCTGAGATATAAATGCGGGCTCTATGGCGACATCGAGTGTACGGGGTGTTTGTAAAGATATTTGCGATTGGTGACGGATATGAGTAGAAAAAGTTGTGGATATGGGGAAAATGCATTGAACTACAACACTATACGAATATTACTCACAGAAGAAAATGAACTTTAACGGAATGCAAAAAACCGATGGCAAGGGTGGTAAAGCGTCAAGGTTGCAGAATTTGGGTTTTTACAAAAATCTTGTCAAAATTTTATTTTTCTGATTCCGGTTTATACCGGTTCAGAGGTTCAGTATAAGGCGGAAACTGACTAAAATCAGTTTGAAACTGGAATATTTCGGCGAAAATCCACCGATAACCGATTTTTTTACTTTTTGCCCCCGAAAAAAAATCGGAAAAACGGAAAGGCAATAGCCTTAGGTTTTTTTTCAAAAATCGGGTCAAACTTGTCGATTTGCGATTCCGATTTAAACCGGTTCAGCGGTTCGGTTAGATTCAGAAACCGACTGAAACCAGTTTGAAACTAGAATATTCCGGCGAAAACTCCCCATGCAAAACCTGATTTTCTCTCTTGGAAACGCCTGATATCCAGCAGGTTTATCGCTACATTTAAATTTCTGCGACCAGCATTAACTTTCGCTAAGATTAAAGCAAACCTCAACTTTATATTTTAAACGCTGTTTTTAAACAAACAAACTGGATCAAACAAACAAACAAACATTAAATGGATTTTTTTATTTAATATTCAACACGTCTTCGATCACAATGTGAAATCACCGAGTTCGTGTTTTATGACGATTTAATAAAACAAAAACGATTTACACACAATAAATATTTATAGTTTTCAAAAAGCCTGTGTTTAAATAAATATGTAGAGCTAAACGGCATGGTGTGTGTAAGTCAGAATTCAATGTAATTTTACAACAAAGCTGACTAATGCATTGTTTTCCATAGTAAATGTATTCATACAACTGTTTGTAGCTCAGTTTTACCACAAAAATTAGAAGAAAAAACGAAAAATGAGAAATGTACATGGTGGTATCGAAAAATCGTAACATTTTGCAACATTACCTAACTGAAATATAAATTAACGCCTGATTCGGAATAAACACTCACTGCAAAAATCCGAAGTTTTTAGAACGGGTTAGAGTTTAGTGTTGAGTAAAACAGGCTTGCTGCGGGTCTAACTTTGTGTCCTTATTTTACGTTTGATAAATCAAGTCTTGATTAGGGTTTTGGAAAAATATGACCAGAACAGCTCTGTAGTGCAAAAAAGCAGAAAAAAATGTTTTTTTAAAACTCCAAGCAAACTTAACAAATATTCATTACAGACTTTTGAACCCGAGCAAATTAATTCTCATTGAGACTTTAACTTCCGAAAAATTCATTATCCGTTAAATGTAACATAAAATAACAAAGCAATTGTAATTTGGTTGGGTCTAGTGGTCACGAATGTACATTATATGCAAACAAAACAAAAACATTTTGCGTAACATTTTGACGCGATCATAAATAATGGCAGAAGTTATTGCATATTTGGCTTCAGAAACTGAAGATGTTACGCAAGACAAAAAATTCTTAACTTCATGGTGGACTTCTATCTTTCAGGTTCTAATGGGGATTCCCCAAGCGGGACTTACCCTATTATCACCACACAAAACTTCATGGAAACAAAAACAAAACGGTCGCATTTGACAATTTCGCAATTCGCATCAAGTCAAAATCCGTTCTGATGCAGTTTTGAATTTCTGTCTTCGGTTTTCAGCGGCGTTCGTTCATAAGTTCGACGAAATTTGTCGTCCACTCGTCGTAAGTAGAATGTTCCAGGAAAAAGTCTGTCGCTCGGTGCTGAAGGCGCATAATCGGCTGCGAGAAGAAAATAACACGGTTATCGAGACTGTCAGGGCTTCCGATTTCGGGATCTATGAACTAATTGACCTTTGATCTCAGTGACCTTTGTATTTTAATTGTGAATTTTAGTTCGAGTGATCTTACAATATGAAATGACGTTTTGCAATTTTGAATCCAGAGTTTTTAATTTAAAATCCAGACGCATTGGTTTGTTACCAACATTACTTCCGGCTGGTTACGTCACACTGACGTCATTTAACACAAATGCAAAAGTTTCTTAAAATGTTGCAATGTCGAAGTATTGTTGCTCGAACTACAATTGTAAGTTGGGCCGGGCTTCAAAAACGGACCTAATTCGGGCATGACTTCACAATAGGCCACATTACTGTAAATATAACGGGCCTAATTCGGTTTATTTCAACAACCTTCAAATTGATTCAGGCCCGAATCAAGACCGTTTTTTTTAAGAAACCTAAACTACAACTGCTGTGAAAAAAATCTGGTTCTAATTAAGCAAGGTTAAATGGTTTTGTCTTTTGAACAGCAACGTCCATATAAATTGAGCTGGAAATTTTTAGGATGTGGTCTAAACAAGTGTTTTTTTTTACCCTACAACGAACACGCTAGGGTAATTTCCAATGGTGGGGAACTTTGTACCAGAAAGTTTTAGCTTTCAAGACTTACTTCCGTATATGTACGTGGTCACTATGGTTTTTCTACAATATGCTTTATGCGCTTACGCAATGTGAACTGCTTCGTAGGAATTTGTAAAACCAAAAATTTCATCATGCAGAATGCGCATCAAGAGTTGCTTATTTTGGCCAGGGTGCTTGTGTGTTATCCAGACTCATAAAAACTTATGGGAAACATTGATCAATAAACATGCAAACAGGGTTTTGAGTCGGAGACATTTTCAAGCAATCTACCAATTTGTACCAACTCCCACTCTGTAATTTAATTGGATTTTTGGCAAAGAAACAAAAACATCAATTGAACAATAATTAGTTTTATTTTTATAAGATTTACAACCTACTGGTAATGATCGATTATTTAAAAATGTATATCATTTAAATCAAGAATGTTTGAATAGGAATATTTTCGAATGTTATTTTCGCACATTAGTCAAAAATTCAGACTATACCCATTTCCTAGGCCTGAAGGCAACGCAACTTTTGTCCTAAACCCCCATTGATGTAGTTGTGGTGAAGACCGTCACGCAAAATACAAGTTGAATAGTAGTTTTAAAATCAGGTTCAGGTTCAGTAACGTTAAATAGGGTTTTAAGTTCGACGTCTTTCTAAATTAAGCTGGAAATTTTTAGAGATTGGCCAAAATAAACTCTCCTGATTGTGCTCCAATGAACATGTTATATATAGGGTAATTCCAGTCGCAAGTAATGTTTCGTCTAAGCGTTGTGTTGCACTATGACGCACTGCTGGCAAATTCTCAGCGCACAAGAAAAATTATAAATTACTATCCATCATGAATTATACACAAAAGCTACTGCTCATAGTAGTCCCAACCCCAATGTATTTAAGCCTGTGTGATATTGAACATATGAAACACTAAATATATGTTGTAGGTGTTTAAAATAGTAACATAACCCAAGTCCAAAGATGTCGGGTAATACAGGTCAAAAACATGGTCTAAGTCTCTAAGATGTCAGTTAATGCTGAAATCTTCATAAACTTATCACAATAGCTGAGTTTGTGGCTCTAAAGCATTAGAACAAGTTTCTGAGCGAAATTTAGAATACCGTATTGGTCAAAAGCTCAAATCGGCAACACCAGCACTCGAAAACGAGTTTAACCAGCGGTTACCAAGCAGGGGTTTAAACCCACAAGCTCTCGAGTAAGAGACAGTTAGGAATTGTAATTTTAATCCTTAAGGTCTGTTTTGCTTCACGCTACAATTATACAGAATTAGGAAGTTGGGCTTATCAGCTGCGGGGCAGTCGAAACCGTTCACAAGCGGATCTGGTGCTTGTGACTGTCATACGATGATTTATGAACCAACTGATAATGACAGATTGCACAAAGCCATCAGCTTAAAGTGCCAAACACATATGCCCTGTCATTGTTGACATGTTTTACACACTGGAATGCCTAAGAAGTGACACTCAATAAAATTAAATATGTGCATTTTTTAAATGTATGGTATTTTGTGTGTTGAGGGGCTTTCATATTGATTAATTCGTTATGTGGTGTTGTTTTTAAGGTGCACGCAACTGTTCCCTTTAGGGATAGTCTTTGTTCTTATGTAATCATTTTATAGTATCCCGCTGCTCTCGTGCGTTTTTGCTCGTGTGCTCGCGATATTTCATTCAAAGAATATAGTTAATGGTTTGGGCAATATCGTTCTGGTGGACAAATTGTCAGCAAAATTACAAGGTATTAAAAAACAAATAGTATCTTGTTTAGCATTACACCTGCTGAACGACAAATTTGTTAAATATGCAATACATGGTGGACGAAACGCTTGTTTAGTATTTTCTACAGTGACTTTTAATCAGGGAGATTTTCACCAACGAAGTGACAATTATGATACAAATGTGGCCGACTGTGAAATTTGGCCCGAATCAACCAAGTCTGATTTAAGCACAAGCCTGAAATCGACCTAAAAATCCCCGTACCGACTTGCATATGTACACCGTAAATACAAAGGTGCATGGAGCGCAACGGACTTCGCATTGTTCAAATTTTTGCTGTATCAGCCTTCGCTCTTGACTTAGTTTTACAGTTGCATAAATATGGATAGGCAAGTGTGCATAATATTGGTCGTTGTGTTGGTCGTTAACTGTCTTTTTACAACCTTCGCATATAAATACAATGATGCATTGATATTTCATAGCGGAATAATGGATATCAAGCAAGAAAATTGGTTGGTTGGACTATATCTACGTTTACGCCAACCCATTGTGCTATAAATCTATAAATTTGGAAATGAAATATTTTTCTGTTTGATATTTTGAACACAGTGCAATAAAAGATTGCTGAGTTAATAAAACCTAATTTTATGTCGATCTTAAGCAATTTTGAAAGAAAAAACACCAACCTTTCGCATGTGCCTTCTCCCGTCGCGCCAAAACGTCCGTAAACTCGGCCGGATCCAGACATTTCCGCTCATCTAGTCTAGCTTGGACGTCCAGCAGTCCGGACACCAAACGATGAAATGTGAATTGACTTGTATCTTCCACAACACGCATCGAAAACATAGAAGCCGCGAACCCGGAACCATACGAAAATAAACCGATTCGTTTATGAAGAAGTTCGCTGGCGGATTTGCTACAAAAAATATTTTGGTTGAGGTTTTGTTAACATGAATAAGATATTATGTATGCGATTTTAAGGCAAAAAAAATCTTTAGTGCCAAAAAAGTTTTATTTAAAAAAATGAAAATTGAAAAAGTTTTTATTTAAAAATTTAAAATTTTTAATTATTTCATAAAAAGGTGTAGCTGCAGCATAAACTCAACTCATTATTGATGCGATTTAAGGCAAAATAAAATTTTCCGTAGTGCCCACAAAATTAAGACATTACGTCGTTTCGAAACAATTTCGGTCTGTCCATTAAGGCATTACTCACCAAGTAACGCTATGGCTGATTATAATAAATATTTGGACATGAGAAGACAAGATTATTATTCAGAACAAACGTTATATTTTTGCAGTTCAATGGTCAAATTGAAAATTATTCCTAAAGATCGTTAGCTTAAATTTAAGCTCAGAATATTTTTTCTTGGGGCAAATCAATACTTCTTGGGTAGGTTTACGAATTTTTTAAAAAAATTAAGCAAAAACTGCAGTAAGGTAGGTTTAGTTTGATCAAGCATAATTAGATAGAACTAAAATTGCAAAAAACAAAAACAAACAAATTTAAATGTGTTTTGCAGTTTTTGCACGCTATTATAAAATATCCTTGTATGGGCCAAATAAGTCACGCTATTCGTAGAAGTGTGAATGGAACACACGTATATGTACAGTCATTATAACGCAAATCATGTACTAACCTTATGAGTAATGATGCTAAGCAACCGTACAATGATGGTGAGTACATATTTCCTACTCGCTTGGCTAGCAATAAAGATGGAAGCGTTTTCCTTTCGAACAACGGCTGGCTCGCTGCCATAAACGCTTTTTCGACATTTCGATCAAAAAATGAGTTTTCCAACGACGTAGCTCTGCATGATAATAGTAATAAGTTTTTTTTTGGCTAGAAAACTTGGAACCGATTAAAATCCGACTAAGTACCAGAAATATTAGTGCAATCTAATTAATGTGCTTACTGCTTTTTATTGAAAATTGTCTGATGGTCATTAGGATACAAATATGCTGATTACAAAAATGTGTCAAACAAATTAGCATTTAAAGTCAAATCATAAGCATTTACTAGATACACAGATTAGCTTGGCCATAATTTTGAAGATGCATCGATCAACAAACATCAATAAAAATTCAAATAAAAAAAATTTTAATGTTCAATTTAGTTGATCTTACTTAAATTCATCAAGTTTTTCAAACGCAATGCAGTCGTCTTCAGAATATAGTGACGTATTGTTCCAAAGAAAATCATTTAAAGTCAGCCTGGCTAATGATTTTTGGACCAATTTGCAGTATGGGCTATGAAACACCATGAAATCCATGTCATTCAAACAAAACGGTGATGCTAAACGACAAAATATTTGCGATTTCAGATCTACAATAAAATGAACAATTAAACAAGAAATGGCTGTTAAAATATTTATAAATTCATACATTTACATTTTTTACAAAAAATTAGAAAGCAATTGAACCTCATTGTGAATGTACCTTTTGATTTTAAAAGCTTGTCTGCTTTTTTGCAATATGTTTGATAACAAGCGTCTAAGGCAGATAAATAACTTTTTACAGTCAATTTTCCATCTACAACAGGATATTCGGAGGTGAGGTCTGGCTTGTAAAAATCATATGCATGCTGCATACAGGTCCCACGCAGGCCTGCAAAAAGTAAAACATCAAAATATCGGTACTACATTATTCTACAATATTATACAAGTGGAAAATTAAAATCATAAAAAAACCTATTGACAAATAATACAATATTTTGACATTAAAAAATTTTAGGACTATTATTAAACAAGTATATAATTATTTGATTATTTGAAATTTTAATTATTTAAATTTTATGGGTCTATGTTTCTCATTTGAACTATTTGATTCTCATTTAAACTGTTTTAAACACAAATTTTTCTACTTTTTGAAGTTTTTTACTTTTATTTATTAACAGCCCTAATAAAAATGGACATATTTTTACCCTGAGATGACAACACAAATTGGTAAAACATCACCAAAAAGTTATTCACCATCTACAAACTATCTTGCAGTTTCACTAACAACTGAAAGCTCAGTATCTTTTAAACTAAAATCAGCCTTAATTGTAATTACCTGGCTCAACAACAAGTGGTGCTGATGGCCCAATAAGCATTGCAATAGCACCAGCACCACCAGTACACCGAGCATTTCCATGCGCGTAAACAGCAATGTCTCCACAGACCACAAGAGCAAAGCGTCCTACAAAAAGAATTTATTCAATTTTCCATCCCAAAAAAACATTACATCAAAAAAAATTCCATTTAGTTAGTTTATATACCAAAGCTATAGAAATGAAAGATAATATAAAAAAAAAAATTTTAGACACTTGTTTACCATCAAATGCTGAGCTTTCTACCCATGCGATGGCATTGAACAGTGCGCTTGTTCCACCATAACATGCATTTGTTGTGTCAACACCTTCCACATCAAAGTTGCCACTTTCTTCAAATAGTTGCATCAAAGCACTTTTGACACTTTTTGACTTGTCAATGATAGTCTCAGTGCCAACTTCAAGCCTCCCTGTAAGAAATTCATTTTATTTTCTGGTACCTCATTTGATTTTTTAAATTTTTTATTTTGCAGAATCAGAATAAATTTGGAATTGGTCAATCCTATACCATACAGGCGTTGTTTGTAAGCAATTCGACCACTGAAATGTTGCTTCAAAAATATATAATAAAACTTATAAAATATATGAAGATACTTACCTATATTTTCGTAACCAATGTGGTGTTTTTCCATTAATCTTGCAACAACAGTTAAACATAAAGAATTAATGTCTTCATTGTCATCACAGAAACCCATTTCAGTTTGACCAAGTCCGATTGTATATTTTCCTTTTGATATCTTGTCATATTCTTCTAATTTTTCTTGATCAACACAACAGAAAGGAAAGTACACCTCCATTGCCAGGATTCCAACATTTCGTTGCACTTTTGGCCTGTCTAGACCATTTTCGGTGACAATTGGCATCACTGCCAAAGTAAAATAACTTATTGGTGCTTCAGATAAGTTTTGTGTAGAATTTCTTCTCTTAGGTCAACTGTATTAACAGTAGTAAACTCTTACAAACATTCAGTTTTATCAGACTGGTAAATTGGTGCAATTCTGTGAAATGAAGGGAGTAGTTGATGAAATTACAAGCTTGCATGCATACAATCAGAGTCATTCACTTTCTTCCTAAAACAACTGTCATTCATAACACTTAAAATAACAGGCTAACAGTTTCTTGTTATAAGTTATAACAGTCACTCACTTTCTTCTAAAATCAAACTGCATAAAAAGGCAACTCAAAAAACTCATATAGACTGAAAACAAGCTGCATAAAAGGGCAACTCAATAAACAGCTAGCCTAAAAACAAACTGAAGTAATCAACCTCCTTAACACCTGTCAATGTCAAACTGAGTCAAAGCACAAGTTCTGCCTCGAAGCCGAACCCACTTCCACCTCAAACTGGCATCAGTCATTCATGACATTGACAACACATGAAATCACTCAAGCATTACGACAAAGGTCACGGGACTATTCAGGCTGAACCTTGAAAGTTGAAATAATTAAATAATCTATTGGAACATTTTAAACTAAACTGATCCATTCTTTACATTTTGGACTGACATGCTACAAATATATTGTGAAAGCCCTTTTTAACAAGTAGTTGAATATTAACCAAACGTTACCTGCGAAAAACGGTGTATTATATTTTATTTTAGCTAAATCGCATGGTAATTACGTTTTTACAGTATTATGGCTTAAATATGCCTTTACCTAAACCCGTTAAATTATAGCGATGTATATCAACAAGCGATAAAATAAACGAACACCATGCGTATCACGTTCCGGACATCCGAACGGTAGATTATGGCATTTACGCCGCTTTCTTTAGGATCCAGCTTTAGCGGCTGAACACGATTAAAGTAGCGAAGATTTGGCAGTTAAGTTAGCAACTTATGTAAAACCCGTTTCGTACCAAATTTATTTGGTTAGTTGTGCATTTTTAAACCGATTTACTTTTTTTTAGTCTGTCTTAGCCCTTAGGTCAGCAAATTTGTAAAATTATTAGATAAAATGGAAACTTCTCGGTCGAACAGGGCCTTAGTTGAAAACACTACCAAGTTGACTGCAAAGGTATGCAAAAATTGATTAAAAAAGTAACCTGATTTGCAAATACCGTATGTATACTTTCCATTACTTTTTGGTTGCGACATTTTGGTTTCCATTTTATGTTGCAGAAACCCGACAGAAAAGTTGGCATAGCGATTAAAAACACTTCAGCAACGTCGGATGTAGATGATTTTAAGTGTACTCCTATATTTAAAAACATACAGAAGGTGTTTGAAAAGGTATGGAAATGTCAAAATATCATAATAATAGTTTCGCATGTGCTTGCCTTCTTTTAGTAACTGAACGGAAAGTAAAAGCGTTTAGCAAAAACAGTAGTTATCTTGAACTGCTAATCATATATTTTTAATTGCTTTTAATGTTTCGTCTTGACCATTATCCATTCAACGTTCGATGAACTAACGCATTTTATAATTAGTAACGTTATGAAGTCGTTCTGTCGATTTTAGACGAATCTGCGGTTTTGTAAAAGTTTATGAGGCTGAACTCATTTGCAAACATACAAAAGTTTATTTTCGCCAAAATCAGCCGCACTGATAGGATTTAATAGACCGAACCATGTGACTTTCGTTCCAATTGTAACTAACTTCGCGCCAACTGGAACAGTTTTTACAGAATCGTAGCCTAGTCGAGACAAAATATCAGTAATTCATTCGCGGACAGCTCATGACCGCCGAAAAAACATAAAACCCCATAAAACCTATGTTGAAATGCAAAATATTGTTGCGTTTGTGGTAATTATAATTTGAGGAATTCTACATTTAAAAAAATATTTTTGTACTAAGCCTACCGTACTGTATTTAACAGGTTTTGATGTGCTTACTATTTTGACCATTACCAAAGTTTGGTTTGTTTCAGGAAGGCCCAAAATTTGTAAAAAAATTTAACGGAATCCTTGCATTTGAAGTAAAAGATGGTCCCAATGGAAAAACATGTAGATGGGTGGTTGATGGAAAAAATGGAAATGGATGTGTTGAATTGAACGCAAAAAGTAAAAAAAAACCTGTTTCATTGCACCCTAAGAGGATGGTGAAAAATTATTTATTTCTGATTTTTAGATAAGGCTGATTGCACAGTACTTATGAAGGATAATGACTTAGCTGATCTTTTGCTTGGAAAAATGAATGCAAACACTGTAAGTTACAAAAACCAGCCTTTGCTGCAAGTTTAGAATACGTCTCAACATGTGTTATTCAATTTACAGGCCTACTTTAGTGGAAAGATGAAGATTTCTGGAAAATTGAACCTTGCAATGAAAATGCAAACTTTAATGCCAGGCAAAGCAAAATTGTGAGGTTTTTAGATGTAGCCTTTAGGTTTTGTGATGATTGAACATGTCTACCTTGCTTGTGCCAATTGCAAAATTAGTTATATTTTCGTCATAGTGCAATCTATTTTGTTATGGATTCATCAAATATATACAGATATATATAATCTCCAGAAGGTTTCGGAAACTTCTATTTGTTAAATAAAATTGTTTTTGGTAGAAAGTGGAGCATTTTCTGGTTGTTTTTGTGGTAGTGGAAAAATGTAACACAAGTGTTTTTGCTTATTGATGTCACCTACCCCTAAATAATTTTTAAGTAAAAATCGCTAAAATCTTGGTCATATTAATCAGTTTTCAAATTCCAAAATTGCACCACTTCAGTATAAGCTTAGCTAATAATCCTTCCCAGTCTATTGCAATATAGCACTTCTTAAAGCATCTACACACAATGCACAAAAAGTGACAGTTAGCTTAACTTTTCAACAAAACCTCAATGTAATCCAATCATAGAAATCACACTTTTTGACATATTATATTTTTATTTGCATAAATTAGAAAGTTGATAAAAAGTAGAAACATTACGCACAATAACTGCTACAATTGTGGAATGAAACAGATTTACATGCACATGTTACAAATTACATTATTGACGTTTTAGCTATATCGTTTGCCAAATCAACATTGTTTGGATAGAATTTGCAGCAAATTTTAAAATGAAGTGCATGAAATAATACCCTTTGAACAGTCGATAAAATTAGAAGAGCATGATTGAATTTCATTCACAATTTCGCTTTCGTAGGCATTATGTTTCCAATCTTCATTGCAAGACCCATGTTACCACTAATCTTCAGTTTTCCATTGAAAAATGCCTTAAAAGAAATTTCAGATTTGATGTTTATAAAAACGAAAATACATAGAAGTAACCACATTTAACAATATCCAATAGTTATTTTTTCTCAATTTAAGTCTTCTTTAGTCAGTATTTTCGAAATACACGAGTCAGAAAAGCGCTAGTTTTATAAGATTAGAAAGCTTTAAAATTTATAGTTTAACTTTACAAAACATGCACTTCCCCAATTTCTGCAAGCTCAGACCTAAAAGTCATTTACCTTGCATTAAGAAAATTAACAATCTTTAACTTGTACAACAATTTACTGTCAGTTAAAATCAGATCAACAAAATATGGTAACAGTTTAGGTTGCAATCTAGAACCCAACATGTAAGAAATCATTTTCTTTTTTACCGAGTTAGGGTTGAGTTTTCCCAGCATCATGTCATACATATCGCTGTCTTTCATTGTAATGGTGCAATCAGCTTTTTCTGGGAGAAACAATTAATATATATATTTGTAATGTGCATACTTTAGAAATAATTTCTACCAAGACTAGCTGAGTCCACAGCCCTGTTCGTTCAAAACTCATGGTAAATGTTTACGGCAAATCACAAAACAGATAAACAGTGATAGGCAGTGCACAAAACAGATTACGCACAAAATATAAGGACAATTATATAACATGTTGTAGAAAGCTTGAGTATTCATGTAAATTTTATAACTCATTTATTTCATTTTGTTCACATAAAACAAATAGTCGCAACATTAAAGTAACATGACAAACTCTACCAAGCACTTCTTTAGGGTGTTGAGCAAAAAGAAAATGTGATTTTGGGACATTTTGTAAGATACTTAAAATGCCTTAAATGGAGAATGGAGACTGTAATTCAGTTTCTGCAATAGTTAATCTTGCATACCCTAAAAACTTCCTACTTACATTTTCCACCAAACCTATTCCACACAAGCCCAAAATAAGCTTTTGTTACTAAACTTAATCTCCTTTTGTTTAGAACCTAATTTTTATAATATTTTTGCAGAATTCTTACGGTCAGAGTTAAATTTAACTGATCCATTTCCGTTCTTTCCATCGACCACCCACTTTCCTGTTTTTCCACCTGGCCCATCTTTAATACTAAATGCAATCACTCCATTTATCTTCTTCACGTAGCTCGCTCCATCCTATAACGGAAAGCAATTCACAAATTTAGTGATTGATTCACAAATAGGTTTAAGGCAGCAAGTGTCAACTATTTTGTAAGCCAAGTGATCATTTTTGTAAAATCACATGCCATTTGTTAAAAAAATGTCTTGTAAATTCAACAAAAACACTAAGCAAATTGATTGTGCAATTAACCAGGTTAAGCTGTAATACAGAATCTTATCATTTTAAGCACAATTTCGTTCCTTTTGAAACTGGAAATTGGACACAGTAAATGCAATATTTTTTTGATCAATACAGCAACAAACAGTATGATACATGTCTTACCTTTTCCATGGCCTCCTTGATTTCATTGAAAACTGGTGTGGTTTTAAATCCATCAGCGTCTGATGAAGCAGAAGTTTTGCTGCCAACAAGATTTCCCACCACTGGTTGTGGATGGACACGAGGGTACGATCCTTGCCTGCAATATGTTTTGTAATTTTAAAAATTGTTTTGTTTTGTCTGAAACTGTAACACAGTCACTTTTTAAAGTCTGAAAATAAAATTCAGTCAGAAAAAAAAAGAATTAACAAATTGTAATACTGCAGTTTTTAAACCAGATGCTCATAAAGTGTAATAATACATTCAAAACACAGACAAACCCAGTTAATTGCATAAGGATGGTAAAGTTAAACCATAGAAATTTGTTGCGAAAATTGCGTGAATGAAAGCAAAATCAAATTGTATAAAACAGCTTGAGCAAATGGAAATTGTCAGAATTAATCTTTCAAATGCTTTATAATAAATTTGAAACACAAAATAATAGTTCTAATAAAAACATCGATAAACTTTTTGACAAAGAGCAAGAAAATTTAAACACTAACATGAAGCACAGAATTTACAACTAGAACAAACTTACTTTTTAAGCCATTCTTTTCGTGCTTGTGGAAAGCCTAAACGATACATAGTGAGAACGACTGCTCCGCCTAAACCAAGGTTGTGTTGCAAAGCAAGAGTAGCACCTTGCACCTGTCGTTTTCCAGCCTCGTCACGGAGTTGCCAACAAAGTTCACTACACTGGGCAAGCCCTACAAAATGGCACTCATTAACCAACAGTGTAGCAAAGAGGCTGTCTCCAGTGGGTATGTGCAAAGTGTTCCGTTGTTGTAAGTAACTTTAAATGTGTCAATATGCTTCGTTGACTTAGCGTGTACCTGTAGCACCGAGAGGGTGACCTTTGGATATCAAGCCTCCGCTTGGGTTGATAACATATTTTCCACCATAAGTGTTGTCTCCTCGATCGATGAATTCACCTGCTTTGCCTGTTTTTGCAAAGATACCATTAAGAGAAGTTACATACTAGCTTAACATACAATGACTAAAAAAAAAAAAAAACTAAAAACAGTCAAACTTTGGTTTATACTTATCTAATAAATTTTTAATGATATAGTCTGCTGACTTAAAAAAAAACTTTCAATTTTTTGACATCTTGCGTTTTTTAAGGATCTTTCGCATGAATAGTGGGCATCCTGTGTTGACGATCATTGATTACTTATAATTAACAGTACAATTTTCTATGAGAATAAATGACAAAGCAATAGTGCTTCCAAATCAGAACAAAATAGTCTTAAATTGACATTTATTTCACCCATGACTGATGATGTGCACATAAATGATATATATTGTTCTCAAATACTCACAACAAATTCTTAACAAGTAGTCTTGAAATTCAGTCAAACACCTGTGACTTAAATGCCAAAATCAAACAACTATGGTAAATTATTATTGAAGTAAAGCAGGATGTTTCAGTACTTACCAACTGGGCATAGGCCAAGTGCTTCATATGTAACAAGTTCATTTGCGGAGAAGCAGTCATGCAGTTCAATCACTTGTGCCGCTGCTGGACTAAAACCTGTTTGTTTTTCAAGTTTCTCTGCAGCACGTCTGGTCATGTCAGCACCAACAATCTATAAATCAACAAAAATATGGGTGTTAGTTCATTTTTCATGTTCTTGAGCATTTTTTTCGTTAACATTTTTCGTTCAACCTTTATTATACTTTTTCATTTTGTAATAAAGAAGCAAATGCTTCTTACTAAAAATCAGTGAACATAAAGTTGTTAAAAATCAAGATATATATTTCACACAGTGGTGGGATTCAGTCGGTACACACCAGTTCTATAGAACTGTCTCGCAAAATTTTATGATATCAGCTAACAGGTTAGCATTACTGGTTACTGTCAATGAACTTTTTGTAACAGAACCGGCTGAAACATATAACTTTCGTGATAGAACCGGCTGTCAAAAAATTTGAATCTTACAGCTGATTTCGCATATACATGCACTTTGTAGTTATACATCATTTGTGGTAAATGTAAAATGTTTTTGTGGAAATAAACACATTGCATTTACTTTAATGCAGCTCTTTTCCTGGAAAGTGCTTGGCAAATCAGTGGCCATAGTTTGTCCGAGAATTTCCACAGCTTGGTGTTCAAGTTTGTGCTTTCTGACAAAGTCCTCACTTGCTAAAATTGCACAACCACTTCCATCTGAGGTGGGGCTGGAAATATACAAAAAAAAATAAGTCCTTTGTGCTTGCAATAAAGTGGGTAAACCGACAAAAAATCACAAAACTTCACCAATAATTGTGGATTTCCCAAGCCTAGTTTTATTCAAAACAACAGAATGACAACAATATGAGTTTGTGTAACATCATGCCTTTCAAGCATGCTGTAGTTTCAGCAACTTCTCTCATCTACTCTTTATGAGGTATAGAATTAAGCTTTTCTTATAGATTCAGATTTAAAATGCAAATTGATTGCTTTTCGAAAATTTACATGCAAATAACTGCTTACCAACACTGGAGCAGAGTTAAGTATTCATAAACTTTTCTTCCATTCATCACATCATCCATAGAATATTCCTTCTGAAATTGTGAGTAGGGATTGTTGGTCGAGTGCTTGTGGTTCTTCCATGCAATTTTGGCAAAGTGCTCAGGTTTTGTGCCTAAACACAAACACACAAATAAGATATATTTAATCGTAGGACAAAAGCAGAGTGAAGTAAAACAGTGCCCTTTACCCATTTTTTCTCCCATGCACCCTTTTTCAACCAATCCAGCAACTAATGTGACGAATGCCTACCTGTTTTATGTAACAGATATTAAATAAAAAAGTCAACAGACAATTTGTATTCATTTGGGCAACATTTTTGATGAACTCCTATAACCTCATGTGACTGTTGTGGTGCACCCTGGGTAAAGACGCTAAAATATAAACTAAACCCCACAGGATGCACAAAAATACTGTTTTCCTATTATAGGATGCATAAAAATACTATTTTCCTATTAAAGACAATTAACCTATAATTGAGCAGACGAATACACAGTGTTACAATTTTTCTACAACAGTCTTTTTATTATGCTTGCATTCAACAACATTTATATTGTTCAAATCATACAGTTCGAATCAAAATGCCTATTTAGTACCGTAAAACAAAAAAGATGTGCTTAACAACATTAAAATAAATTAGATATGTTTACAGCTTCAATTTTTTAGGTAATTTAATCAAACTGTGTCTGAAGTACAGCTTTAACTTTCTGTTATTATTTTTGGATTAAAACAATTTTTAGTCCCAAAATAAATAAATTTAAAAAAATGATTTTTTTATCAGGAGGTAACTACTGTACAAAAAGGTCAAGGATTGTGGTTTTGCTAACTCACTGGTTACACATTGACTAACAATGTTAGCAAACAAATCCTTGCACACTCATTGGTTTATCTTATCCAACTGGCAACAACCATAGCAAAAGTTAAAGCAAGTTTTGGGCAATGAATGTAAATTGCAAAAATTCTTGCAGTTATCATTGGCAGTCAAAAACAACTATAATTTTGCATTTATCAACATTGGGTCAACTTGTTGGTGCTAATTTACTTGATATTGCTTACCAGTTGTAATGAACAATACTTTTTTTGAGTTAAAAAATGTATTTACCATATTTTTCCATGTGTTCCAACCCAGCATTTCCAAAAATCTGTGGAGTCATTGGGGCTGCAGCAATATCTCGAAGCTCAGCCATTACTTCAACATGTTTCTGTACTGGATTAGCTCTGTCTGTCCACTGCAGGAAACAAAAATCAATTTCAAAAACCCAGTGAGATACCTTTTCCTAGAGGTTGCAAAAATGCTAAATCATTACCATCATGGGATATTAGTCACATTGGGAAATTGTAAAAGGTGTGATGACAAGAAAAAGATAATTATATACTGCTTTAAAACAAAATGAACAAAGAGTTCTCTCACATTCGATCCCAAAGATCCTCGAGCCATTTTCTCAAACCCTAAAGCCATCACACAGTCAGCAAGTCCACCTTCAATGAGCTGCTTTCCCATGAATAGAGCAGTTGAGCCGGTAGAACAAGCATTGTTAACCTGCAAAAAGTAAAGTTTTCATAGCTTATGCTGTTCAAATACAATGAATAAGGAATAATTCCATCACTAAAGATGCCATTTCCACTTTACATATATACAGTTGGGGAATAAATCACGGCACAGATTTTGGCCCCAACTGTATATATATAAAGTGGAAATGGCATCTTTAGTGATGGAAACATCTTTATTTCAGATGTCTCTTGGATTTAATCAGATGTCTTGTTTAAATAAATAGTCAAAATTTTTGGTTGTTTACCTTTTATAAATTGGTAGTTTAAATTTTAATTAGAGTATACTAACTCAAATACCAGTTTTCAATATTTTACATGTTTACTTTAGAAGATATTGTGAAATAAGAATGATTTGTGTGCGGTCTTTGCAACTAAAACCGCACAAACATTTCATGTCACTGCATAGTCAATAGCTTATTTACATTGTACATAGGAATTCCTGTTAATCCCAGTTGGTAGAGTGCCCGTTGTCCACAGGTTGTGTCACCATAACAATAACCAACAACAGCCTGTTCCACTTCATTGTATGAAATTCCGGCATCAGTCAGTGCTCGCATACCTGCCTCCTTTGCCATGTCTGGATAATCAAAATCTTCCCTTCTGCCTGGTTTCTCAAACTGCAAATTAATAATTGTAAAATTGTTATGTATGTGGCAAATTGTCAAACAAATCTTCATTTGGAAAAGTCTTTCAAAATTTAGGCGTCACAATATGTTGATTTCTTGACTGCACATGCAACAAGATATTCAAATGTCCTCTTTTGACCTCTTTATCACTTTTTTGGAATGGGATGAAATTAGTCTTGCAAATAGACTTAGTGAGGCAAATGGGACATGTTGGTCATAGTCTTGCGTGCACATGGATCTTGTTGGGAACAGCCTTACTGGCCAAAAGGTATTTTTTTCTAAGCAGTACATAGAATCCAAAACACAAAACAATGCAGACAGAGTTACAAAAAGACAAATCAATTTGATAAAACTTATGTTAGCTGGCTCAATAAAGATATAGCAAACTTTAGTGTTTTCTACTTCATGGACAAAGGATGAGCTAGGTTTTAAGATTTTAGTTCTGTGGTGTTTTTGGATGAATGCATTTAGATGGAATTTATTAAAAAATGAGTACAGAGCATTGCATATTTTTTCATGTTACTGCAACTTTCATGAAAGTTGTTGCAATATTTCCTTGTTTTTGTCAGCAAGAATGGTTCTTAGTGTCTGACATAGTTACATTTTCGACTAGAGCCGTTTTTACATTTTTTACTTGTGTTTCTAAACAAATCTTTTTAAAATGTTGTTTACTTTAATATAAACCAACCTTTGTCATTCCAACACCAACGACGTACACTTTTCTTCCTTGAGGTGCCATGTTCGTTGCTGGTTGTTCAGTTGCACGTTTTAGGAAGTGACCGACTTTGTTTTGCGACTGCAAGCTAATAACACGCCTTGAAATTGAAACCCAAATTTGACTGCAACAAGACTTTGCACCAGAAAACATAAGTTGACGTTTTGCCAAGTTCTATTTGCACCGTTCCGCATGACTGCCAATGACGTCAAAATCAACGTTTTTCATTTTTGTCGGGGATAATACATTTAACTTAAATGTAAAATGATTTAAGGTTTTGTTGTTGCTCTTTTGTTGACTGCGTCTGGCTTTCACACCAATCTTGGATTGCAATTTTTAACACAGAAAGTAATAAATAATATTTTAAGTACTCTTCAAAAAAAAAACAATAATGTTCTCATTCCTCAAACAAAACAATATATTGTTACACTGAACCCTAAATTTGTTGTTCTTAACTGTTTTTAAAAATAACTTTAAGTTGTATTCAATGTAAAAGCATTTTATATGGTACTCAAAGAAATACATTGACTTTATTGGCTTACCCAGCGTAAAAGGTTTCCAACCTCTGATCTAAGGATGTTTATTTAAACAAAAGTTTCACAAGTTATGGGAGTTCTACAGCTGAAAGTTGTGTTCCATTGTGCGGACAAAGTAAGGTGAACAAAATGGGACAAAGGTTATGGAAATACACGCGTTACCTCAACCTTCCGGGACCTGTTGCTCTGACAAATAATCTACATTAACATGACGCATATTTTTATTTAGGTTTTCCCATTATTTATTCAAATTATCTTTCACGAAGACATTGCCCCCACATCTTTTCACGAAGACATTGCCCCCCCTAGCTCAGGTCACAGGAAGTTAACCTTTTATGGTATTTACCTTACTATTTTGACGCTACACCCGTGTCAGTGCTAACTGTGTCTCAAAACAAGTATTTTGGTGCAGTTGTTTTAGTCCCTATACTTACAATTTTCTTTAAGAGCTAAGAGCAATTATCTCATTCAACTTTCTATTGGACTTAGTTCAGTTTATTTTGGATTAGCAACAAAATTTCAGACATGCAGCTTCTAGTTGAATGGTGGCTTTGCAATGTTAAAATGTCAGGCTCATATTTGGTAGCACCATTTATGCCGCTGAAAAATTCGTTTAATTGTAGTAACTTGCAACATGCAGTACCGTTCAAATGTGTATGTTAACACGAAATTCTTGTTTCCAGAGGAGTGGTTGTGTTTCAAAATGTATGCTATACTTGCTTTAGCGATTGTTTTGCCACATACAAACGGTCAAATAACTTGGCACCCTTTTCAAACATACGAATACTACATGGGAAAGACAAACGTGAAATCGTATGCAGTTGCTAAAAACCACTGTGCTTCGTTAAATGCAACTGTGGCAATAGTCAAAAGCAAGCAACTAAACGATTTTTTGATCTCCCTTTTTCCTAATCCACCAGGCAAGCAAAATTTTTAGGTGTTTGTTAAACTTCTGTATGCCTGATGTAGAAAACAAGTTCCTTTAGCATTTATAAATTCTCTGTAGAGTTGTACCTCTTTATTTTCAGGTGTAATTGGATCTTACTACATCGCTGCTGTGAGGCCGGCAAATTCACACACTTTCTACTGGTCTGATGGCCAACCAGTTACTGATGGCCAGTGGGCAAGCGGTGAACCAAATAATCCAAATGTAGATTCAATCTGTGTGACAATCCAGTGGTTTCATAACAGTCAATGGGTTGATGTAATTTGCACGTATCCTTCAAGTTACATTTGTCAGCGGAAATACATACCCACAACCACAGCAACAGCATCAACCAAAGGTAATGGTGTCTACACTATATATGTTTTGTGCACTGTCGTATCTTGCTTTCAATATGCCAATGATGCTCTATTACAGTGGTTCTCAACCTTTTTGCCTTTGCGGACCCCTTTTGGTCCTGTCAAGCTAATCGCGGACCCCTTTGAAGGTGTTTGTATTTTTTGTATTTTTTATTAAGCAACCCAAAAAAGGTGCAAAATATACCAACCACGTTTGGTCCAGGACCAAAATTTCAATCACTTTGACTGGGCTGCGACATCGGAACTCAATAATAGAGAGCTATTACACTGTGATGTGACGTTGTTTGCCACTGAAAATTTACATCTGTTGCATCACAATGAGGTTAAAATGTCACAATGCATTTTGGTTTGTCGCGTATGAAGAACGATTTTAAACAAGTTCCATGCTACTTTAAAACGCTGAGACATATTTTTTAAATAGTGCTTTGTCATATATCGTTGTCTGCAAAATTAGGAAGTTGTCACGGAACCCCTAAAAACGCTTTGCGGACTCCCGGTTGAGAACCACTGCTCTATTACAACATATTTGTTTGGACAAACACTTTTCCAAATCAAGTAGAATAATACGAACAATAAACACTAAAAGTAGCTTGGTTAAAAACGAAAGAGTCACAATTAAAGCTTCGTGCATTCTGTTGCAGTTACATCACAACACACCCCGAGCCCGAACGGCGTTACAACTGACGTCATAAATAAATCCACAAACACAGGTAAATGTGGAAGTTTGCAGTTGAAAGATTGTTATTTAGTTGTAGTATTTTTGCCACAAATTATATCTTTTCCACAATTGAAGTATGTTACATGTTTGAGTTTACGCACTTTGCAAGAATGATAAATCAAGTGCTAAAGTATTCCAAGGCATTAATCTTTTCAATTTAAAGTCACACACAGCATGTAAATTAAACAGAGAACCCAACAAACGAGGTTTTGTACAATAAAGCATGATTGTGCATAAGGAAATAGCATAATACCTGGTTCTTTGCGTATTTTGCTGCAAATATGGCAAAATGCTTCAAACACTGAGATTTTACCGATTATAAGGTCCAAATTTTTTGCAGCTCCCGCAAGCATCAACATTTTAGGCATAGTTTTGAGTTGTCTTTCTTTCGTCATCATTCTTACACTGCTTGGAATAATTTTGAAGTTATGGAGAGACCGAAAAAGGTAAAGTAATATAGTTCAAAAGTAAGCAACTGAAATTGGACACCAAAACTGCAATAATGCTAACTTCAACTTCCGCAATTCTATTCATGCGGCCATTTTGCTGCTGATTACGTAACACTGGGCGTCAGTCACGTGACTTGTCGCTTTGACTGTTTGTTTGTTATAAATGTTGCAGCAGGCTTTGCTTCTGGAAGTTTCTAAGCTTGTTGGAAAGTACTTGAAAATGGGCTAGTTCTTTCCTTTGGCTGACGTATACTGGATCTGTTACTGTGATATAATTGAAGAGTTTTACCTATAGTTCAAAACTGTTGAATATGCAGCCAGTGCTAAAATTGTCCTGAACTTTAGGCTTCTGGTAACATGCAATTAGAGCAGTCCTATACAATGTCATTCGACATGTTACTTATGGTTACCAAATTACATTTAATAGCAAAGAGTTTGAACAACGTTATGTGCTACTCTGAGGTCAAGAAACATTGCACATTACATTGGACTCAACTAACTCTGTAAACATGGTTTAATCATTACACTTTAATGTGTTATTATTTTGATGTCTCGTTGTTTTTTTCCCAACAACAGGCAAGCACAGAAAAACGACCAAATTCAAATTCGGGAGACTCCAAAAGAAAATGGTCAGGAAAGTAGTATTTATGAGATTCCTCGTTCAGGTAAGCAATATGATAATTTTAATTTGAGTTGATACTATTTGATATGCTACACCACATGTAGGCTAGCCGCAGTGTAAACCTTTACCTGATAAACTTTGGAAAACCTTGAACACTTTTATTCTGACAAATGTAAACATGAAGGCCAATTCCAGCGGCCTTGCTCATTAAAACAAGCACAAATATGCAAAGATTTTAATAAATGCTGTAAATATAAGTGTTTTTAAAGTCTAGTTTCTCCTAAACGTTGGTCAGTAAAATAGCAGAATATATTTTAACCTTGTTTAATTCGGCACGTTAGTTGAACACTAATGATAAATCGAAATGCTCAGCCCAATCGTTATTATAAAATTTTATAAGAGCGATTTATTTTGGTTTGCTGTAAAAAGGTGTGATTCGTAACTTCTTGCATAATAAACAATGCTCGTTGGTATTTTTTCGAACGGTATACTGATGTATAACCAAACTTCAATTTGCGATTGGGGTACAATAAAATCAACAAGTACCACGTTTTACGTTTAGAAGCTAAAAACGGGACACAAAACAATGCAACATATTATTATTTTCAGGTCATACTGCTACGCAAGTTTCCTCTGTAGCATATGTGAACATGGTTGGAGATTCAGACTATGTGAACATAGCTCCGTAAAACCTACCAACTTCAAACATTAATGGCTCTTGTCATTTTTGTGTGTTCATCAGTACTTTAAATTCTTTAAACACATAAAGTGTTTTTGTTTTAGGCTACCTTTGTTTTCAAACATCGACCATATTGAATATAAATTGTACAAATTAACATAATAGACGGCTTTTTATTAATTAAGTGACATAAACGCAATTCGTATAGGAGTTCCATTTTTCCTTCCGCCTAATTAGTAATAAGCTTACGTGTAACAAAAGACCTATTCTTTTTTGTCAATTACATCATCATCATCCAGTGCCATGCCTGAACCACAGGTTTCGGCTGCCATGAAACGCTGATTTCTCCAGATGTAACTATTTCTGGCAGTTTTAAAATTTTTATTTCCTTCAATGTCTAGAACAGTGGTTCTTAACCTTTTTGTAGTCACGGACCCCTTTTATGAATTTTGTAAGTCTGCGGACCCCCAACGCAATTTACCATCTTTTTATGTTTCATATTTCTTGCATTATACCCTGTCATGCTTTTGTCAACCCCTAATTAGACAAAAAAATAATAAACGATCCAATAGAGTAATAGACAATCGATAAATACCGGTAGCTCAACGGCGTACTCATTCAGAGAATAATGTATTCACGCGTTGCCCACCAACTAATGAAGCAAACAACCTATTTACTATTAACTTACTACACGTTCAATTGGTTTGCTAAATTGATGATTTTGAAAAAAAATATTTTCTTCAAATTAGGCACACAATTCACGATTCAAAAATTCAACCAGCAATTGGTATATTCTGCTTGGTTTTACATTCATTTATTTGAGAATGACAAAAGTTGCTGTCGAAACATCATGTTTTACATATATATATATGTGTGTGTGTGTGTATAGCCTATAGCTTGTTTGTTCCTGGTTAGAATTTTCAAAACGCAAATTGTGTGCATAAGTTGAAGAAAATGTTTTTGCTGAAAATCAGCGCCACAAAATCCACTTGCACCATTTGGTTTCAATGTTTTAATCATTATTATTGTTATGATGTAAGTCAAAGTATACGACATATCTTTACCAAAGGAGTTGAAAGGGTTGCTGATCACGTTCAAAACGCATTTCCTTAATCCCCATTCCTAAAGAGAAGACATCCTGTATGTGCAGATGTGTGAAATCAAAAGCACAATATCTGTCAACTTTATTTTTTAGCCAATAACTTACTTCAAAGATAAAACGTGATAGTTACGCAATGTACAACAAAGTTATGAATGAAAACAGAAAACTACACAGAACATTTTCGTTAACAAGATTGCCAAACTTGCGTCTGCGGACTCAAATAATATATATATATTTATACAAATAGTTTTGCATCTTTAAATAAAAATTTAGTAAAAATCTATAGGCTACAATATATATTCCTGGTTTCACTATTCTCGATGCTTGGTTACAATAAGCTTATGTGAAAGTTACGTTTACATGATGTAGATCTTTTCTTGTCAATTTGAGAAAAATTCTACCGAAAATAGCATCTGAGTGGCATCTTCGTTTTTCATTGTTCCAAAATAATTGCTAGTTTCCATTACCCAACTGTTCATAAATCAAAAATGTTTCGAAACTGTTTCTTGTATTGTTCATAAGAGTCCATTCAAACGGTTGCGAATCGTGGAAGATTAACTGTTGATTAGTCAACGTGGGTATGAGTTTTGCTTGTTTTTGAAGCAATTGTCTATGTCGAAGTTCTTGAATGTTTGGCTGAAAATTAGAAGATTGGCCTAAAATCCTTGACTTACTTTCAAACAAAATCTTAATCTTAGTTCTTATTAGGTATAAGTCTGCATTCAAAACACTAATCAAAACTGCTTAACAATTATTTTCTGCATGGTTTGGCGGACCAGCGTGGCCGAGTCACAAAGCACATCTTCGTTATTGACACGTTTTTTTTTCGGGTTCTAATACCGTCTCTGTCACTTATGTTTCCCTGCCAAAAACTTACGACGCTCAAATAACGCAAAGAAATTTAAGCATTTGCACATTATTTTCGGTAACTCGAAACAATACATAAAAAACGCAATGTAAAATACGATCCAACGGAAAATCTTAACTGCGGAGTCATTGTGAGCATAACAAATCAAGCATTACCCGCCCAACGAGGATAAAAATAAACAAACAAACTGTTCAGAAATCTTATGGTGTTTTAGTAGAATTTAAAAACTCTATCTTGGTATAGGGGCGGGCGGGTGGGCGATCAAATGGGGATTTAGGATTTATTAGGATTAGGCCTTAATTGTTTCGTAGTAAGTTTTAATTGGAATTTCATACACTGGACTCTTCAACTGGTTTCGGCTTGGTCTGATTTCTATCTGTGGCTTTGTTTGGTTGTTTGTTGGACCTGCAAATACAAAAAAGTCTGCTTGAGATTTAAAAAAAATGAAAACTGAATATTCTTCACAAAGCATTGTATGAGTTGCATCTCATAGCTACGAATTGGTGATAGGTTCTGAAACGTCGATATGGACGTTGGTTAAACAGCAACAGTGCAATTGTTTATTTAATGTAAAACTGGAGGCCAGGGCTTTATATTTAATATAAGGTATATTTATTTAAAAAAAATCAATGCATTTTGCAGGCAATTCCCACCAAAACAAACAACGACAAAATACTTCGCAATATAGAATTTGGTTGATGTTTGCTATTTTACCTTTTCATGACCCAGTAAAACATAGCGATCAGGACAACAAGAACCAGAAAGATAAATCCTCCCACGGCGCTTGTAACTGCAACTGCTACCAGCGAGTGTTCATCTGCTAAAATCAAGTGTGGTAATGTTAGCTGGTAATAGTTAATCATTAGATGTGCCATGTGTGAACGTCTTAAAACTACTGCGGTTTAATACAGTGCCGTTGGTATTATTTTTTATAAACATGCAGGATTTTAAATTAGACTATAGTATATTTTAGGCGTGCTACCAACGTCAATCATGCTATTGTTTCAATCGAAAATTTGCCTGCATGCAAAGATTCCATTCAAAGAGTGACGTTGACTGATAAATAGCACTCGAAGTTAGCTGTAAACAATGCATCATAAGACTAACAATATGGCTACAGCAGGTTGATTGTTATTGCTTTGTACTCAAATTGTTTAAACGATTACTGTTACCTACTTGTTTTGCTGGGAGTTGGATTGTTATGAGTTGAAACGAATCTTGTTTCCATTATTTGGTTTGTGGCTTCTGTGGTTTCTAAAATAACAAACTAAATTACAGGCACACAAAAACTAAGTGCTTAAAATAGTGATTATTCTTGAAAAAAAGTTCAGGTCGAGGTTTTGGTCAGAATTTCTTGACAATTACAACCTAAATTTGTTCACAAGCCCTATTAGTGAACAATGTCCCAAATTTTACAAACTTTTGAAAGTCTTTTTTGAAACGGTTTTGTATTTAAAACTAACAAAATCTACATTTTTTTTGCAAAACCTTGTTTACATTTTTTGCTGTAAAAAAACATTGCTATAAAATCCATGCACATCATTATTTAATTGTGGTAGTTTCATTGTTGTTTTGCTATTACGTCAAGCAACATGAATGTCAAACTAAATAAAATATTTCTGTTTACCATAATAGTCGTAGTAGTTGTTGTCTCCGGGTTCATCACCAACCCCGTTGTTTCCAGACCCTGACCAAGAATTTCCGTATCCTAGCCCAGAGTAATAAACAGCCACAGATGTGAAGATATGTGAAATTAAAACAACGCAAATAGCCAACTTCATTTTGTGTTCATTACGCAATATGCAACAAATACTTTCTAAAGAAAAATAGGCAACTACGTTCAACGTTGTTGTAAACAATTGTTGTCGACCTGTTACGACCATGCGTGCGGACTGAAAAAAACTGTAAAATGTTTTCGTTAGGCTGTCTTCTAAGGATAATTCCAAGACTAAAAAAGTTATAAAACACTGTGCCGGAGCACAAAAAACGCGCTTTGAAACCATAACTAATCTATAGTTTCCGTTTTAAAGTTTATTCTATATTTTAAATCAAATCAAAACCTATAAAACGATGTAGCTGCAACGTGTTTAGTAATTATCACCAGTTAAACTTATGTCAGTAATTTTTTCTGCACTCGACAAGGTTTCTTTGCGCAGCTATTTCCAGCATGCTTATCATTCAAATGCAATTGTGTCGCTATGTGTTCTTTCATCAAGCAAAATACTGTATGCCGAACTTAAATCACCCGGTTTGGTTTATCATGTAACTCTTTCTACACGTATTCTTCTACCTATACCCAAACAATCTGTGTATCTATTAACCTCTGAATAAAAAAAAAGAGAAAAACTTGGCTTTTACTATGATAACTATAAGGTTATGCAGCATTTGCTTTGTTGTTCTGTCCTGAACTTTGTTTGTCTGTCCAGAATATGCTTTGTTTTTCTGTGACGTTTACAAAAAATGTTCATACGTTTCATAACGTAAAACTTTCCATATTAACTGCGTGAAAATTGCTTTTCCGGCTTTACTGAAAGTCACAACTTCTAACTGTTATCATTCATTGATGCAACAATATTTGCCAGTTTTCATCACCCTTTAAGTCTGCATGGATTGTGCGCTCACAGTTCAGCGAAATTATTTATTGTACTTTATGATGACTCAAGTCAATTCATGTAGTTTCGGTAAACTTGACAGGTTAATTTTTCATTAGACACAGTGTATGACCTTTGTCTGGAAGTCTCGACTTACTTTTTGTACATCCTACCAACCTCATAAATATTTTTAATATCACAGTAAAACTGCCAGTGAAACAGTCAATTTTGTCTATTATGTTATTTATTGCAAATTTAAATTAGGCGTATGTGTAAAAATTTCAAGGTCTCAATTTCAAGGTTGCATAAGAATATCACTGACTTTTAGCGCTTGTAAAAAGTGACTGTGGTTTATAATTCCCACACAGCCTCTTTTGTTAATGGAAATAAAACGACTCATTGTTGAACCATAATATTGTTTTTCTTTTCTTTTTACACTACAAAAAACGAATATAACAAAAACAAAAATAAAACATTTAACATACAAAAAGTATGATTAACATCTATATAATCATTGCGTCGCACTAGGACTCATTGAAGTGTAAGGGCCCATACGAAGCCAAAGACTGACGAGTATTCCCATTTGAATAACAATAGGCAACTAAAAGAAGACTCCATTGTGGCTTTAATTGAAAAATATTGCTGCTCATTGTCATATGATTTCAATTTTTTGACAAATTTAGAGTTCACAAGAAGGCTAGTTTCTTTTATCAGCACTTTTTTCTCTTCAGTTAGGCGCCTTGGATCAATAGACTGCAATTAACATGCACCACCGACACTGGATGCAACTTTTGGAAGAGGAAAAGCAGGTCGGTCAAAAGGATAAGTTTGTTCAGTATCAGGTCCATTGTGGTAGCGTTTTTTCTCAAACACCGGAACTTCGTAAATTGGTTCTTCATTTTCGGCTGGAGCTGCAGCTCTTGCGTTGTTTGTTGGCCATGGATTTCTCCTATAACGTTCCCTGTTGATACATATGTTTGTATTACACATATGCTATAAAATGGAAATAGGTGGTTAAACAAAATATCGGTTTTGGTTGTTATAGATATAATCTACAAATCAGTGATTTTTAACTTTTGGCAATCTTTTCAAATCAGTCACAGGTTCTCATATCCTATTTTTCAGCATGTTTAAGTATGCTGATCCATTAACGCTAATCATTTTAGCATCCTAGCACCCCTTACATTGGTTCCTCGACATATTGTGGGATGGCGTGGACTTGAGGTGTTAAGTTGAAGACTGGTACCGGTTCTATCCTATTGGGTGCTCCATTTGCCCTGCAACTGCAAAACATGTGTGAATAGAAAATTTGTGAACACTACAAAATTCCCCCTAATTGTTTGTATGAGTTCCATTAAAAATTGCATGGGTTGCATTGCCATTCCATAAACTCTAAATGAGCTCTGTTTAATCTTTGTCTATACGCCTTTCAAGTCGAATGTCAGTTATCCTAGTCTTGCTGTGGTTTCGGCCAGCAGTTATTATTCTCTAAACGTACCAATTTAACACCTTTCTAATACTTGTTAACAACATAAATGAGCCACGTTAGGTTTGACCAAAAAAAGAAACTGTTTTCGTTTTGGAAACTTTTCCTTTTAACAAAGTTTGCTTTTTTACCTTCTTTTCTTTTGGCAAAGCACAACAATTACGATCACAAGAACAATGAGAAGGAATCCGAAGGAACATGAGATTGCAATTATCAACGTCTGGTTATCTAGTAAAGTTGAAATGTTCGTCAGTCTTAAATGATAATTTTAAGCAAAAAGGCACGATCTGTACAGAGCAGTACAATGTCATTTCAATACCAAAGACAAGCCGCAGAAACACAACACGTAAATTTAAAACGTTTCTTTTTTTAATACTTTTTTACTGCTTACTAGTTTGAGGGGCTCTTGCAGTGGTCTCTGGAACATAAGATAAATATTTTGGAAGAACCACGTTTTACAATGATTTTTGCGGTTTTCCAATTATTTTGTTAAATTAGTGTCAAAAAACGTTTGTGTTAGATTTCATTGAATTGGCCTGGATGCAAAAAGTGTTTTTAGCTGCACTAAAAAAACCTATAAACAGCAGCAGGTTGGAACAGTGTATACTGTGTGCAGCTTAATCAGCATTTTTTTAACATTTCCGTTGTACTTACTTCCTTGAGCTGGAGGTTGATTGTTGTAAACAGATTCTATGTCTGTTATTTGGGTTGTGTCTGAAATAACGAGAAAACTCGATTGTTAATTTCTATGCAGCAGCACTACAAACTCTCATGTCATAATAATAAAAGACGTTCCGCTTTTTATGTCTAATTTTTTGCTTACAAACTGTTTAGTTTTGGAAAAGACCGTGTTTAAATGTAGTTAAATCTACTTGAAAAAACGACATACAAAAAGCAAATTTCGACTAAATTTTTGTCGAACGCCAATGAAAATAATTTGTCAAAAATCACTGCAAACAATTCACTGGCAACATTTGGTTGTGATGTTTAATCATTATTGTTGCTATTATGTTAAGTCAAAGTAAATAACATGTCATTTTACCGTAGATGAACGGGTTTGTCGTGGCCAAATCGTCATTCTCATTTTCCGATGAAGTATTTCCCATATGTCTGCAGGTGTGTAAAATCAAAACCACAAAAAATGTCAACTTTATTTTGTATCCAGCACTTCAAAGATAAAACTTGACATTTACGCAATGTACAGCAAACTTATAAATGAACACAGAAAACTACACTGAACATTTTTGTCAACAATATTGTCAACCTTGCGTCTGCGCACTCAAATAAATCCGTGAAACGATTTTGTAACACAGTTAAGAATCTATCACAGGCTACAAAGAATATGCTTGGTTTCACTATCCTGGTCGCTTACAATACATGGAAGTTACGTTTACATGATGTTGATTTTTCTATTGTCACGTTAAGGAGATTTCTTTACCGAAAATAGCATCTGAGTGGCACCTTTGTCTTGCATTGTTCCAAAAATAATTGCTACTTTCCATGACTCAACTGCTCGGCATGTTCATAATTTAACAATTTTTCAAAACTGTTTCTTGTATTGTACATAAGAGACAATTTAAATGGTTTCAAATCGTGGGTTAAACAAAGATCAGTCACCGAGTGTATGACTTTTGCTCGTTTTCAAAGCAACTGTCACACTATAAATTTGGTTATCTAGGTTGTTGTAAGTAGTATACTGCACGTAGTAGATATTATTTTTTTTCAATTATTCGCATTTGATTCTTTGAGTTTTTTTCACTTAATTTATTACTCCAATATTGACATGTTCAAATTGGTCCGATGTTCATATTTCTGTGTTTTTTTGCTCTTGCTTCCTTTATATCAACTGTCTCATATGGGGTAGACGTTTAATTGCTGTTAAACCTAATCCCATGCAGCATAGCTCTTTTGGTCAACGTAAAAAAAATTCTTAAGCAGCAGAACAACCCCAAAAGACTATTACACCAACGATTCTGCTAAAAAATATATTGTCATTATTTTGTGTTAAGAACTAAAAAAACACATAAATTTCCTACACACTCCATTGTTCGTCACAGTAATTGTTTATTCACAGAAGTGCATTAAATACAAAAATACATTCATTATCTGTATTTTTAACAACAGCGGAACAAAAACGAAAGGCAAACACTAGGATAGTTTGAAAGCCCAAGTTGGCCGAGTCGCAAACACAACCGTTTTGTGTTGACGACTCGCTTACGAGGTTGTAGGTTTTCAACAAAATCTCTGTCACTCATTTTTCCTTGGTAAAAACTTACGACGCTCCTATAAAGCAAGTAAACTTAAGGCATGAGCTGCAATATTTCCCCTAACTCGAAAAATACATAAAAACACACTAATGCTATATAAAAACGATCCAATGGAAAAGCTTAACGGCGGACCCATTGTGAGCATAACGGTTTAAGCGTTGCGCGCCCAACGAAGACTAAAATAAACAAACAAACATAATGTTCAGAAATCTTATGGTCTTATAGTAGAATTCAAAAATTCGATATCGGTATAGAGGCTGATGGACAGTCATAAGGGCAAATTTCATTAGGATTAGGTCTTGTTTCGTAGTGAGTTCTCATTGGAATTTCATACACCGACTCTTCAACTGCATTCGGCTTGTTCTGATTTATATCTGGGGCCTTGTTTGGTTGTTTGTTCGACCTGCAAATACAAAAAAAAATCTGCTTGAATATTCTTTACAAAACATTGTATGACCTGAATCTCATAGCTACAAATTGGTGACAGGTTCTATCGAAACATTGGTTAAACAGAAACGGTGCAATTGTTTATTTACTGTAAAACTCTGGGCCAGTGCTTTATATTCAATATAAAATAGATTTAAAATGATTCAATGACCATTGCTGGCGAAAGAAAAACAAACAACAACTACAAAATATTTCGTAAAAGACTTTGGTTGAAGTTTTCTATTTCACCTTTTCCTGTTCCAGTAAAACACAGCAATAAGGACAACAAGAACCAGAAAGATAAATCCTCCCACGGCGCTTGGAACTGCAACTGCTACCAGCGAGTGTTCATCTGCTAAAATCAAGTGTGGTAATGTTAGCTAGTAATAGTTAATCATTAGATGTGCCCTATGTGGAGAACGTCTTAAACCACTGGGGATGAATATCCAAGTGCCGTTGGTATTATGTTTTATTGACATTCAGGATTTTAAAGTAGACTATAGTATAGTTTAGGCGTGCTATACCAACGTCAATCATGCTATTGTTTCAATCGAATATTTGCCTGCATGCAAAGATTCCATTCAAAGAATGACGTTGACTAATAAATAGCACTTGAAGTTAGCTGTAAACAATGCACCATAAGGTCAACAGCTGGATTACTGTAGCCAGGCTACAAAGCCCACATGGTCAAAGTCTTGCTACTATAGCTGCCCTTACATGAGTGTGGCTTAATTCTTTATTATTGTTATTGCTTTGTACTCAAATTGTTTGAATGATTACTGTTACTTACTTGCTTTGGTGGGAGTTGGATTGTTATGAGTTGAAATGGTTCTGGTTTTCATTGTTTTCGTGCCTTGCGTAAAACAAAGTCAACGTCAATCTTATGTAGCAGCACAAAATCAATGCGTGTAAAATAGTGATTATTTACATTTAAAAATAACCAGTATAAATTCAGTTTGGGACTCCAACTTTTTGACTCTTACATCTCAGGGTGTTATCAGTAAAACAATGACCTACATAAAATTTAATTTTGAATGCTTCTGCAAACCCCTGTGTTATTATCACTACCTAATTAAAAAGTTTAAATTGATTTTGTCATTGTTTTTGGTCATCGATTTTTCTCGCAAACTTTTAAATGGTCATTTATAAACAGTTTTGTGTTTAAAACTAAGGTATGTGCTTAGTGCACGAATAATTCCTGCAACCTACTTTCTTTAGCCGGGAGAGGATTGATAACAGTTAAAACGAATCCTGTTTCCATTATTTGGTTTGTGGCTTCTGTGGTTCCTGAAATAACAAACAAGTCGATCTTTATAGTCACACAAAAACTGAGTGCTTAAAATAGTGATTATTCATAAAAAATCGAGTTCAGGTCGAGGTTTGGGTCAGAATTTCTTGACAATTGCAACATAAATTTGTTCACAAACCTTATTAGTAGGGCAATTATTTTTTGACCTAAAAAACGAAAAATTTTGACCTACAAATTGAAAATTTTGACTTTAAAAAACCAAAAGTTAAAATATGGCTGTAGGCTACTCTGTAGAGCAAATGTCTAACAGAAGGGCAAAATCTGAACAGACCTAACCTGTTCTGAAAAGGGAAATGAGCTAATTAAAAATCACTGCCAAAAAATACATGAAATACCTAAAGCAAGACCGAAGCAAGAGCGGCACCTAACCTGCAGCTGCCGTAAAATGACTTGGGACCTACCAAAATTTTGCACGTTTTGAGGTGTATTGAGCATCACGCCATATCAACCTAATTATTTCACTCACTTTATGGTTTATTATTCACAATAAGTAGGCAATGGGCCAATTACAACAGTATAAAGTAGGCTACAAGGTGTAAAATGAACAGTTCACTGACAGTGCAACCTCTACAACACCACGACAATGCAGTTTGTAAACAATTTTAACTTTGTAAAAAATTTTGACTTTGTAAACAATTTTGACTTTGTGAACAATTTTGACAATTTTTGACCTATTCCAAAAATTTTGACTTTTTTTGACAAGTCAAAAAATATTGGCTTTACCTATTAGTAAACAATGTCCCAGATTTCACAAACTTTTGAAAGTATTTTTTAAACGGTTTTGTATTTAAAACTAACAAAATCTAGAAAAACTAACATTTAAAACTAACAAAATCTAGAAAAACTAACTTTTAAAACTAACAAAATCTAGAAAAACTAACATTTAAAACTAACAAAGATTTCTTTTTACCGTAAAAGTAATCGTTGTCTCCGGATTCATCACTAAACTCGTCATTTCCAGACCCTAACCCAGTGTAATAAACGGCCACAGATGTGGAAATATGCAAAATTAAATAAACGCAACTGGCCAACTTCATTTTGAGTTCAGTACGCAATATGCAACAACTACTTTCTAAAGAAACGTAATGAACAATAAAACGTTGTTATAAACAATATTATCAATCCTGTTTCGACAATGCGTGCGGACTGAACAAATATCTGTAAAATGTTTTCGTTAGGCTGCCTAATAAGGATAATTCCAAGCACCCCAAAATTATGAAACACTGTACAGGAACCAAAAAAAAAAAAAACGCATAACTATAATCTAGTTTTAAAGCCGTTTTAAAGTTTATCCTATATATCATACTTCAAATAAAATTAAAACTTTAAAACGATGTAGCTGTAACGCGTTTAGTATAATTATCACCAATTGTGTCCGTAACTTTTTTGCGCTTTATAAGATTTGAACTTTGCGCAGCTATTTCTTGCTTGGTGATCGTTCAATGCAATTTTATAGCAATGCCTTCTTTCACTAAGCGAAATATACCGAACTCAGATCACCCCGTGGCTTATCTTGTACATCTTGGTATAAATATAAAATGCTTTTTATCTATTAACCTCCGAACAAGAAAAACGACACAGCAAACTTGAAATTAACTATGATTACTATGAGGCTATGAAGAATATGCGTTTTTTCTATCCTTAACGCTGACAAAAAATGCTTTTACGTTTTCATAACGTGAAACTTTCCATATTAACTGCGTGAAAATTGCTTTTCCGGCTTTACTGAAAGTCACAACTTCTAACTGTTATCATTCATTGTTGCAACAATATTTGCCAGTTTTCATCACCCTTTAAGTCTGCATGGATTGTGCGCTCACAGTTTACGGAAACTATTTATTGTACTTTATGATGACTCAAGTCAATTTATGTAGTTTCGAAACTTGACAGGTTAATTTTTTATTCACTGTGTATGACCTTTGTCTGTTTTCAAAGGAAGTCTCGACTTAGTTTTTGTACATCCTACCAACCTCATAAATATTTTTAATATCACAGTAAAACTGCCAGGAAAACGGTCAATTTTGTCTATTATGTTATTTATTGCAAATTTAAATTAAGCGTATGTAAAAATTTCAAGGTCTTGTAGGTTGCAGAAGAATATCACTGACTTTTAGCGCTTGTAAAAAGTGGCTGTGGTTTCTAATTCCCGCACAGTCTCTTTTGTTAATGGAAATAAAACGACTCATTGTTGAACCATAATATTGTTTTTTTTCTTTTCACACTACAAAAAAAGAATATAACAAAAACAAAAATAAAACATTTAACATGCAAAAAGTATGATGTACATCTATATAATCATTGCGTCGCACTAGGACTCATTGAAGTGTAAGGGCCCATACGAAGCCAAAGACTGACGAGTATTCCCATTTGAAAAACAATAGGCAACTACAAGAAGACTCCATTGTGGCTTTAATTGAAAAATATTGCTGCTCATTGTCATATGATTTCATTTTTTTGACAAATTTGGAGTTCACAAGGAGGCTACAAAGTTTCTTTTATCAGCACTTTTTTCTCTTCAGTTAGGCGCCTTGGATCAATAGACTGCAATTAACATGCACCACCGACACTTGATGCAACTTTTGGAAGAGGAAAAGCAGGTCGGTCAAAAGGATAAGTTTGTTCAGTATCAGGTCCATTGTGGTAGCGTTTTTTCTCAAACACCGGAACTTCGTACACTGGTTCTTCAGTTACGGCTGGAGCTGCAGCTCTTGCGTTGTTTATTGGCCATGGATTTCTCCTATAACGTTCCCTGTTGGTACATATGTTTGTATTACACATATGCTATAAAATGGAAAAAGGTGGTTAAACATAATATCGCTTTTGGTTATTCAATATAATCTACAAATCAGTGATTTTTAACCTTTGGCAACCCTTTTCAAATCAGCCACAGGTATTCATATCATATTTACAGCATGTTTAAGTATGCTCATCCATTAACGCTAATCATTTTAGCCTCCTAGCACCCCTTACATTGGTTCCTCGGCATATTGTGGGATGGCGTGGACTTGAGGTGTTAAGTTGAAGAATGGTACCGGGTCTGTCCTATTTGGTGCATCATTCGTCCTACAAATGCAAAACATGTGTGAAATGAAATTTGTAAAGACAATAAATTCACTCAATTTGTTTGTATATGTTGCATTAAAAATTGTATGGGTTGCATTGCCAATTAAACTCTAAATGAGCTCTGTTTAACCTTTGTCTATATACGCCATTAAAGTCGAATATCAGTTATCCTAATCTTCCTGTGTTTTCTGTCAGCAGTTCTTATTTCTTAAACGTACAAATTTGGCACCTTTCTACCTGCTAACAACAGCACAACGATTACGATCACATTAACAATGAGAAGGAATCCTCCCACGGAACATGAGATTGCAATTATCAACGTCTGGTCATCTAGTAAAGTTGAAACGTTCGTTATAGTGTTAATTGATAAATTTAAGAAAAAAAGGCACGATCTGTATAGAGCAGGGCAATGTCATTTCATTACCAAGGACACGCCGCAGAAACATAACACGTAAATTGAAAATCTTTCTGTATTTTTAGTACTTTTTTACTTTTTTACTAATTTGAGGGGCTCTTGTAGTGGTCTCTGGAACATAAGATAAATATACGTTATTTTGGAAGAACCACGTTTTACAATGATTTGTCCGGTTTTTCCATTATTTTGCTAAATTAGTCTCAAAAAACGTTTCTGTTAGGTTTCATTGGATTGGCCTGGATGTTAAAAGTGTTTTTTTAACTGCCCTAAAGAAACCCTACACCAGTGGTTCCCAACCGGGGAGGAATTCCTCCCCAGGGAGGAATTTTATGAGTTCAGGGGAGGAATTTCATAAAAACTGTAAAAAATTAACATTGGAAATGTTACAGAATATTTTTGTTTTTACATTATTATGTCCATTATAATTTGGACCCGGTTCACATTTGGAACCCGTTACAAAATTCTGAAATGGACATCCCTAATTATAAGGTCTATTTCAAATTGCTATAATATTTATGTTATATTTGTTTTTCCTCTTATGGGGAGGAATGAATAGTTCGAAATGGGCAAAGGGAGGAATGTAACAAAAAAGGTTGGGAACCACTGCCCTACACAGAAGCAGGTTGAAACAGTGTATACTGTGTGCAGCTTAATCAGCATTTTCTTAACATTTTCGTTATACCTACTTCCTTGAGCTGGAGGTTCATTGTTGTAAATTGAAACAGATTCTATGTCTGCTATTTGGGTTGTGTCTGAAATAACAAGAAAACTGAATTGTTAGTTTCTATGCAGCAGACTGCAAACTCTCATGTCATAATCATAATAAACGTCCCGCTTTTTATGTATATTTGTTTTGCTTACAAACTGTTCAGTTTTGGAAAAGATCGTGTTTAAATGTAATAAAATCTATTTGAAGAAACGACATACAAGAAGCAAATTTCGACTAAATTTTTGCCAAACCCCAATGAAAATATCTTTGCCAAAAATCACTGCAAAACAACTAATTGGCACCATTTGGTTGTGATGTTTAATCATATATATTTCTATAATGTAAAGTCAAAGTAAATAACATGTCATTTTACCGTAGATGAACGGGTTTGTCGTGGCCAAATCGTCATTCTCATTTTCCGATGAAGTATTTCCCATATATCTACAGGTATGTAAAATCAAAACCACAAAAAATGTCAACTTTATTTTGCATCCAATACTTCAAAGATAAAACTTGACATTTACGCAATGTACAACAAACTTATAAATGAACACAGAAAACTATACACTGAACATTTTCGTCAACAAGATTGTCAACCTTGCGTCTGCGCACTCAAATAAATCCGTGAAACGATTTTGTAACACAGTTAAGAATCTATCACAGGCTACAAAGAATATGCTTGGTTTCACTATCCTGGTCGCTTACAATACAGTTTACATGATGTAGATCTTTTCATTGTCACTTTGAGGAAATTTCTGCCGAAAATAGCATCTCAGTAGCATCTTTGCTTTTCATTGTTCCAACAATAATTGCTACTATCCATGACTCAACTGCCCGCATGTGTACATTTAAAATACTTTTTCTAAACGCTTCTTGTATTGTACATAAGAGTCCATTTAAATGGTTTTAAATCGTGGGTTAAACAAAGATCAGTCACTGTGTGTATGACTTTTGCTTGTTTTCAAAGCAATTGTCACACTATAAATTTGGTTGTCTAGTTTGTTAACAAAAAAAATCTATCATAATTGACTAAACCTTTCTGTTTATTTTTTGTGTTAAAAATAAAAAATAAAAAAAAATTCCTACACACCCATTGTTCGTCACAGTAATTGTTTATTCACAGAAGTGCATTAAATACAAAAATACATTCATTAACTGTATTGTTTAATAACAACGAATCAAAAACGAAAGGCAAACACTAGAATAGTTTAAAAGCCCAAGTTGGCCGAGTCGCAAACACAACCGTTTGTGTTTACGACTCGTTTACGAGGTTGTAGGTTCTCAACAAAATTTCTGTCACTCGTGTTTCCTGACCTAAAACTTACGACGCTCTTATAACGCAAAGAAACTTATGGCATGAGCTGCATTATTCCCCGTAACTCGAAACAAATACATAAAAAAACACTAATTCTATGTAATAACGATTGAAAACTCTATATCGGTATAGGGGCTGGTGGGCGGTCATATTGGCAAATTTCATCAGGATTATGTCTTGTTTCGTTGCTAGTTTTCATTGGAATTTCATACACCGATGGGCAAATTTCATTAGGATTAGGTTTTGTTTCGTTGCTAGTTTTCATTGGAATTTCATACACCGACTCTTCAACTGCATTCGGCTTGGTCTGATTTATATCTGCGACTTTGTTTAGTTGTTTGTTGGACCTGCAAATGCAAAAAACCTGCTTGAGATATTTTTTAAATAAAAATTGAATATTCTTTACAAAACATTGTATGAGCTGCATCTCATAAGTGCGAATTGGTGACAGGTTCTGAAAGGTCGATATGGAAACGTTGGTTAAAGAGCAACGGTGTAATTGTATATTTAATCTAAATTCTACACCAGGGCTTTATATCCAATATAGAGTATATTTAAAATAAATCAATGCATTTTGCAAGCAATTCCCCACCAAAATAAAAAATAACAAAATAGTTCGTTGTAGATTTTGGTTGAAGTTTTCTATTTTACCTTTTCCTGTCCCAGTAAAACACAACAATCAGGAAAACAAGAACCAGAAAGAAAAATCCTGCCACGGCGCTTGGAACTGCAACTGCTACCAATCGGTATTCATTTGCTAAAACCAAGTGTTGTAATGTTAGCTGGAATTGTTAATCATTAAGTAGATGTGCCCTATGTGGAGACCGTCTTATGCCACAGGGACTATATGCAATGTTATTGGTATTATTTTTTAGAGACATGCAGGATTTTAAAGTAGACTATACTATAGTTTAGGCGTGCTACCAAATTCAGTCATGCTATTGTTTCAATAGAAAATTTGCCACCATAAAAAATTCCCGTGCTACCAACGTCAATCATGCTATTGTTTCAATCGAAAGTTTGCCTCTATTCAAAGATTCCAATTAAAGAATGAAGTTAACTAATAAATAGCACTCGAAGCTTGCTGTAAACAATGCACCATAAGATCAACAAACTGGAACACCATAGCCCGGCTACAAAGCCCACATGGTTAAAGTCTTGTCATTATCTGCATTTATGAGACCGTATATTTGCTACAGCAGGTTAGCCTACATGAGTGTAACTTAATTCTTTGTTATTGTTATTGCTTTGTACTTAAATTGTTTAAATGATTACTGTTACTTACTTGCTTTGGTTGGAGTTGGATTGTTATGAGTTGAAATGGTTCCTGTTTTCATTGTTTTCGTGCCTTGCGTAAAACAAAGTCAAGCGTCAATCTTATGTAGCAGCACAAAATCAATGGGTGTAAAATAGTGATTATTTACATTTAAAACTATAACCAGTATAAATTCAGTTTGGGTCTCTAACTTCTTGACTCTTACATCTCGGGGTGTTATCAGTAAAACAATGACCTACATAAACTTAAAAAGCTTTTTTTTAATTTTGAATGCTTCTGCAAACCCCTGTTTTATTATCACTAACTAATTAAAAAGTTTAAATTGATTATGTCATTGTTTTTGGTCATCGTTTTCCTCGCAAACTTTTAAATGGTCATTTGTAAACAGTTTTGTGTTTAAAACTAAGGTATGCGCTCAGTGCACGAATAATTCCTGCAACCTACTTTCTTTAGCCAGGAGAGGATTGTTAGCAGTTGAAACGAATCCTGTTTCCATTATTTAGTTTGTGCCTTCTGTGGTTTCTGAAATAACAAACAATGTCGATCTTTATAGGCACACAAAAACTAAATGCTTAAAATAGTGATTATTATTCATTTTTGAAAACAATACAGTTCAGGTCGATGTTTGTGTCTGAATTTCTTGACAATTACGAGTCCAAATTTGTTCACAAGCCTTTGTACTCTAAATAATGTCCCAGATTTTACAACTTTTGAAAATATTTTTTTAAACGGTTATTTAAAACTAACAAAATCTACATTAGAAAAGCATACAAGAAACAAACATCAGATAATGTTTGTAAAACCTTGCTTAATGTTGTTGTTTTTTCCCCAAAAACCGTTGCTATAAAATCCATTTACATCATCGATCTTTATCTGCGATAGTTTCATTGTTATTGTTGCTATTACGTCAAGCAATATGAATGTCAAACTAAAAAAATATATTTCTTTTTACCATAATAGTCGTAATAGTTGTTGTCTCCGGGTTCATCATCAAACTCGTAATTTCCAGATCCTACCCCAGAGTAATAAACAGCCACAGATGAGGAAATATGCAAAATTATAGCAACACAGATAGCCAACTTCATTTTGTGTTCAGTAGGCAATATGCAAAAACCACTTTCTGAAGAAAATTAGGTCCAAAAAAGGTTATGAAACACTAAGCAGGAGCCCAAAAACGCGCTTCAAAACTATAACTAATATATAGTTAGTTTCCTTTAAGGTTTAATCTATCCTTTAATTAAATCAAAACCTTTAAAACGGTGTAGCTGCAGCGTGTTTAGGAATTATCCCCAATTCTGTCCTTAACTATTTTTGCACACCATAAGATTTCAACTTTGCGCAGCTGTTTCTAGGCGATGGTTAAGTGCAATTTTGTAGCTATGTGTTCTTTCACCAAGCGAACTATAAGGCTATGAACAATATGTTTTGTTTTTCTATGCTTGACGCTTACAAAAAATGCTTATACGTTTCATAACGTTAAACTTTCCATATTAACTGTGTGAAAATTGCTCTTTCCGGCTATACTGAAAGCGACAACTTCTAACTATATCATCCATGCAACAATATTTGCCAGTTTTCATCACCCAATAAAGCTGGATTGTGCGCTAACAGTTTGCCGAAACTATTTATTGTACTTTATGATGACTCAAGTCAATTCATGTAGTTTCGAAACTTGACAGGTTAATTTTTCATTAGACACAGTGTATGACCTTTGTCTGTTTTCAAAGGAAGTCTCGACTTACTTTTGGTACAACCTACCAACCTCATAAATATTTTTAATATCACAGTAAAACTGCCAGGAAAACGGTCAATTTTGTCTACAAGTTTATTATTTATTGCAAATTTTAAAATATGTGTAAAAATTGCAAGGTCTTGTAAGTTGCACAAGAATATCACTAACTTTTAGCGTTTGTATAAAGTGACTGTGGTTTATAATTCCCGCACAACCTCTTTTGTTAATGGAAATAAAAAGACTCATTGTTAAACCATAATTTGTTTCTTTTTTACACTGCATAAAAAACGAATATAACAAAACAAAAATGAAACATTTAGCATACACAAGTAAAGCTTTAACCCCTTTTTGTTTAAATATAA
This sequence comes from Phallusia mammillata, assembly GCF_965637545.1. Taxonomy (NCBI): domain Eukaryota; kingdom Metazoa; phylum Chordata; class Ascidiacea; order Phlebobranchia; family Ascidiidae; genus Phallusia; species Phallusia mammillata. The sequence continues at coordinate 24,061,294 of NC_137255.1, forward strand.
AAATAAACTTACATATAGCCTATCAATAGTTTTCAATAGAAATTTGTCGTACGCAAGCGTAGCGGTACAAAGCCTTCACCCATGCAAAGAACAAACAATTGCTTAAGGCTAAACGTTGGAAAGCGCAATTCTGTAATGGTACACAGTTTATGGATCAAAGAGGAAATACATCTATAATAATCACTGCGTTACATTAGGACCCATTAAAGTGTAAGGGCCCATAAAGCCATATAGACTGACGAATATTTCCATTAAAAACAAGCTAGGTATAACTAATAGAAGACTCCATTCTAGCTTTAATTGAAAAATGTTGCTGCTCATTGTCATATGACTTATATTTTTTTGACAAATTTAGAGTTCACAAGGAGGCTACAAAGTTTCTTTATCAGCAGTATTTTATCTCCAATTAGGCCCCGCGGATAAATAGATTGCATTTAACATGGACCGCCGACGCTGGATGGAACTTTTGGAAGGGGAAAAGCAGGTCTGTCAAATGGACAAGTTTGTTCAGTGTCAGGTCCATTGTGGTAGCGTTTTTTCTCAAACACCGGAACTTCGTAAATTGGTTCTTCAGTTTCGGCTGGAGCTTCAGCTCTTGCGTTATTTACAGGCCATGGGTTTCTCCTGTAACGTTCCATGTTGGCACTGCAAATTAAAAAAAAATGATTGCAACCGTGAATAAACCCTAAACCTAAAATTACATTAATGACACTTCTTTGTGTTACATAGTTTCCTTTTGGTGACGTTTGCCATGAAATGTGAAAAGGTGGTTAGACAGAATATCAATTTTGGTTATTTTATATAAGCCTCAAAATAGTGATTTTTAACCTGTGGTAACCTTGTAAAATCAGTAACTAAGTTATATAGTTCTCAAATCCCTTTCATTATAGTTAATGATTTCGCATCTCGTCACCCCTTACATTGGTTCCTCGGCAAATTGTGGGATGGCGTGAACTTGAGGTGCTAAGTTGAAGACTGGTACCGGGTCTGTGCTATTGGGTGCTCTATTCGCCCTGCAAATGCAATACATGTGTGAAAAGGAAATTTTTAAAGCCATACATCTCACCCAAATTGTTTGTACAAGTTGTATTAAAAATTGTGTTGGTTGCAATGCAATTTCACAAATCCTAAATGAGAGTTTCTAACTTTTGTCTATACGCTCTTAAGCCAACGATCACAACATCGACTGCAAAGGCGCGCAAAAATTCCATCATTGGTTACTGAGTTAGGGACATGAAAAGTTACAAAATGTGACAAAAAACTCCCTTTCGGCCAAAAATCACGTTTTGTAGCGGGCGATAGAGAAGTCCAATTGGGCTCTAAATGTGCACATGCGTTAAAGTTGATTATATCAGTTATCCTAATCTTGCTGTGCGTACGGTCAGCAGTTCTTATTCCTTAAACGTGCAAATGTTTGGAGCACCCGATAGCAGCAGGTACGTTTCTGGTTTAAGTAAAGTTCTTCAGAACATCTGGCCTAGTTTAACTACAACGTAATCACCCAACTGTTTTCGTTGTTGGTTACCATTCCTTTTAGCAAAGTTTGCTTTTTTACCTTCTTCTCTTCCGGCAAAGCACAACGATTACGATCACAAGAACAATGAGAAGGATTCCTCCCACGGAACATGAGATTGCAATTATCAACGTCTGGTCATCTATTAAAGTTGAAACGTTCGTTAGTGATTACAATTGATAAATTTAAGGAAAAAGGCACAATCTGAATAGAGCAGGGCAATGTCATTTCAATACCAAGGACAAGTCGCAGACACATGACACGTAAATTTGAAAACGTTTTGTATTATTAGTATTTTTTACTGCTTACTAGTTTGAGGAGCTCTTACGGTGGTCTCTGGAACATGAGAAAATAAATGTTATTTTAGAACAGTGGTCGGCAACCGCAGATCCGCGGCCCACTGCGACGAGTTCGTTACCGGGCTGTATAATTTTTCGGGTTAAATGCTTTAAAACATTTTGCCCATATATCTCAGGATGATAAACTAATAAAATTTTACTTTCAAAAGCGGCCGGCAGAGCAAAAAAGGTTGCCACACCTTGTTTTAGAAGAACCGCGTTTATTAATGATTTTTTTGTTTTTCCATTTTTTTTGCTAAGTTTGTCTCAAAAACGATTTTGCTACGTTTCATTGGATAGACCTTGACGTTGAAAGTGTTTTTTTGACAACTGCTTTCAAAAAATTTCAGTTTACCACGTTTTTCAAATACAAACCAAATCTTGTTCGTTTCATTGGACTGCGTCTAAACCAGTGGTTCTTAACCGGTGGGAAATTTAATGTTTTCAGAGGGAAATTATGTAAGTCAGGTAACCAAACTCGGGGCCCAAGGATCGAACCCGGCTTTGAATTAGTCGTTGAAAGTTACTTTCCTAAAAAATTTTCCGAAACAACATGTTAGATTAATTTTTAACCTAGTTTTACAAGACGCCTAAAAATACAAGGCCGTTTGTTACATCACATACATGTCTGATAGTATCAATGACTGTGCTATTGCGCGCGAATAAAGGCCTTTTCTTTGTTGATTGTGATGCAATAAATGACTATTGCAAGCAGAGGAAACTCTATAATATTCCATAAGCTTTATTCTCTCATAGAAGCACTATTTAAACTGAATAAGATTGTAGTATATAACTTTGGGGTTCCAGACCAAATCGCTTCACAAAATTATTTCATTTAAAGAATATTTTTTTTGTTAACGGCACAAAACATCATTATAAAAATAACAAAGGGAAAAATTCAAACTTGGTGATTGACTTTAGTGGGAAACCACACCAAAGAGGTTAAGAACCACTGGGATAGACCTTGATACTGAAAGTGTTTTTTTTTTCACAACTGTTTTTAAAAAATTTCAGTTTACCACGTGTTTCAAATACAAACCAAATATGATATTGCTCGGAGTCTAGCAAACGACTTTTTGTTTTTTAAACAAAATTGTATGAATTTTTTTTTAGTATGAATCCGTAATTACCTTTAGAGTCCGTGGTTGTCCCTGGAGTAGTAAATGTGTTTGGACGAATATTTCAAAAACATAGAGGAAAAACAATGATTGATATTCAATGATGTTTTTGCAACAACACTTATGGAATTATGTGAGACAGTTAACACATTGAAAGCCATTTCGTAGCAAGACACAGTTTTTTTTTAAGTTTTTTTTTTAAGGTTTCGATTTTCAAATACGGTTTTGTTAATGTCAATCTTAACCCATATGTAAAAACAAACGATATAAGCAAGAAAAGGGAAAAAATGTTATGCAAATCTGTTTTACCTTTAAGAGTTCTTTGGCAGATATATCTAGCACTTGATGGACATAACGATGCGCTTATCTCCGAATAACTAGTGGGAGATGATTTCGAAATTTTGCTGCAATAGTTATTCCCAGTTCGAACATAAAACTCTTTTTCTGTAAGCACAAGTTTGTGGGTTTGAACAATACGATATGCACCAAAGTTGTAACAGGTAATAAACCTGGATATCAGACAAACCCAGCCCACATCCGTTTTCTACAAAACATGAATTGCTCTCATAGCTTTAATGTAAACAAAATAATAATAATAACTCGGTTGGTTTAGAGTTGGATGAGGGTGGAACTTATGGGCCACAACTCGAAGGCACAAGTCTGAAACCCGTGTAGTTTTGCAAAACCCAAACCATATCCAATTTGGCGGACACAACCTGTTCAACCACAATCAAAAAAGTAATTGTGGCAGAGTATGAGTTCAGACCCGGTAATTGAGAAACATTAAGCCGAAAATTAAACCACAGGTTCGAATTCTGCAACTCCCAGAACATCTAAAAACCGTTTTTTAGTTGACCCACATTATTTTTCACCTCTATTTGAGGCTGGCACAAAATTTGACAAACATAATTCTTTTAATAACTATTTGTTAGCCCCCAGCAAAAATAACTTAATTTATGAGAACGAAACCGGAATTTATGAGAACAAAAAATTAGCTAAATTAGCTGAATAGGATTTGCGTTTACAAACTGGTAACAGTTTAAACTTTGAAAAATCTCATAGCTGCACAATTGCATTAATTTCACCAAACCGGAACCAGCAAATAAAGGTTACTTACTGGAAGAAAAAATAAAAAGAAATGTTGATGGCTTTGGAAGAAACCCTTGAAGAAAGTGAAGAAGGCGAGTTGATTGTACACTCGCTATCTTTGCATTTAGCTTTGAGCATTCTTTCTCAGCTTGATTATACGAATAGACTTCGTCGGACCCAATATAATATTCGTTTCCATCAAATGAATGCCAATTTTGGGCGGAACATGAATGACAAATTCCAACCACGAAAAGCATTAGGTGTATATTGTTTGCCATATGTACAGTGTCGAATTTTAAGCTGTAAAACACGCGAAAATGCATAGGATTTTCGACCAATATCAGCAACTACCTATAACTTGTTTTTTTCAAGTGGTTTGTGTAACAATGTTCAAGGAGTAGAGATTTTCGTTTTTGTGCTGATCCGAGCCGTCGCAGCTTTATGAACGTTTTTATCGTTAAGAGAGTTGTCAGCGGTCCTTAAGTTGCGTTCTGGACCCAAAAGTGCAAGCCGGCAACCCGACTCGCACTCGATTATAAAAAATACAAAGTTGGAACCAGGCCTGAAATTTGGTAAAAATGCGGCTAAAATGCCGAATGTAAACACAGGTCCAAATCAAGATCGTTTTATTACAACTTATGTCTGAACTCAACCCAAATGCGTAAATCCTGGCCCGACTTACAACTCTGCTTTATTTAAATTTGACAAGTTAGTTATTTTAAGTGTGCTGTTTTATCAACAATATTTCTGTTATCTCCTTCGTACCATGCACCATCGACTTGTCTAAATAGCAAAGCTTCCCGTTCGTAAACATAACTGAATTAAATATATTGATCTAAAGCAGGGGCGGGCAACTTGTCCAGTCGGCGGGCCTGATATGGAAAAATGAAGTACTTGGCGGGCCGGATTCGTGAATCGATACATTAATCGCGTATTTCTCCAGTGATTTAAAACGGATTTTTGACCACATAAAATTATTCACCACAGCAAATTTAATGCATACACCACAGACTTAGATACTGGTGAAACACTAACTAGGCTAGTAAGGCTACACGTGTGGAAACAAAGGAAGCCGTGAAAGCAGGCCACACACAAGGTTGGCAGTTATGTCGTAACAATGGATGTATGGTGCAATGGTAACAACGGCGGGAAAGTTCTTTTGTTCTCGGGGAGCGTTACTGTTTGTTACAACCAGGTTTTTTTTTAAGGTTTGGTTTGGGTGACCGCTAAGTAGTTTTAAGAGACCGCAAGTGTTTCATTTAAATACCAAAAAATAGCCATATTTGCTTAAACGAATTATTTATTAGGCTACTGGCAAATTTTGGGAAACCGCTGGAGAAATTTGGGGGACCGTTTCGGTCCCCCAAAACACCTTAAAAAAACACTGGTTACAACTATAATTTGACGTAGTAAGCAAGTAGTGGGGGATTCGGCAGACTGTGGCCGCGGGCCACGTTATATCATGTAAGACCAGAAACTGTCTGCGGGCCGCTCAAAATCCCGTCGCGGGCCGGATCCGGCCCGCGGGCCGTATGTTGCCCGCCCCTGATCTAAAGTAACGGTATCTCAGAATAAGCCCTTCAAGTGCAATACAAAAAACAACAACCTTGCAATCAAGTCCAAATCTTGTTTCAAATATAATTATTTTATGTACATAAGATTTCAATAATTCTGTAAGCAAATGCTAAACTAATTCTTTATTTAATACTCTTTCTGTGTTGCTAAGATGAGAAAAAATCTAAAATAAAGTCTAATTGCTTGGTCTCTACTTTACACACAATAAACACTTACTTGCTCATTTTCGACGCTAAAACAATAAACGGATATAACGTGTACATGGCGTAAATCATTTTATAGCGAAACTTTCTTGTTCCTGCTTTACCGAAAGCAATACCACAATAGGTGTGAACTTTTGTTGTTGCCAGTTAATATTGACCTGACATGAGGTTAATACACTAAATATATGTCGGACATGCGTCTTGCATTTTGTATGACTGGTAATTCTCTATTCAAAAGCTTAGGAAACGTGACAGGTAATTTTTTTATCAGTCACTCAGTATCAATTGCTTCTGAAGAGAATCTTATCTATTATTGCAAAGCATGGCATTTCAGCCAGTAAGTTTATAATAACCTGAAGTTCCCTACCTTGTCTATTAGCCTGTTTATGCCCATTATATTGTTGCCCACTGCACTGATATGACTGTACAGGTCGAAACACTGTGTCAAGTTTTCTGGTTCGCTGTGTGATCTATTTCACACAATGGCATCGAACCTCCACTACACTATCCTTATCAAAATCGGTGTATAGTTGCTTAACGACATCTTGTAAATCTGTGACAATCTTTGGTAGATTTTCCCTGGCAGCCATATTTAGATGATGCCACTCATCAGAAGTTTACTTACAAACCCTCAGTGCTCATTAGAGAAGTAATTATCTGGTGGACAGCTAATACAGGATTACATACCAACTGCACTTTATACATAGCTTCAATAGCTCACAACACCAAACAGCAAATGCCTTGTCGCCAGATGCACTAATAAGACCGTTTCGGTCGAAGTAGTGGTCACTGCCTGCAACCAACCTATTATTCTACTGAGGCGTTGCTTTTATTCTACGTTAATTGTTTCCATATATTAGACCTGCAACACGACGTATACGTAAAGTTTAAAAATTTTAACACTGTTTTAGAAACCAATTCACTTATCTATTGTGTTTTTGTGTTTTAGATAAGTTTTGAAACTTTCAATTATGTTCTCAAATATGTTCAATCAAAATACCTAATCTGTTAAATTTTTGAATTAAGTTTTCTGGTATGCGATCAATTAGTATTGGATCAGTAAAACGGAGATTATGGTCATCAGTGTCGAAAGTACAATATTATCGATGAGTTTTCCAGTTCCACAACGTAAGCTCATTTTCTTGGCGTAATGTGCTGCCACCTAACGACAAACACAATAAATCTTTACGTGGTATCAATGAGTATAAAACTCAAATTCTCTTTTATAAAAAAATCTCTTTTATAAAAACCTGTGGGTATTTGTAACCATGAGCGATGACTTTCAGATGATTTAATACTGCGTTAAACAATTTTACAATGCGTGAGCCAAAGAACTTTTTTATAAAGAATACACCATGCAGACCCGTCAATAATCACTGTAGCAGGTTGTCCATCGAGCTATAGAACACGGTATATAAAGCACTTAAACGGTCAAAAAACGGTGAATGCCAGGTGTGTTAAGTGATGTCACACGGAATTGGCCAGTAGAAATGTTGCGTTGACAAAAGATAAAACCGGAGATGTTTGTCAGGTGTACGACAGATGAATATTAATGATTATCATTAAAACTTAAGGGGAAACTGCTTAAGTTTGGAGTGAATAAACAGATTTTGCATTTTGTAGTTGTATTCTAAGTCCTAAGAAACAGTGACACAACCGGGTAAGATATGTATCAAATGTATGTTAAAGGTCAGCAAACGCTTGTGTACGGCAATGCGACAAGGTGAAGTAATATTGTTTGTTTCATTTTTATCTTCGCTTGAATGTGTTATGCTCACAGTAAAACCGCCCCGCATCTGGCTGCCTGTTTTATTGCAAGTCCGTTCAATAACATGTTAATTGATTTTTTTACTAAGGCAGTTGGTGACGTCAATTTAGTTTGGAACCACTGGGTACATGGCGGTTCCGCTTATCACTCGGCCAACTTGGCAATGTAATTATTACATATATCTATGTGTATCATATGAGACATGGTGAGGCAATTTAATCACCATAGTTACTTACCGCATCATTAAGATTGACATCACCTTCGAACCAGAAAACCATCGCAGGTTCTCCGACTGGTACAATCTTCAAATCATCTGGATAAAGTTGCTCACATGTATGACTGAGGCGAAAACCTCATTAAACAAACATTTGTATCTGTAATTTGTAAAACAGATATAAGTTACTGTTTTAGTTGTTAACATGCATGAATGGGATGACACAGCGGTTAGTGTAGGGTGCTTGCGACCATGAGGTTCACGAATTAAATCCCGTCATAACTGCTGTGTCAAACATAAAAAATGTTGTTCATCTTTCAAGAAAATAAACTTTAGGTTAAGACTGTGGCTGAAACAGACAGAAACCTAGAAATATAAACTGAGCCACAGCAAAGTCTGAACCAAAAGATTGCGGACACGTGTTAAGAAGCACACCACCGCCACTGGTCGGCAGACAATTGAGATTCGAACCCACGACTGAAAAGGCTCAGTCGTGGGTTCGAATCTCACCGCAGGCTAGATTTTTCTACTCTACTCCTCGCCGCAAGGGAATGCTTGGCAGATAGGCTTGTATAGGTACGACCCCATCAATAGGCCTGACGTAGTTTGAATGCTAGGCTTTACAAATTGACTTAATTTTTAAACTAGTATATTGTATACTATACAATATACAATTTATAGTATACCCAATTGTGTTTGCATGTGTAATCATCCTTGCAATTGTTAAACCAAGCTTCACAGGCATCAAGTGACAATGGAACGTTACGATACCGTTCAGTTCTGTACGAATTCGGTTTCTAGATGAAATCCACTCAGTGTCAGAATAATTTATTGTTTCTCAACTTTGTTAGGTTTCAAACTGGTTTTAGCTTTTGTTAATAATTTGTGGATTCGATAAAAGTATGAGTTAAATTGAACATTATTCAGTTGAAATCTACTTTTGTTTGGTGCTTCAAGAAATTTGGTTTCAATGTTTTATTCATTATTATTGTTATGATGTAAGTCAAAGTATACGACATAACCAAAGGAGTTGAAAGGGTTGATCATGTCCAAAACGCATTTCCCTAATCCCCAATCCAAAAGATAAGACATCCCATATGTGCAGATGTGTGAAATCGAAAGCACTCTGTCAACTTTATTTTTTATCCAATAACTTACTTCAAAGATAGTTACGCAATTTAAATACAAAATTTAGTAAAAATCTGTAGGCTACAATATATATTCCTGGTTTCACTACTCTCGATGCTTGGTTGCAAAAAAATTATGTGGAAATTACGTTTACATAATGTAGATCTTTTCTTGTCACTTTGAGAGAATTTCTCCCGAAAATAGCATCTGAGTGGCATGTTTGTTTTTCATTGTTCCAAAAAATTGTTAGTTTCCATGACTCAACTGTTCATAAATCAAAAATGTTTCGAAACTGTTTTGTACATAAGAGTCTATTCAAAAGGTTGCCAATCGTGGAAGGTTAACTGTTGATCAGCCACTGTGGGTAGGAGTTTTGCTTGTTTTTGAAGCAATTGTCTATGTCGAAGTACTTGAATGTTTGGCTGAAAATTAAAAGATTGGCCTAAAATCCTTGACAGACTTTCCAACAAAAACTTAATCTTAGTTCTTATTAGGTATAAGTCTGCTTTCAAACCACTGATCAAAACTGCTTAATAATTATTTTCTGCATGGTTTGGCGGACCAACGATCTGTGCGTTTACTAATACAAAAGTATGTGGTAACTAACAAAACCTTACTGTTAATTTTTTTGTTCAAACAAATTCAAAATTCAAAACGCAATATTCGTCACAGAAATTGTTTATTCACAGGTTTTGAAGAACTGCAATTAATACAACAATACATTAATTAACTGTATTTTACAATACCAATGAAACACAAGGAAAAGTGCAAACACTAGAACAGTTTCAAAGGCCAAGTGGCCGAGTCACAAAGCACATCTTCGCTATTGACACGTTTTTTACATAAAAAAAAATACATAAAAAATACATAAAAAAACGCAATGAAAAATCCGATCCAACGGTAAAGCCTAACTGCGGAGTCATTGTGAGCATAACAGTTTAAGCATTTCCCGCCTAACCAGTATAAAAATAAACAAACAAAATGTTCAGAAATCTTATAGTGTTTTAGTGCAATTTAAAAACTCTTTCTTGGTATAGGGGCGGGTGGGCGATCATATTGGCAAATTTCCTCAGGATTAGATCTTGTTTCGTGGCTAGTTTTCATTGGAATTTCATACACCGACTCTTCAACTGCATTCGGATTGGTCTGATTTATATCTGTGGCTTGGTTAGGTTGTTTGTTGGACCTGCAAATGCAAAAAAACTCTTTGAGATTTTTTTTTTGAAACTGAAAACTGAATATTCTTTACAAAACATTGTATGAGCTGCATCTCATGACTGCGAAATCGTATCGGGTTCTGAAAAGTCGATATGGAAACGTTGGTTAAACAGCAACGGTGCAATTGTTTATTTAAAGTAAAACTTCAGGCCAGGGCTTTATATTCACCATAAAGTATATTCAAAATGAATCAACGCATTTTGCAGGCAATTTCCCACCAAAATAATAAAAATAAAACAACAACAAAGTAGTTCGTTGTAGATTTTGGTTGAAGTTTGCTAGTTTACCTTTTCCTGTCCCAGTAAAACACAGCAATAAGGACAACAAGAACCAGAAAGAAAAATCCTGCCAAGGCGCTTGGAACTGCAACTGCTACCAATCGGTATTCATCTGCTGAAACGTGTGGTGATGTAGCTAGGAATTGTTAATAATTGAATGTTCCCTATGTGGAAAACGTCTTAACCCCTGGGGATGAATACAGTGCCATTGGAATTATACTTTTGTTAACATGCAGGATTTTAAAGTAGACTATAATAAAGTTTAGGCGTGCTACCAACGTCAATCATGCTATTGTTTCAATCGAAAATTTGCCTGCATGAAAAGATTCCATTTAAAGACTGACGTTGACTAATAAATGGCAGTCGAGGTTAGCTGCCAACAATGCTCTATCAGATGGATAACAGTAGATAGGCTGCAAAACCCATATGGTCACAGTCTTGTTACTAGCTGCACTTATGATACCTTATAGGCTACAGAAGGTTACCCTACATGATTGTAGCCTAATTCTTTATTATTGTTATTGCACTGTAATCAAATTGTTTATTAAACGATTACTGTTACCTACTTGCTTTGCTGGGAGTGGGATTGTGATGAGCTGAAACGAATCCTGTTTCCATTATTTGGTTTGTGCCTTCTGTGGTTTCTGAAATAACAAACAAAGTCGATCTTTGCAGGCACACAAAAACTGAGTGCTTAAAATAGTGATCAAGTCTTTTTTTAAACGGCTTTGTATTTAAAACTAACAAAATCTATATTAGAAAAATGTCACGAAGCAAACATTGGATATTTTTTGCAAAAACTTGTTTACATTTTTTTGCTATCAAAAAACATTGCTATAAAACCCATGCAGATCAATATTTAATTGTGGTAGTTTCTTTGCTATTATTGCTTTTACGATAAGCAACATGAATGTCAAACTACATAAAATATTTCTGTTTACCATAATAGTAGTTGATGTCTCCGGGTTCATCATCAAACTCGTAATTTACAAATCCTACCCCAGAGTAATAAACAGCCACAGATGTGGAAATATGCAAAATTATAACAACACAAATAGCCAACTTCATTTTGTGTTCAGTAGGCAATATGCAAAAACCACTTTCTGAAGAAAAATAGGTCCAAAAAAGGTTGTGAAACACTAAGCAGGAGCCCCAAAACGCGCTTCAAAACTATAACTAATATGTAGTTAGTTTCTTTTTTAAGGTTTAATTTGTAGTTTAATTAAATCAAAACCTTTAAAACGGTGTAGCTGCAGCGTGTTTAGGAATTATCCTCAATTCTGTCCTTAACTATTTTTGCACACCATAAGATTTCAACTTTGCGCAGCTGTTTCTAGGCGATGGTTCAGTGCAATTTTGTAGCTATGTGTTCTTTCACCAAGCGAACTATAAGGCTATGAACAATATGTTTTGTTTTTCTATGCTTGACGCTTACAAAAAATGCTTATACGTTTTATAACGTAAAACTTTCTATAATAACTGTGTGAAAATTGCTTTTTTCGGCTATACTGAAAGCGACAACTTCTAACTATATCATCCATGCAACACTATTTGCCAGTTTTCATCACCCAATAAAGCTGGATTGTGCGCTCACAGTTTGCCGAAACTATTTATTGTACTTTATGATGACTCAAGTCAATTCATGTAGTTTCGAAACTTGACAGGTTAATTGTTCATTATACACTGTGTATGACCTTAGTCTGTTTTCAAAGGAAGTCTCGACTTACTTTTTGTACATCCCACCAACCTCATAAATATTTTTAATATCACAGTAAAACTGCCAGGAAAACGTTTAATTTTGTCTAGAAGTTATTTATTGCAAATTTTAAAATATGTGTAAAAATTGCAAGGTCATGTAAGTTGCACAAGAATATCACTAACTTTTTGCGTTTGTAAAAAGTGACTGTGGTTTATAATTCCCGCACAGCTTCTTTTGTTAATACACCACATAAAAAACGAAGGTAACAAAAACAAAAATGAAACATTTAGCATACAAAAAGTAATGCTTATGCCACTTTTGTTTGAACCAAAAATACATCTCTCAACAGTTTTCGATGGGAATATGTCATACTCAAACGCAGCGGAACTGTACACAAAGCATTCACACATGCAAAAAAACAACAACAATTGCTTAGGGCTAAAACGTTGGAAAGAGCAATTCAGTAAAGGTACCCAGTTTATGGATGAAAGAGGAAATACATTTATAATAATTATTGGGTTAGACTAGGACCCTTTGAAGTGTAAGGGCCCACACAAAACCATGGGACTGACGAATATTACCATTTCAAAAAGAAGCTAGGCAACTAATAGAAGACTCCATTGTGGCTTTAGTTGAAAAATATTGCTGCTCATTGTCACATGATTTCATTTTTTTGACAAATTTAGAGTTCACAAGAAGGCTAGTTTCGACTGCAATTAACATACACCACCGACACTGGATGCAACTTTTGGAAGAGGAAAAGCAGGTCGGTCAAAAGGATAAGTTTGTTCAGTATCAAGTCCATTGTGGTAGCGTTTTTTCTCAAACACCGGAACTTCGTAAATTGGTTCTTCAGTTTCGGCCGAAGCTGCAGCTCTTGCGTTGTTTATTGGCCATGGGTTTCTCCTATAATGTTCCTTGTTGGCACTGCAAATTAAAAAAATAACTGTAACCTTGAATGAACCCTAACCTTAAAAGTGCATGAACTACATTTGTTTGCATTACACATATGTCATAAAATGAAAAAAAGGTGGTTAAACAAAATATCGGTCATGGTTATTCAATATATTCTACAAATCATTGTTTTTGACCCTTTGGCAACCTTTTTAAATAAGTCACTGGTTGTCATATCCTGAGTTTTAGCATATTTAAGTATGCTTATCCATTAACGCTAATCATTTTAGCATCCCAGTAGCACCCCTTACATTGGTTCCTCGGCAAATTGTGGGATGGCGTGAACTTGAGGTGTTAAGTTGAAGACGGGTACCGGTTCTGTGCTATTGGGTGCTCTATTCGCCCTGCAAATGCAAAACATGTGTGAAACGATTTTTTTTAAACACTATAAAATTCACCCTAATTGTTTGTATAAGTTGCATTAAGTTAAAAATCGTGTTGGTTGCAATGCAATTTCACAAATCCTAAATGAGAGTTTCTAACTTTTGTCAATACGCTCTTAAGCCAACGATGACAATGTCGACTGCAAAGGCGCGCAAAATTTCCATCATTGGTTACTGAGTTAGGGACATGAAAAGTTACAAAATGTGACAAAACACTCCCTTTCGGCCGAAAATCACGTTTTGTAGCGGGCGATAGAGAAGTCCAATTGGGCTCTAAATGTGCACATGCGTTAAAGTTGATTATATCAGTTATCCTAATCTTGCTGTGCGTACGGTCAGCAGTTCTTATTCCTTAAACGTACAAATTTTTGGAGCACCAGATAGCAGCAGGTACATTTCTGGTTTAAGCAAAGTTCTTCAGAATATCTGACCTTGTTTAACTGCAACATAATCACCCAACTGTTTTCGTTGTTGGTTACCCTTCCTTTTAGCAAAGTTTGCTTTTTTACCTTCTTCTTTTTCGGCAAAGCACAACGATTACGATCACAAGAACAATGAGAACGATTCCTCCCACGGAACATGAGATTGCAATTATCAACGTCTGGTCATCTATTAAAGTTGAAACGTTCGTTAGTGATTACAATTGATAAATTTAAGCAAAAAGACATAATATGTATTAAGCAGGACAATGCCATTTCAATACCAAAGACAAGCCGCAGAAACATAACACGCAAATTTAAAAACTTTTGTATTGTTAGTATTTTTTACTGCTTACTAGTTTGAGGAGCCTTTACAGTGGTCTCTGGAACATAAGAAAATAAATGTTATTTTAGAACAGTGTTCGGCAACCGCAGATCCGCGGCCCACTGCGACGAGTTCGTTAACGGGCTGTATAATTTTTCGGGTTAAATGCTTTAAAACATTTTGCCCATATATCTCAGGATGATAAACTAATAAAATTTCACTTTCAAAAGCGGCCCGCAGAGCAAAAAAGGTTGCCACACCTTGTTTTAGAAGAACCGCGTTTATTAATGATTTTTCTGTTTTTCCATTTTTTTGCTAAGTTTGTCTCAAAAACGATTTTGCTACGTTTCATTGGATAGACGTTGATGTTGAAAGTGTTTTTTTGACAACTGCTTTCAAAAAAATTCAGTTTACCACGTTTTTCAAATACAAAGAAAAAAATAATATTGCTCGTTTCATTGGACTGCGTCTAAACCAGTGGTTCTTAACCGGTGGGAAATTTAATGTTTTCAGAGGGAAATTATGTAAGTCAGGTAACCAAACTCGGGGCCCAAGGGTCGAACCGGGGTTTGAATAAGTCGTTGAAAGTTACTTTCCTAAAAATTTTTCCGCAACAACATGTTAGATTAATTTTTAACCTAGTTTTACAAGACGCCTAAAAATACAAGGCCGTTTGTTACATCACATACATGTCTGATAGTATCAATGACTGTGCTATTGTGCGCGAATAAAGGCCTTTCCTTTGTTGATTGTGATGCAATAAATGACTATTGCAAGCAGAGGAAACTCTATAATATTCCATAAGCTTTATTCTCTCATAGAAGCACTATTTAAACTGAATAAGATTGTAGTATATAACTTTGGGGTTCCAGACCAAATCGCTTCACAAAATTATTTCATTTAAAGAATATTTTTTTTGTAAAAATAACAAAGGGAAAAATTCAAACTTGGTGATTGACTTTAGTGGGAAACCACACCAAAGAGGTTAAGAACCACTGGGATAGACCTTGATACTGAAAGTTTTTTTTTTTTCACAACTGTTTTTAAAAATTTTCAGTTTACCACGTGTTTCAAATACAAACCAAATATGATATTGCTCGGAATATAGCAAACGACTTTTTGTTTTTTAAACAAAATTGTATGAAATGTTTTTTTAGTATGAATCCGTAATTACCTTTTGAGTCCGTGGTTGTCCCTGGAGTAGGAAATGTGTTTGGACGAATATTTCAAAGACATAGAGGAAAAACAATGATTGATATTCAATGATGTTTTTGCAACAACACTTATGGTATTAAGTGAGACAGTTAACGCATTGAAAGCCATTTCGTAGCAAGACACAGGTTTTTTTTAAGGTTCGGTTTGGGTGACCGCTAAGTAGTTTTAAGATACCGCAAGTGTTTCATTTAAATACCAAAAATAGCCATATATGCCTAAACAAATTATTGTAGTTGCAAGTCCAAATTTTGGGAAACCGCTGGAGAAATTAAAAACACGTTAAAAAAACACTGGCAAGACCTATGCGTTTTTGTTTTGACACAAAAAACAAAACGATTTTCAAATACGGTTTGTCAATGTCAATCTTAACCCATATGTAAAAACAAACGATATAAGCAAGAAAAGGAAAAAAAAACGTTATGCAAATCCGTTTTACCTTTAAGAGTTCTTTGGCAGATATATCTAGCACTTGATGGACATAACGATGCGCTTATCTCCGAATAACTAGTGGGAGATGATTTCGAAATTTTGCTGCAATAGTTATTCCCAGTTCGAACATAAAACTCTTTTTCTGTAAGCACAAGTTTGTGGGTTTGAACAATACGATATGCACCAAAGTTGTAACAGGTAATAAACCTGGATATCAGACAAACCCAGCCCACATCCGTTTTCTACAAAACATGAATTGCTCTCAAAGCTTTAATGTAATCAAAATAATAATAATAAAAACTCGGTTGGTTTAGAGTTGGATGAGGGTGGAACTTATGGGCCACAACTCGAAGGCACAAGCTTGAAACCCGTGTAGTTTTGCAAAACCCAAACCATATCCAATTTGGCGGACACAACCTGTTCAACCACAATCAAAAAAGTAATTGTGGCAGAGTATGAGTTCAGACCCGGTAATTGAGAAACATTAAGCCGAAAATTAAACCACAGGTTCGAATTCTGCAACTCCCAGAACATCTAAAAACCGTTTTTTAGTTGACCCACATTATTTTTCACCACTATTTGAGGCTGGCACAAAATTTGACAAACATATTTTTTTTATTAAATATTTGTTAGCACGCATCAAAAATAACTTAATTTATGAGAACGAAACCGGAATTTATGAGAACAAAAAATTAGCTAAATTAGCTGAATAGGATTTGCGTTTACAAACTGGTAACAGTTTAAATTTTGAAAAGTCTCATAGCTGCACAATTGCATTAATTTCACCAAACCGGAACCAGTAAATAAAGGTTACTTACTGGAAGAAAAAATAAAAATAAGTGTTGGCTTTGGAAGAAACCCTTGAAGAAAGTGAAGAAGGCGATTTGATTGTACACTCGCTATCTTTGCATTTAGCTTTGAGCATTCTTTCTCAGCTTGATTATACGAATAGACTTCGTCGGACCCAATATAATACTCGTTTCCATCAAAAGAATGCCAAGTTTGGGCGGAACATGAATGACAAATTCCAACCACGAAAAGCATTAGGTGTATATTGTTTGCCATATGTACAGTGTCGAATATTAAGCTGTAAAAAACGCATAAATGCATAGGTTTTCGACGAATATCAGCAACTACCTATAACTTGTTTTTCAAGTGGTTTGTGTAACAATGTTCAAGGAGTAGAGATTTTCGTTTTTGTGCTGATCCGAGCCGTCGCAGCGTTATGAACGTTTTTATCGTTAAGAGAGTTGTCAGCGGTCCTTAAGTTGCGTTCTGGACCCGAAAGTGCAAGCCAGCAACCCGACTCGCACTCGATTTAAAAAAATACTAGGCCTGAAAAGTTGGAACCAGGCCTGAAATTTGGTGAAAATGCGGCTAAAATGCCGAATGTAAACACAGGTCCAAATCAAGATCGTTTTATTACAACTTATGTCTGAACTCAACCCAAATGCGTAAATCCTGGCCCGACTTACAACTCTGCTTTATTTAAATTTGACAAGTTAGTTATTTTAAGTGTGCTGTTTTATCAACAATATTTCTGTTATCTCCTTCGTACCATGCACCATCGACTTGTCTAAATAGCAAAGCTTCCCGTTCGTAAACATAACTGAATTAAATATATTGATCTAAAGTAACGGTATCTCAGAATAAGCCCTTCAAGTGCAATACAAAAAACAACAACCTTGCAATCAAGTCCAAATCTTGTTTCAAATATAATTATTTTATGTACATAAGATTTCAATAATTCTGTAAGCAAATGCTAAACTAATTCTTTATTTAATACTCTTTCTGTGTTGCTAAGATGAGAAAAAATCTAAAATAAAGTCTAATTGCTTGGTCTCTACTTTACACACAATAAACACTTACTTGCTCATTTTCGACGCTAAAACAATAAACGGATATAACGTGTACATGGCGTAAATCATTTTATAGCGAAACTTTCTTGTTCCTGCTTTACCGAAAGCAATACCACAATAGGTGTGAACTTTTGTTGTTGCCAGTTAATATTGACCTGACATGAGGTTAATACACTAAATATATGTCGGACATGCGTCTTGCATTTTGTATGACTGGTAATTCTCTATTCAAAAGCTTAGGAAACGTGACAGGTAATTTTTTTATCAGTCACTCAGTATCAATTGCTTCTGAAGAGAATCTTATCTATTATTGCAAAGCATGGCATTTCAGCCAGTAAGTTTATAATAACCTGAAGTTCCCTACCTTGTCTATTAGCCTGTTTATGCCCATTATATTGTTGCCCACTGCACTGATATGACTGTACAGGTCGAAACACTGTGTCAAGTTTTCTGGTTCGCTGTGTGATCTATTTCACACAATGGCATCGAACCTCCACTACACTATCCTTATCAAAATCGGTGTATAGTTGCTTAACGACATCTTGTAAATCTGTGACAATCTTTGGTAGATTTTCCCTGGCAGCCATATTTAGATGATGCCACTCATCAGAAGTTTACTTACAAACCCTCAGTGCTCATTAGAGAAGTAATTATCTGGTGGACAGCTAATACAGGATTACATACCAACTGCACTTTATACATAGCTTCAATAGCTCACAACACCAAACAGCAAATGCCTTGTCGCCAGATGCACTAATAAGACCGTTTCGGTCGAAGCAGTGGTCACTGCCTGCAACCAACCTATTATTCTACTGAGGCGTTGCTTTTATTCTACGTTAATTGTTTCCATATATTAGACCTGCAACACGACGTATACGTAAAGTTTAAAAATTTTAACACTGTTTTAGAAACCAATTCACTTATCTATTGTGTTTTTGTGTTTTAGATAAGTTTTGAAACTTTCAATTATGTTCTCAAATATGTTCAATCAAAATACCTAATCTGTTAAATTTTTGAATTAAGTTTTCTGGTATGCGATCAATTAGTATTGGATCAGTAAAACGGAGATTATGGTCATCAGTGTCGAAAGTACAATATTATCGATGAGTTTTCCAGTTCCACAACGTAAGCTCATTTTCTTGGCGTAATGTGCTGCCACCTAACGACAAAAACAATAAAGCTTTACGTGGTATCAATGAGTATAAAACTCAAATTCTCTTTTATAAAAAAATCTCTTTTATAAAAACCTGTGGGTATTTGTAACCATGAGCGATGACTTTCAGATGATTTAATACTGCGTTAAACAATTTTACAATGCGTGAGCCAAAGAACTTTTTTATAAAGAATACACCATGCAGACCCGTCAATAATCACTGTAGCAGGTTGTCCATCGAGCTATAGAACACGGTATATAAAGCACTTAAACGGTCAAAAAACGGTGAATGCCAGGTGTGTTAAGTGATGTCACACGGAATTGGCCAGTAGAAATGTTGCGTTGACAAAAGATAAAACCGGAGATGTTTGTCAGGTGTACGACAGATGAATATTAATGATTATCATTAAAACTTAAGGGGAAACTGCTTAAGTTTGGAGTGAATAAACAGATTTTGCATTTTGTAGTTGTATTCTAAGTCCTAAGAAACAGTGACACAACCGGGTAACATATGTATCAAATGTATGTTAAAGGTCAGCAAACGCTTGTGTACGGCAATGCGACAAGGTGAAGTAATATTGTTTGTTTCATTTTTATCTTCGCTTGAATGTGTTATGCTCACAGTAAAACCGCCCCGCATCTGGCTGCCTGTTTTATTGCAAGTCCGTTCAATAACATGTTAATTGATTTTTTTACTAAGGCAGTTGGTGACGTCAATTTAGTTTGGAACCACTGGGTACATGGCGGTTCCGCTTATCACTCGGCCAACTTGGCAATGTAATTATTACATATATCTATGTGTATCATATGAGACATGGTGAGGCAATTTAATCACCATAGTTACTTACCGCATCATTAAGATTGACATCACCTTCGAACCAGAAAACCATCGCAGGTTCTCCGACTGGTACAATCTTCAAATCATCTGGATAAAGTTGCTCACATGTATGACTGAGGCGAAAACCTCATTAAACAAACATTTGTATCTGTAATTTGTAAAACAGATATAAGTTACTGTTTTAGTTGTTAACATGCATGAATGGGATGACACAGCGGTTAGTGTAGGGTGCTTGCGACCATGAGGTTCACGAATTAAATCCCGTCATAACTGCTGTGTCAAACATAAAAAATGTTGTTCATCTTTCAAGAAAATAAACTTTAGGTTAAGACTGTGGCTGAAACAGACAGAAACCTAGAAATATAAACTGAGCCACAGCAAAGTCTGAACCAAAAGATTGCGGACACGTGTTAAGAAGCACACCACCGCCACTGGTCGGCAGACAATTGAGATTCGAACCCACGACTGAAAAGGCTCAGTCGTGGGTTCGAATCTCACCGCAGGCTAGATTTTTCTACTCTACTCCTCGCCGCAAGGGAATGCTTGGCAGATAGGCTTGTATAGGTACGACCCCATCAATAGGCCTGACGTAGTTTGAATGCTAGGCTTTACAAATTGACTTAATTTTTAAACTAGTATATTGTATACTATACAATATACAATTTATAGTATACCCAATTGTGTTTGCATGTGTAATCATCCTTGCAATTGTTAAACCAAGCTTCACAGGCATCAAGTGACAATGGAACGTTACGATACCGTTCAGTTCTGTACGAATTCGGTTTCTAGATGAAATCCACTCAGTGTCAGAATAATTTATTGTTTCTCAACTTTGTTAGGTTTCAAACTGGTTTTAGCTTTTGTTAATAATTTGTGGATTCGATAAAAGTATGAGTTAAATTGAACATTATTCAGTTGAAATCTACTTTTGTTTGGTGCTTCAAGAAATTTGGTTTCAATGTTTTATTCATTATTATTGTTATGATGTAAGTCAAAGTATACGACATAACCAAAGGAGTTGAAAGGGTTGATCATGTCCAAAACGCATTTCCCTAATCCCCAATCCAAAAGATAAGACATCCCATATGTGCAGATGTGTGAAATCGAAAGCACTCTGTCAACTTTATTTTTTATCCAATAACTTACTTCAAAGATAGTTACGCAATTTAAATACAAAATTTAGTAAAAATCTGTAGGCTACAATATATATTCCTGGTTTCACTACTCTCGATGCTTGGTTGCAAAAAAATTATGTGGAAATTACGTTTACATAATGTAGATCTTTTCTTGTCACTTTGAGAGAATTTCTCCCGAAAATAGCATCTGAGTGGCATGTTTGTTTTTCATTGTTCCAAAAAATTGTTAGTTTCCATGACTCAACTGTTCATAAATCAAAAATGTTTCGAAACTGTTTTGTACATAAGAGTCTATTCAAAAGGTTGCCAATCGTGGAAGGTTAACTGTTGATCAGCCACTGTGGGTAGGAGTTTTGCTTGTTTTTGAAGCAATTGTCTATGTCGAAGTACTTGAATGTTTGGCTGAAAATTAAAAGATTGGCCTAAAATCCTTGACAGACTTTCCAACAAAAACTTAATCTTAGTTCTTATTAGGTATAAGTCTGCTTTCAAACCACTGATCAAAACTGCTTAATAATTATTTTCTGCATGGTTTGGCGGACCAACGATCTGTGCGTTTACTAATACAAAAGTATGTGGTAACTAACAAAACCTTACTGTTAATTTTTTTGTTCAAACAAATTCAAAATTCAAAACGCAATATTCGTCACAGAAATTGTTTATTCACAGGTTTTGAAGAACTGCAATTAATACAACAATACATTAATTAACTGTATTTTACAATACCAATGAAACACAAGGAAAAGTGCAAACACTAGAACAGTTTCAAAGGCCAAGTGGCCGAGTCACAAAGCACATCTTCGCTATTGACACGTTTTTTACATAAAAAAAATACATAAAAAATACATAAAAAAACGCAATGAAAAATCCGATCCAACGGTAAAGCCTAACTGCGGAGTCATTGTGAGCATAACAGTTTAAGCATTTCCCGCCTAACCAGTATAAAAATAAACAAACAAAATGTTCAGAAATCTTATAGTGTTTTAGTGCAATTTAAAAACTCTTTCTTGGTATAGGGGCGGGTGGGCGATCATATTGGCAAATTTCCTCAGGATTAGATCTTGTTTCGTGGCTAGTTTTCATTGGAATTTCATACACCGACTCTTCAACTGCATTCGGATTGGTCTGATTTATATCTGTGGCTTGGTTAGGTTGTTTGTTGGACCTGCAAATGCAAAAAAACTCTTTGAGATTTTTTTTTTCAAACTGAAAACTGAATATTCTTTACAAAACATTGTATGAGCTGCATCTCATGACTGCGAAATCGTATCGGGTTCTGAAAAGTCGATATGGAAACGTTGGTTAAACAGCAACGGTGCAATTGTTTATTTAAAGTAAAACTTCAGGCCAGGGCTTTATATTCACCATAAAGTATATTCAAAATGAATCAACGCATTTTGCAGGCAATTTCCCACCAAAATAATAAAAATAAAACAACAACAAAGTAGTTCGTTGTAGATTTTGGTTGAAGTTTGCTAGTTTACCTTTTCCTGTCCCAGTAAAACACAGCAATAAGGACAACAAGAACCAGAAAGAAAAATCCTGCCAAGGCGCTTGGAACTGCAACTGCTACCAATCGGTATTCATCTGCTGAAACGTGTGGTGATGTAGCTAGGAATTGTTAATAATTGAATGTTCCCTATGTGGAAAACGTCTTAACCCCTGGGGATGAATACAGTGCCATTGGAATTATACTTTTGTTAACATGCAGGATTTTAAAGTAGACTATAATAAAGTTTAGGCGTGCTACCAACGTCAATCATGCTATTGTTTCAATCGAAAATTTGCCTGCATGAAAAGATTCCATTTAAAGACTGACGTTGACTAATAAATGGCAGTCGAGGTTAGCTGCCAACAATGCTCTATAAGATGGATAACAGTAGATAGGCTGCAAAACCCATATGGTCACAGTCTTGTTACTAGCTGCACTTATGATACCTTATAGGCTACAGAAGGTTACCCTACATGATTGTAGCCTAATTCTTTATTATTGTTATTGCACTGTAATCAAATTGTTTATTAAACGATTACTGTTACCTACTTGCTTTGCTGGGAGTGGGATTGTGATGAGCTGAAACGAATCCTGTTTCCATTATTTGGTTTGTGCCTTCTGTGGTTTCTGAAATAACAAACAAAGCAGGCACACAAAAACTGAGTGCTTAAAATAGTGATCAAGTCTTTTTTTAAACGGCTTTGTATTTAAAACTAACAAAATCTATATTAGAAAAATGTCACGAAGCAAACATTGGATATTTTTTGCAAAAACTTGTTTACATTTTTTTGCTATCAAAAAACATTGCTATAAAACCCATGCAGATCAATATTTAATTGTGGTAGTTTCTTTGCTATTATTGCTTTTACGATAAGCAACATGAATGTCAAACTACATAAAATATTTCTGTTTACCATAATAGTAGTTGATGTCTCCGGGTTCATCATCAAACTCGTAATTTACAAATCCTACCCCAGAGTAATAAACAGCCACAGATGTGGAAATATGCAAAATTATAACAACACAAATAGCCAACTTCATTTTGTGTTCAGTAGGCAATATGCAAAAACCACTTTCTGAAGAAAAATAGGTCCAAAAAAGGTTGTGAAACACTAAGCAGGAGCCCCAAAACGCGCTTCAAAACTATAACTAATATGTAGTTAGTTTCTTTTTTAAGGTTTAATTTGTACTTTAATTAAATCAAAACCTTTAAAACGGTGTAGCTGCAGCGTGTTTAGGAATTATCCTCAATTCTGTCCTTAACTATTTTTGCACACCATAAGATTTCAACTTTGCGCAGCTGTTTCTAGGCGATGGTTCAGTGCAATTTTGTAGCTATGTGTTCTTTCACCAAGCGAACTATAAGGCTATGAACAATATGTTTTGTTTTTCTATGCTTGACGCTTACAAAAAATGCTTATACGTTTTATAACGTAAAACTTTCTATAATAACTGTGTGAAAATTGCTTTTTTCGGCTATACTGAAAGCGACAACTTCTAACTATATCATCCATGCAACACTATTTGCCAGTTTTCATCACCCAATAAAGCTGGATTGTGCGCTCACAGTTTGCCGAAACTATTTATTGTACTTTATGATGACTCAAGTCAATTCATGTAGTTTCGAAACTTGACAGGTTAATTGTTCATTATACACTGTGTATGACCTTAGTCTGTTTTCAAAGGAAGTCTCGACTTACTTTTTGTACATCCCACTAACCTCATAAATATTTTTAATATCACAGTAAAACTGCCAGGAAAACGTTTAATTTTGTCTAGAAGTTATTTATTGCAAATTTTAAAATATGTGTAAAAATTGCAAGGTCATGTAAGTTGCACAAGAATATCACTAACTTTTTGCGTTTGTAAAAAGTGACTGTGGTTTATAATTCCCGCACAGCTTCTTTTGTTAATACACCACATAAAAATCGAAGGTAACAAAAACAAAAATGAAACATTTAGCATACAAAAAGTAATGCTTATGCCACTTTTGTTTGAACCAAAAATACACCTCTCAACAGTTTTCGATGGGAATATGTCATACTCAAACGCAGCGGAACTGTACACAAAGCATTCACACATGCAAAAAAACAACAACAATTGCTTAGGGCTAAAACGTTGGAAAGAGCAATTCAGTAAAGGTACCCAGTTTATGGATGAAAGAGGAAATACATTTATAATAATTATTGGGTTAGACTAGGACCCTTTGAAGTGTAAGGGCCCACACAAAACCATGGGACTGACGAATATTACCATTTCAAAAAGAAGCTAGGCAACTAATAGAAGACTCCATTGTGGCTTTAGTTGAAAAATATTGCTGCTCATTGTCACATGATTTCATTTTTTTGACAAATTTAGAGTTCACAAGAAGGCTAGTTTCGACTGCAATTAACATACACCACCGACACTGGATGCAACTTTTGGAAGAGGAAAAGCAGGTCGGTCAAAAGGATAAGTTTGTTCAGTATCAAGTCCATTGTGGTAGCGTTTTTTCTCAAACACCGGAACTTCGTAAATTGGTTCTTCAGTTTCGGCCGAAGCTGCAGCTCTTGCGTTGTTTATTGGCCATGGGTTTCTCCTATAATGTTCCTTGTTGGCACTGCAAATTAAAAAAATAACTGTAACCTTGAATGAACCCTAACCTTAAAAGTGCATGAACTACATTTGTTTGCATTACACATATGTCATAAAATGAAAAAAAGGTGGTTAAACAAAATATCGGTCATGGTTATTCAATATATTCTACAAATCATTGTTTTTGACCCTTTGGCAACCTTTTTAAATAAGTCACTGGTTCTCATATCCTGAGTTTTAGCATATTTAAGTATGCTTATCCATTAACGCTAATCATTTTAGCATCCCAGTAGCACCCCTTACATTGGTTCCTCGGCAAATTGTGGGATGGCGTGAACTTGAGGTGTTAAGTTGAAGACGGGTACCGGTTCTGTGCTATTGGGTGCTCTATTCGCCCTGCAAATGCAAAACATGTGTGAAAAGATTTTTTTTAAACACTATAAAATTCACCCTAATTGTTTGTATAAGTTGCATTAAGTTAAAAATCGTGTTGGTTGCAATGCAATTTCACAAATCCTAAATGAGAGTTTCTAACTTTTGTCAATACGCTC
This sequence comes from Phallusia mammillata, assembly GCF_965637545.1. Taxonomy (NCBI): domain Eukaryota; kingdom Metazoa; phylum Chordata; class Ascidiacea; order Phlebobranchia; family Ascidiidae; genus Phallusia; species Phallusia mammillata. The sequence goes on from NC_137255.1 coordinate 24,086,763, forward strand.
TTAAGCCAACGATGACAATGTCGACTGCAAAGGCGCGCAAAATTTCCATCATTGGTTACTGAGTTAGGGACATGAAAAGTTACAAAATGTGACAAAAAACTCCCTTTCGGCCAAAAATCACGTTTTGTAGCGGGCGATAGAGAAGTCCAATTGGGCTCTAAATGTGCACATGCGTTAAAGTTGATTATATCAGTTATCCTAATCTTGCTGTGCGTACGGTCAGCAGTTCTTATTCCTTAAACGTACAAATTTTTGGAGCACCAGATAGCAGCAGGTACATTTCTGGTTTAAGCAAAGTTCTTCAGAATATCTGACCTTGTTTAACTGCAACATAATCACCCAACTGTTTTCGTTGTTGGTTACCCTTCCTTTTAGCAAAGTTTGCTTTTTTACCTTCTTCTTTTTCGGCAAAGCACAACGATTACGATCATGAGATTGCAATTATCAACGTCTGGTCATCTATTAAAGTTGAAACGTTCGTTAGTGATTACAATTGATAAATTTAAGCAAAAAGACATAATATGTATTAAGCAGGACAATGCCATTTCAATACCAAAGACAAGCCGCAGAAACATAACACGCAAATTTAAAAACTTTTGTATTGTTAGTATTTTTTACTGCTTACTAGTTTGAGGAGCCTTTACAGTGGTCTCTGGAACATAAGAAAATAAATGTTATTTTAGAACAGTGTTCGGCAACCGCAGATCCGCGGCCCACTGCGACGAGTTCGTTAACGGGCTGTATAATTTTTCGGGTTAAATGCTTTAAAACATTTTGCCCATATATCTCAGGATGATAAACTAATAAAATTTCACTTTCAAAAGCGGCCCGCAGAGCAAAAAAGGTTGCCACACCTTGTTTTAGAAGAACCGCGTTTATTAATGATTTTTCTGTTTTTCCATTTTTTTGCTAAGTTTGTCTCAAAAACGATTTTGCTACGTTTCATTGGATAGACGTTGATGTTAAAAGTGTTATTTTGACAACTGCTTTCAAAAAAATTCAGTTTACCACGTTTTTCAAATACAAAGAAAAAAATAATATTGCTCGTTTCATTGGACTGCGTCTAAACCAGTGGTTCTTAACCGGTGGGAAATTTAATGTTTTCAGAGGGAAATTATGTAAGTCAGGTAACCAAACTCGGGGCCCAAGGGTCGAACCGGGGTTTGAATAAGTCGTTGAAAGTTACTTTCCTAAAAAATTTTCCGCAACAACATGTTAGATTAATTTTTAACCTAGTTTTACAAGACGCCTAAAAATACAAGGCCGTTTGTTACATCACATACATGTCTGATAGTATCAATGACTGTGCTATTGTGCGCGAATAAAGGCCTTTCCTTTGTTGATTGTGATGCAATAAATGACTATTGCAAGCAGAGGAAACTCTATAATATTCCATAAGCTTTATTCTCTCATAGAAGCACTATTTAAACTGAATAAGATTGTAGTATATAACTTTGGGGTTCCAGACCAAATCGCTTCACAAAATTATTTCATTTAAAGAATATTTTTTTTGTAAAAATAACAAAGGGAAAAATTCAAACTTGGTGATTGACTTTAGTGGGAAACCACACCAAAGAGGTTAAGAACCACTGGGATAGACCTTGATACTGAAAGTGTTTTTTTTTTCACAACTGTTTTTAAAAATTTTCAGTTTACCACGTGTTTCAAATACAAACCAAATATGATATTGCTCGGAATATAGCAAACGACTTTTTGTTTTTTAAACAAAATTGTATGAAATGTTTTTTTAGTATGAATCCGTAATTACCTTTTGAGTCCGTGGTTGTCCCTGGAGTAGGAAATGTGTTTGGACGAATATTTCAAAGACATAGAGGAAAAACAATGATTGACATTCAATGATGTTTTTGCAACAACACTTATGGTATTAAGTGAGACAGTTAACGCATTGAAAGCCATTTCGTAGCAAGACACAGGTTTTTTTTAAGGTTCGGTTTGGGTGACCGCTAAGTAGTTTTAAGATACCGCAAGTGTTTCATTTAAATACCAAAAATAGCCATATATGCCTAAACAAATTATTGTAGTTGCAAGTCCAAATTTTGGGAAACCGCTGGAGAAATTAAAAACACCTTAAAAAAACACTGGCAAGACCTATGCGTTTTTGTTTTGACACAAAAAACAAAACGATTTTCAAATACGGTTTGTCAATGTCAATCTTAACCCATATGTAAAAACAAACGATATAAGCAAGAAAAGGAAAAAAAAAACGTTTTGCAAATCCGTTTTACCTTTAAGAGTTCTTTGGCAGATATATCTAGCACTTGATGGACATAACGATGCGCTTATCTCCGAATAACTAGTGGGAGATGATTTCGAAATTTTGCTGCAATAGTTATTCCCAGTTCGAACATAAAACTCTTTTTCTGTAAGCACAAGTTTGTGGGTTTGAACAATACGATATGCACCAAAGTTGTAACAGGTAATAAACCTGGATATCAGACAAACCCAGCCCACATCCGTTTTCTACAAAACATGAATTGCTCTCAAAGCTTTAATGTAATCAAAATAATAATAATAAAAACTCGGTTGGTTTAGAGTTGGATGAGGGTGGAACTTATGGGCCACAACTCGAAGGCACAAGCTTGAAACCCGTGTAGTTTTGCAAAACCCAAACCATATCCAATTTGGCGGACACAACCTGTTCAACCACAATCAAAAAAGTAATTGTGGCAGAGTATGAGTTCAGACCCGGTAATTGAGAAACATTAAGCCGAAAATTAAACCACAGGTTCGAATTCTGCAACTCCCAGAACATCTAAAAACCGTTTTTTAGTTGACCCACATTATTTTTCACCACTATTTGAGGCTGGCACAAAATTTGACAAACATATTTTTTTTATTAAATATTTGTTAGCACGCATCAAAAATAACTTAATTTATGAGAACGAAACCGGAATTTATGAGAACAAAAAATTAGCTAAATTAGCTGAATAGGATTTGCGTTTACAAACTGGTAACAGTTTAAATTTTGAAAAGTCTCATAGCTGCACAATTGCATTAATTTCACCAAACCGGAACCAGTAAATAAAGGTTACTTACTGGAAGAAAAAATAAAAATAAGTGTTGGCTTTGGAAGAAACCCTTGAAGAAAGTGAAGAAGGCGATTTGATTGTACACTCGCTATCTTTGCATTTAGCTTTGAGCATTCTTTCTCAGCTTGATTATACGAATAGACTTCGTCGGACCCAATATAATACTCGTTTCCATCAAAAGAATGCCAAGTTTGGGCGGAACATGAATGACAAATTCCAACCACGAAAAGCATTAGGTGTATATTGTTTGCCATATGTACAGTGTCGAATATTAAGCTGTAAAAAACGCATAAATGCATAGGTTTTCGACGAATATCAGCAACTACCTATAACTTGTTTTTCAAGTGGTTTGTGTAACAATGTTCAAGGAGTAGAGATTTTCGTTTTTGTGCTGATCCGAGCCGTCGCAGCGTTATGAACGTTTTTATCGTTAAGAGAGTTGTCAGCGGTCCTTAAGTTGCGTTCTGGACCCGAAAGTGCAAGCCAGCAACCCGACTCGCACTCGATTTAAAAAAATACTAGGCCTGAAAAGTTGGAACCAGGCCTGAAATTTGGTGAAAATGCGGCTAAAATGCCGAATGTAAACACAGGTCCAAATCAAGATCGTTTTATTACAACTTATGTCTGAACTCAACCCAAATGCGTAAATCCTGGCCCGACTTACAACTCTGCTTTATTTAAATTTGACAAGTTAGTTATTTTAAGTGTGCTGTTTTATCAACAATATTTCTGTTATCTCCTTCGTACCATGCACCATCGACTTGTCTAAATAGCAAAGCTTCCCGTTCGTAAACATAACTGAATTAAATATATTGATCTAAAGTAACGGTATCTCAGAATAAGCCCTTCAAGTGCAATACAAAAAACAACAACCTTGCAATCAAGTCCAAATCTTGTTTCAAATATAATTATTTTATGTACATAGAATTTAAATAATTCTGTAAGCAAATGCTAAACTAATTCTTTATTTAATACTCTTTCTGTGTTGCTAAGATGAGAAAAAGTCTAAAATAAAGTCTAATTGCTTGGTCTCTACTTTACACACAATAAACGCTTACTTGCTCATTTTCGACGCTAAAACAATAAACGGATATAACGTGTACATGGCGTAAATCATTTTATAGCGAAACTTTCTTGTTCCTGCTTTACCGAAAGCAATACCACAATAGGTGTGAACTTTTGTTGTTGCCAGTTAATATTGACCTGACATGAGGTTAATACACTAAATATATGTCGGACATGCGTCTTGCATTTTGTATGACTGGTAATTCTCTATTCAAAAGCTTAGGAAACGTGACAGGTAATTTTTTTTATCAGTCACTCAGTATCAATTGCTTCTGAAGAGAATCTTATCTATTATTGCAAAGCATGGCATTTCAGCCAGTAAGTTTATAATAACCTGAAGTTCCCTACCTTGTCTATTAGCCTGTTTATGCCCATTATATTGTTGCCCACTGCACTGATATGACTGTACAGGTCGAAACACTGTGTCAAGTTTTCTGGTTCGCTGTGTGATCTATTTCACACAATGGCATCGAACCTCCACTACACTATCCTTATCAAAATCGGTGTATAGTTGCTTAACGACATCTTGTAAATCTGTGACAATCTTTGGTAGATTTTCCCTGGCAGCCATATTTAGATTATGCCACACATCAAAAGTTGCTTACAAACCCTCAGTGCTCATTAGAGAAGTAATTATCTGGTGGACAGCTAATACAGGATTACATACCAACTGCACTTTATACATAGCTTCAATAGCTCACAACACCAAACAGCAAATGCCTTGTCGCCAGATGCACTAATAAGACCGTTTCGGTCGAAGCAGTGGTCACTGTCTACAACCAACCTATTATTCTACTGAGGCATTGCTTTTATTCTACGTTAATTGTTTCCATATATTAGGCCTGCAACACGACGTATACGTAAAGTTTAAAAATTTTAACACTGTTTTAGAAACCAATTCACTTATCTATTGTGTTTTTGTGTTTTAGATAAGTTTTGAAACTTTCAATTATGTTCTCAAATATGTTCAATCAAAATACCTAATCTGTTAAATTTTTGAATTAAGTTTTCTGGTATGCGATCAATTAGTATTGGATCAGTAAAACGGAGATTATGGTCATCAGTGTCGAAAGTACAATATTATCGATGAGTTTTCCAGTTCCACAACGTAAGCTCATTTTCTTGGCGTAATGTGCTGCCACCTAACGACAAAAACAATAAAGCTTTACGTGGTATCAATGAGTATAAAACTTAAATTCTCTTTTATAAAAAAATCTCTTTTATAAAAAACCTGTGGGTATTTGTAACCATGAGCGATGACTTTCAGATGATTTAATACTGCGTTAAACAATTTTACAATGCGTGAGCCAAAGAACTTTTTTATAAAGAATACACCATGCAGACCCGTCAATAATCACTGAAGCAGGTTGTCCATCGAGCTATAGAACACGGTATATAAAGCACTTAAACGGTCAAAAAACGGTGAATGCCAGGTGTGTTAAGTGATGTCACACGGAATTGGCCAGTAGAAATGTTGCGTTGACAAAAGATAAAACCGGAGATGTTTGTCAGGTGTACGACAGATGAATATTAATGATTATCATTAAAACTTAAGGGGAAACTGCTTAAGTTTGGAGTGAATAAACAGATTTTGCATTTTGTAGTTGTATTCTAAGTCCTAAGAAACAGTGACACAACCGGGTAACATATGTATCAAATGTATGTTAAAGGTCAGCAAACGCTTGTGTACGGCAATGCGACAAGGTGAAGTAATATTGTTTTGGTTTCATTTTTATCTTCGCTTGAATGTGTTATGCTCACAGTAAAACCGCCCCGCATCTGGCTGCCTGTTTTATTGCAAGTCCGTTCAATAACATGTTAATTGATTTTTTTACTAAGGCAGTTGGTGACGTCAATTTAGTTTGGAACCACTGGGTACATGGCGGTTCCGCTTATCACTCGGCCAACTTGGCAATGTAATTATTACATATATCTATGTGTATCATATGAGACATGGTGAGGCAATTTAATCACCATAGTTACTTACCGCATCATTAAGATTGACATCACCTTCGAACCAGAAAACCATCGCAGGTTCTCCGACTGGTACAATCTTCAAATCATCTGGATAAAGTTGCTCACATGTATGACTGAGGCGAAAACCTCATTAAACAAACATTTGTATCTGTAATTTGTAAAACAGATATAAGTTACTGTTTTAGTTGTTAACATGCATGAATGGGATGACACAGCGGTTAGTGTAGGGTGCTTGCGACCATGAGGTTCACGAATTAAATCCCGTCATAACTGCTGTGTCAAACATAAAAAATGTTGTTCATCTTTCAAGAAAATAAACTTTAGGTTAAGACTGTGGCTGAAACAGACAGAAACCTAGAAATATAAACTGAGCCACAGCAAAGTCTGAACCAAAAGATTGCGGACACGTGTTAAGAAGCACAGCACCGCCACTGGTCGGCAGACAATTGAGATTCGAACCCACGACTGAAAAGGCTCAGTCGTGGGTTCGAATCTCACCGCAGGCTAGATTTTTCTACTCTACTCCTCGCCGCAAGGGAATGCTTGGCAGATAGGCTTGTATAGGTACGACCCCATCAATAGGCCTGACGTAGTTTGAATGCTAGGCTTTACAAATTGACTTAATTTTTAAACTAGTATATTGTATACTATACAATATACAATTTATAGTATACCCAATTGTGTTTGCATGTGTAATCATCCTTGCAATTGTTAAACCAAGCTTCACAGGCATCAAGTGACAATGGAACGTTACGATACCGTTCAGTTCTGTACGAATTCGGTTTCTAGATGAAATCCACTCAGTGTCAGAATAATTTATTGTTTCTCAACTTTGTTAGGTTTCAAACTGGTTTTAGCTTTTGTTAATAATTTGTGGATTCGATAAAAGTATGAGTTAAATTGAACATTATTCAGTTGAAATCTACTTTTGTTTGGTGCTTCAAGAAATTTGGTTTCAATGTTTTATTCATTATTATTGTTATGATGTAAGTCAAAGTATACGACATAACCAAAGGAGTTGAAAGGGTTGATCATGTCCAAAACGCATTTCCCTAATCCCCAATCCAAAAGATAAGACATCCCATATGTGCAGATGTGTGAAATCGAAAGCACTCTGTCAACTTTATTTTTTATCCAATAACTTACTTCAAAGATAGTTACGCAATTTAAATACAAAATTTAGTAAAAATCTGTAGGCTACAATATATATTCCTGGTTTCACTACTCTCGATGCTTGGTTGCAAAAAAATTATGTGGAAATTACGTTTACATAATGTAGATCTTTTCTTGTCACTTTGAGAGAATTTCTCCCGAAAATAGCATCTGAGTGGCATGTTTGTTTTTCATTGTTCCAAAAAATTGTTAGTTTCCATGACTCAACTGTTCATAAATCAAAAATGTTTCGAAACTGTTTTGTACATAAGAGTCTATTCAAAAGGTTGCCAATCGTGGAAGGTTAACTGTTGATCAGCCACTGTGGGTAGGAGTTTTGCTTGTTTTTGAAGCAATTGTCTATGTCGAAGTACTTGAATGTTTGGCTGAAAATTAAAAGATTGGCCTAAAATCCTTGACAGACTTTCCAACAAAAACTTAATCTTAGTTCTTATTAGGTATAAGTCTGCTTTCAAACCACTGATCAAAACTGCTTAATAATTATTTTCTGCATGGTTTGGCGGACCAACGATCTGTGCGTTTACTAATACAAAAGTATGTGGTAACTAACAAAACCTTACTGTTAATTTTTTTGTTCAAACAAATTCAAAATTCAAAACGCAATATTCGTCACAGAAATTGTTTATTCACAGGTTTTGAAGAACTGCAATTAATACAACAATACATTAATTAACTGTATTTTACAATACCAATGAAACACAAGGAAAAGTGCAAACACTAGAACAGTTTCAAAGGCCAAGTGGCCGAGTCACAAAGCACATCTTCGCTATTGACACGTTTTTTACATAAAAAAAATACATAAAAAATACATAAAAAAACGCAATGAAAAATCCGATCCAACGGTAAAGCCTAACTGCGGAGTCATTGTGAGCATAACAGTTTAAGCATTTCCCGCCTAACCAGTATAAAAATAAACAAACAAAATGTTCAGAAATCTTATAGTGTTTTAGTGCAATTTAAAAACTCTTTCTTGGTATAGGGGCGGGTGGGCGATCATATTGGCAAATTTCCTCAGGATTAGATCTTGTTTCGTGGCTAGTTTTCATTGGAATTTCATACACCGACTCTTCAACTGCATTCGGATTGGTCTGATTTATATCTGTGGCTTGGTTAGGTTGTTTGTTGGACCTGCAAATGCAAAAAAACTCTTTGAGATTTTTTTTTTCAAACTGAAAACTGAATATTCTTTACAAAACATTGTATGAGCTGCATCTCATGACTGCGAAATCGTATCGGGTTCTGAAAAGTCGATATGGAAACGTTGGTTAAACAGCAACGGTGCAATTGTTTATTTAAAGTAAAACTTCAGGCCAGGGCTTTATATTCACCATAAAGTATATTCAAAATGAATCAACGCATTTTGCAGGCAATTTCCCACCAAAATAATAAAAATAAAACAACAACAAAGTAGTTCGTTGTAGATTTTGGTTGAAGTTTGCTAGTTTACCTTTTCCTGTCCCAGTAAAACACAGCAATAAGGACAACAAGAACCAGAAAGAAAAATCCTGCCAAGGCGCTTGGAACTGCAACTGCTACCAATCGGTATTCATCTGCTGAAACGTGTGGTGATGTAGCTAGGAATTGTTAATAATTGAATGTTCCCTATGTGGAAAACGTCTTAACCCCTGGGGATGAATACAGTGCCATTGGAATTATACTTTTGTTAACATGCAGGATTTTAAAGTAGACTATAATAAAGTTTAGGCGTGCTACCAACGTCAATCATGCTATTGTTTCAATCGAAAATTTGCCTGCATGAAAAGATTCCATTTAAAGACTGACGTTGACTAATAAATGGCAGTCGAAGTTAGCTGCCAACAATGCTCTATAAGATGGATAACAGTAGATAGGCTGCAAAACCCATATGGTCACAGTCTTGTTACTAGCTGCACTTATGATACCTTATAGGCTACAGAAGGTTACCCTACATGATTGTAGCCTAATTCTTTATTATTGTTATTGCACTGTAATCAAATTGTTTATTAAACGATTACTGTTACCTACTTGCTTTGCTGGGAGTGGGATTGTGATGAGCTGAAACGAATCCTGTTTCCATTATTTGGTTTGTGCCTTCTGTGGTTTCTGAAATAACAAACAAAGTCGATCTTTGCAGGCACACAAAAACTGAGTGCTTAAAATAGTGATCAAGTCTTTTTTTAAACGGCTTTGTATTTAAAACTAACAAAATCTATATTAGAAAAATGTCACGAAGCAAACATTGGATATTTTTTGCAAAAACTTGTTTACATTTTTTTGCTATCAAAAAACATTGCTATAAAACCCATGCAGATCAATATTTAATTGTGGTAGTTTCTTTGCTATTATTGCTTTTACGATAAGCAACATGAATGTCAAACTACATAAAATATTTCTGTTTACCATAATAGTAGTTGATGTCTCCGGGTTCATCATCAAACTCGTAATTTACAAATCCTACCCCAGAGTAATAAACAGCCACAGATGTGGAAATATGCAAAATTATAACAACACAAATAGCCAACTTCATTTTGTGTTCAGTAGGCAATATGCAAAAACCACTTTCTGAAGAAAAATAGGTCCAAAAAAGGTTGTGAAACACTAAGCAGGAGCCCCAAAACGCGCTTCAAAACTATAACTAATATGTAGTTAGTTTCTTTTTTAAGGTTTAATTTATACTTTAATTAAATCAAAACCTTTAAAACGGTGTAGCTGCAGCGTGTTTAGGAATTATCCTCAATTCTGTCCTTAACTATTTTTGCACACCATAAGATTTCAACTTTGCGCAGCTGTTTCTAGGCGATGGTTCAGTGCAATTTTGTAGCTATGTGTTCTTTCACCAAGCGAACTATAAGGCTATGAACAATATGTTTTGTTTTTCTATGCTTGACGCTTACAAAAAATGCTTATACGTTTTATAACGTAAAACTTTCTATAATAACTGTGTGAAAATTGCTTTTTTCGGCTATACTGAAAGCGACAACTTCTAACTATATCATCCATGCAACACTATTTGCCAGTTTTCATCACCCAATAAAGCTGGATTGTGCGCTCACGGTTTGCCGAAACTATTTATTGTACAAACCTATGAGCCAATAAATGATAAGCTGCAGACAGTGCACACTGTTTCGACCTATAAGGTCTCATCAGTGCAGCACTGATGAGACCTTATAGGTCGAAACAGTGTGCACTGTCTGCAGCTTATTATTTATTGTACTTTATGATGACTCAAGTCAATTCATGTAGTTTCGAAACTTGACAGGTTAATTGTTCATTATACACTGTGTATGACCTTAGTCTGTTTTCAAAGGAAGTCTCGACTTACTTTTTGTACATCCCACCAACCTCATAAATATTTTTAATATCACAGTAAAACTGCCAGGAAAACGTTTAATTTTGTCTATTATGTGATTTATTGCAAATTTTAAAATATGTGTAAAAATTGCAAGGTCATGTAAGTTGCACAAGAATATCACTAACTTTTTGCGTTTGTAAAAAGTGACTGTGGTTTATAATTCCCGCACAGCCTCTTTTGTTAATACACCACATAAAAATCGAAGGTAACAAAAACAAAAATGAAACATTTAGCATACAAAAAGTAATGCTTATGCCACTTTTGTTTGAACCAAAAATACATCTCTCAACAGTTTTCGATGGGAATATGTCATACTCAAACGCAGCGGAACTGTACACAAAGCATTCACGCATGCAAAAAAACAACAACAATTGCTTAGGGCTAAAACGTTGGAAAGAGCAATTCAGTAAAGGTACCCAGTTTATGGATGAAAGAGGAAATACATTTATAATAATTATTGGGTTAGACTAGGACCCTTTGAAGTGTAAGGGCCCACACAAAACCACGGGACTGACGAATATTACCATTTCAAAAAGAAGCTAGGCAACTAATAGAAGACTCCATTGTGGCTTTAGTTGAAAAATATTGCTGCTCATTGTCACATGATTTCATTTTTTTGACAAATTTAGAGTTCACAAGAAGGCTAGTTTCGACTGCAATTAACATACACCACCGACACTGGATGCAACTTTTGGAAGAGGAAAAGCAGGTCGGTCAAAAGGATAAGTTTGTTCAGTATCAAGTCCATTGTGGTAGCGTTTTTTCTCAAACACCGGAACTTCGTAAATTGGTTCTTCAGTTTCGGCCGAAGCTGCAGCTCTTGCGTTGTTTATTGGCCATGGGTTTCTCCTATAATGTTCCTTGTTGGCACTGCAAATTAAAAAAATAACTGTAACCTTGAATGAACCCTAACCTTAAAAGTGCATGAACTACATTTGTTTGCATTACACATATGTCATAAAATGAAAAAAAGGTGGTTAAACAAAATATCGGTCATGGTTATTCAATATATTCTACAAATCATTGTTTTTGACCCTTTGGCAACCTTTTTAAATAAGTCACTGGTTCTCATATCCTGAGTTTTAGCATATTTAAGTATGCTTATCCATTAACGCTAATCATTTTAGCATCCCAGTAGCACCCCTTTTCCTCGGCAAATTGTGGGATGGCGTGAACTTGAGGTGTTAAGTTGAAGACGGGTACCGGTTCTGTGCTATTGGGTGCTCTATTCGCCCTGCAAATGCAAAACATGTGTGAAAAGATTTTTTTTAAACACTATAAAATTCACCCTAATTGTTTGTATAAGTTGCATTAAGTTAAAAATCGTGTTGGTTGCAATGCAATTTCACAAATCCTAAATGAGAGTTTCTAACTTTTGTCAATACGCTCTTAAGCCAACGATGACAATGTCGACTGCAAAGGCGCGCAAAATTTCCATCATTGGTTACTGAGTTAGGGACATGAAAAGTTACAAAATGTGACAAAAAACTCCCTTTCGGCCGAAAATCACGTTTTGTAGCGGGCGATAGAGAAGTCCAATTGGGCTCTAAATGTGCACATGCGTTAAAGTTGATTATATCAGTTATCCTAATCTTGCTGTGCGTACGGTCAGCAGTTCTTATTCCTTAAACGTACAAATTTTTGGAGCACCAGATAGCAGCAGGTACATTTCTGGTTTAAGCAAAGTTCTTCAGAATATCTGACCTTGTTTAACTGCAACATAATCACCCAACTGTTTTCGTTGTTGGTTACCCTTCCTTTTAGCAAAGTTTGCTTTTTTACCTTCTTCTTTTTCGGCAAAGCACAACGATTACGATCACAAGAACAATGAGAACGATTCCTCCCACGGAACATGAGATTGCAATTATCAACGTCTGGTCATCTATTAAAGTTGAAACGTTCGTTAGTGATTACAATTGATAAATTTAAGCAAAAAGACATAATATGTATTAAGCAGGACAATGCCATTTCAATACCAAAGACAAGCCGCAGAAACATAACACGCAAATTTAAAAACTTTTGTATTGTTAGTATTTTTTACTGCTTACTAGTTTGAGGAGCCTTTACAGTGGTCTCTGGAACATAAGAAAATAAATGTTATTTTAGAACAGTGTTCGGCAACCGCAGATCCGCGGCCCACTGCGACGAGTTCGTTAACGGGCTGTATAATTTTTCGGGTTAAATGCTTTAAAACATTTTGCCCATATATCTCAGGATGATAAACTAATAAAATTTCACTTTCAAAAGCGGCCCGCAGAGCAAAAAAGGTTGCCACACCTTGTTTTAGAAGAACCGCGTTTATTAATGATTTTTCTGTTTTTCCATTTTTTTGCTAAGTTTGTCTCAAAAACGATTTTGCTACGTTTCATTGGATAGACGTTGATGTTGAAAGTGTTTTTTTGACAACTGCTTTCAAAAAAATTCAGTTTACCACGTTTTTCAAATACAAAGAAAAAAATAATATTGCTCGTTTCATTGGACTGCGTCTAAACCAGTGGTTCTTAACCGGTGGGAAATTTAATGTTTTCAGAGGGAAATTATGTAAGTCAGGTAACCAAACTCGGGGCCCAAGGGTCGAACCGGGGTTTGAATAAGTCGTTGAAAGTTACTTTCCTAAAAAATTTTCCGCAACAACATGTTAGATTAATTTTTAACCTAGTTTTACAAGACGCCTAAAAATACAAGGCCGTTTGTTACATCACATACATGTCTGATAGTATCAATGACTGTGCTATTGTGCGCGAATAAAGGCCTTTCCTTTGTTGATTGTGATGCAATAAATGACTATTGCAAGCAGAGGAAACTCTATAATATTCCATAAGCTTTATTCTCTCATAGAAGCACTATTTAAACTGAATAAGATTGTAGTATATAACTTTGGGGTTCCAGACCAAATCGCTTCACAAAATTATTTCATTTAAAGAATATTTTTTTTGTAAAAATAACAAAGGGAAAAATTCAAACTTGGTGATTGACTTTAGTGGGAAACCACACCAAAGAGGTTAAGAACCACTGGGATAGACCTTGATACTGAAAGTGTTTTTTTTTTCACAACTGTTTTTAAAAATTTTCAGTTTACCACGTGTTTCAAATACAAACCAAATATGATATTGCTCGGAATATAGCAAACGACTTTTTGTTTTTTAAACAAAATTGTATGAAATGTTTTTTTAGTATGAATCCGTAATTACCTTTTGAGTCCGTGGTTGTCCCTGGAGTAGGAAATGTGTTTGGACGAATATTTCAAAAACATAGAGGAAAAACAATGATTGATATTCAATGATGTTTTTGCAACAACACTTATGGTATTAAGTGAGACAGTTAACGCATTGAAAGCCATTTCGTAGCAAGACACAGGTTTTTTTTAAGGTTCGGTTTGGGTGACCGCTAAGTAGTTTTAAGATACCGCAAGTGTTTCATTTAAATACCAAAAATAGCCATATATGCTTAAACAAATTATTGTAGTTGCAAGTCCAAATTTTGGGAAACCGCTGGAGAAATTAAAAACACGTTAAAAAAACACTGGCAAGACCTATGCGTTTTTGTTTTGACACAAAAAACAAAACGATTTTCAAATAGGGTTTGTCAATGTCAATCTTAACCCATACGTAAAAACAAACGATATAAGCAAAAAAAGGAAAAAAAAACGTTATGCAAATCCGTTTTACCTTTAAGAGTTCTTTGGCAGATATATCTAGCACTTGATGGACATAACGATGCGCTTATCTCCGAATAACTAGTGGGAGATGATTTCGAAATTTTGCTGCAATAGTTATTCCCAGTTCGAACATAAAACTCTTTTTCTGTAAGCACAAGTTTGTGGGTTTGAACAATACGATATGCACCAAAGTTGTAACAGGTAATAAACCTGGATATCAGACAAACCCAGCCCACATCCGTTTTCTACAAAACATGAATTGCTCTCAAAGCTTTAATGTAATCAAAATAATAATAATAAAAACTCGGTTGGTTTAGAGTTGGATGAGGGTGGAACTTATGGGCCACAACTCGAAGGCACAAGCTTGAAACCCGTGTAGTTTTGCAAAACTGAAACCATATCCAATTTGGCGGACATAACCTGTTCAACCACAATCAAAAAAGTAATTGTGGCAGAGTATGAGTTCAGACCCGGTAATTGAGAAACATTAAGCCAAACATTAAACCACAGGTTCGAATTCTGAATAGGATTTGCGTTTACAAACTGGTAACAGTTTAAACTTTGAAAAGTCTCATAGCTGCACAATTGCATTAATTTCACCAAACCGGAACCAGTAAATAAAGGTTACTTACTGGAAGAAAAAATAAAAATAAGTGTTGGCTTTGGAAGAAACCCTTGAAGAAAGTGAAGAAGGCGATTTGATTGTACACTCGCTATCTTTGCATTTAGCTTTGAGCATTCTTTCTCAGCTTGATTATACGAATAGACTTCGTCGGACCCAATATAATACTCGTTTCCATCAAAAGATTGCCAAGTTTGGGCGGAACATGAATGCCAAATTCCAACCACGAAAAGCATTAGGTGTATATTGTTTGCCATATGTACAGTGTCGAATATTAAGCTGTAAAAAACGCATAAATGCATAGGTTTTTCGACGAATATCAGCAACTACCTATAACTTGTTTTTCAAGTGGTTTGTGTAACAATGTTCAAGGAGTAGAGATTTTCGTTTTTGTGCTGATCCGAGCCGTCGCAGCTTTATGAACGTTTTTATCGTTAAGAGAGTTGTCAGCGGTCCTTAAGTTGCGTTCTGGACCCGAAAGTACAAGCCAGCAACCCGACTCGCACTCGATTTTTAAAAAAATACAAAGTTGGAACTAGGCCTGAAATTTGGTGAAAATGCGGCTAAAATGATGCCGAATATAAAGTCAGGTTCAAATCAAGATCGTTTTATTACAACTTATGTCTGAACTCAACCCAAATGCGTAAATCCTGGCCCGACTTACAACTCTGCTTTATTTAAATTTGACAAGTTAGTTATTTTAAGCGTGCTGTTTTATCAAACAGTATTTCTGTTATCCCCTTCGTACCATGCACCATCGACTAGTCTAAATAGCAAAGCTTCCCGTTCGTAAACATAACTGAATTAAATATATTGATCTAAAGTAACGGTATCTCAGAATAAGCCCTTCAAGCGCAGTACAAAAAACAACAACCTTGCAATCAAGTCTAAATCTTCTTTCAAATATAATAATTTTATGTACATAGAATTTAAATAATTCTGTAAGCAAATGCTAAACTAATTCTTTATTTAAAACTCTTTCTGTGTTGCTAAGATGAGAAAAAATCTAAAATTAAAGCATAATTGCTTGGTCTCTACTTTACACACAATAAACACTTACTTGCTCGTTTTCGACGCTAAAACAATAAACGGATATAACGTGTACATGGCGTAAATCATTTTATAGCGAAACTTTCTTGTTCCTGCCTTACCAAAAGCAATACCACAATAGGTGTGAACTTTTATTGTTGCCAGTTTATATTAACCTGACATGAGGTTAATACACTAAATATATGTCGGACATGCGTCTTGCATTTTGTATGACTGGTAATTCTCTATTCAAAAGCTTAGGAAACGTGACAGGTAAATTTTTTATCAGTCACTGAGTATGAATTGCTTCTGAAGAGAATCGTATATATTAGTTGCAAAGCATGGCATTTCAGCCTGTAAGACCTAAAAACCTGAAGGTCCGTACCTTGGCTATTAGCCTGTTTATGCCCATTATATTGTTGCCAGCTGCAGCTGCACTGATATGGCTGTACAGGTCTAACACTGTACATTGTCAAGTTTTCTGGTTCGCTGTGTGATCTATTTCACACAATTGCATCGAACCTCCACTACACTATCCTTACAAACTCGGTGTATATTCGCTTGACGACATCTTGTAAATCTGTGACAGTCTTTGTTAGATTTTCCCTGGCAGCCATATTTAGAAGATGCCACACATCAGAAGTTTACTTACAAACCCTCAGTGCTCATTAGAGAAGTAATTATCTGGTGGACAGCTAATACAAGATTACATACCAACTGCACTTTATACATAGCTTTAATAGCTCACAACACCAAACAGCAAATGTCTTGTCGCCAGCTGCACTAATAAGACCGTTTTGGTCGAAACGGTGGTCACTGCCTGCAACCAACCTATTATTCTACTGAGGCGTTGCTTTTATTCTACGTTAATTGTTTCCATATATTAGGCCTGCAACACGACGTATACGTAAAGTTTAAAAATTTAAACACTGTTTCAAAAAACAATTCACTTATCTATTGAGTTTTAGTGTTTTAGATAAGTTTTGAAACTTTCAATTATGTTCTCAAATATGTTCAATCAAAAGACCTAATCTGTTAAATTTTTAAATTAAGTTTTCTGGTATGCGATCAATTAGTATTGGATCAGTAAAACGGAGGTTATGGTCATCAGTGTCGTAAGTACAATATTATCGATGAGTTTTCCAGCTCCACAAGGTAATTTCATTTTCTTGGCGTAATGTGCTGCCACCTAACGACAAAACAATGAAGCTTTACGTGGTATCAATGAGTATAAAACTCAAATTCTCTTTTATAAAAAAAATCTCTTTTATAAAAACCTGTGGGAATTTGTAACCATGAGCGATGACTTTCAGATGATTTAATACTGCGTTAACCAATTTTACAATGCGTGAGCCAAAGAACTTTTTTATAGAGAAAACACCATGCAGACGCGTCAGTAATCATTGAAGCAGGTTGTCCATCGAGCTATAGAACACGGCATATAAAACACTTAAACGGTGAAAAAAACGATCAATGCCAGGTGTGTTAAGTGATGTCTGACGGAATTGGCGATTAGAAATGTTGCGTTGACAAAAAATAAGAACCGGAGATGTTTGTCAGCTATATGACAGATGTAAGGGCATGGAAACTGTGTCAATGTTGAGCTTGGGGTCGTGCTTGTTAATAGAAAGCGATTCGACAAACAACAGTCTGATGCAGTCTTGGCTAAAGGGACTCGTATGCAAAATGTGTATGTTGGCCATTTACTTGGTTTTGGTCTCCCTAAATGAATATTAATGATTATCATTAAAACTTAAGGGGAAACTGCTTAAGTTTGGAGTGAATAAACAGATTTTGCATTTTGTAGTTGTATTCTAAGTCCTAAGAAACAGTGACACAACCGGTAAGATATGTATCAAATGTATGTTAAAGGTCAGCAAACGCTTATGTACGACAAGGTGAAGTAATAATGTTTGTTTCATTTTGTTGCGACCATGAGCTTCACGAATTAAATCCCGTCGTAACTGCTTTGTCAAACTTAAAAATTTGTTGTTCACCTTTCAAGCAAATAAACTTTAGGTTAAGACTGTGGCTGAAACAGACAGAAACCTAGAAATATAAACTGAGCCACAGCAAAGTCTGAACCAAAAGATTGCGGACACGTGTTAAGAAGCACACCACCGCCACTAGTGGGCAGACAATTGTTTATCCATCACCAACCTAACTTAAAATGTGCAGTTAATCAGAAGTAATGAACACAAAACAACGACATGGCCAAGAAATCCACAACATTTGATATTTTTTCTAAACAAGACAAACAGGCAGCTTTACAGTCTATGTAGTTCGATAGAGCGCGAGTCCCGGAAAGGCTCCTGTCGTGGGTTCGAATCTCACCGCAGGCTAGATTTTTCTACTCTACGCCTTGCCGCAAGGGAATGCTTGGGAGATAGGCTTGTATACGTTCAACCCTGTAGCGACCCCTGTCGCTTATGTATTTCTTACGAAGCGTTACGTTTGCCTTTTTCCTATTGTGCGTGTGTTTTGCCTTTTTCGTTTGGTGCGCACGTTTGCTATGCGTTTGGTTTGACGCGTCATTCTATTATTTGCGATTGAAATAAACGGACGCTACATTTGGTGACCCCAAATCCAGAAACGACTTTTCTGGAGTTCATTAAATAAGCATGTCAACCGACGGAGACACCCAGCATGCTGTTGCGATCAAACTTCCGACTTTCTGGTCAGCAGAACCACGTGTTTGGTTCCAACAAATTGAGGCACAATTTGCATTAAAAAACATAGTTGCAGACCAAACAAAGTTTTATTATATAGTGTCCGCACTTGATGAAGATACAGCAAAGCGTATAATCGATTTATTGGAAGATCCTCCAGCAGAAAACAAGTTCGCATCAATTAAACAAAGACTGCTGGATTCTTTTGATTTATCAAATCAAGAAAGAGCAGCACGCCTGCTAAACATGGCACCTCTCGGTGACAGAAAACCTTCTGAACTTATGGACGAATGCTAGCCCTAATGGGAAAACACCAGTCTTGCTTTCTATTCCAACATTTGTTTTTACAACATATGCCGGAAGATATTCGTATTGTCCTCGTTTAAAAAGATTTGGAAAACCCTCGCGATTTGGCAAAACAGGCGGATAGGTTATGGCTTGTTCGGACGAGCAACACAGACTACACCATTGCCAAATTAAGAAAGCAGAGGCAAGCTAAATCTACAACACTTTTCAACAGCAACGACAGTAGTCAGTATTGTTTTTACCACCGGCGTTTTAAACAAGATGCACGACAATGTCGTCCACCATGTGCTGCACAACAGGGAAACGCCAAGGCCGGTTGTCCACAATGAATGGGACAACCGGCAAATCACACAACTTATTTTTCGTGTGGGATCGAACCTCTGGTTGCAACTTTCTCGTGGACACTGGTGCTGAAATCAGTGCCTTCTGGCTATGAAAGGAGAATGATCCACAAGGGACAAAATCTCACAGCAGCTAACGGCAGCAATATAACAACCTACGGTTCCAAGTTAATTTCTCTTGATATTCCTTCCGGCAAGTTTGAATGGAAGTTTGTGCCCGCCGACGTATCTAGGCCACTACTTGGAGCAGATTTCCTTCGAGCGCACGGTTTACTTGTTGATGTTAAACGGCAATGTCTGGTACATGCTCAGTCGTTAACTAGCATGACCATAGGCAAGACAAACCAAGCGGCTCCTCGCCTAAACGCAATTAGCAACGCACAATCAAGTTATGTCAAACATTTACAAAGTTTCCGGACATAACAACGCCACATTTTTCTGCAGTAATGCCAAAACATGGTGTGGAACATCACATTCCCACCAGCGGCCTACCAGTGCACTCTCGGGCAAGACGACTTCCACCCGAAAAACTAGTCATTGCAAAGGCAAAATTTAGTAAAATGATGGAACTGGGAATAGTCCGCCGTTCATCCAGTCGATGGTCGTCTCCACTTCATATGGTTCCCAAAACATCAGGTGGATGGCGCCCCTGTGGCGATTACAGGCGGCAGGAACTTGGCCGAACGGTCTGGCGCGCCTGACCCATATACAGACATAAAAAAACTGATCGGGATTCGTCCCCGGGAGAGTCCTGGGTTCGAACCCCGTGAAAAAAAAAAACAACCAGACCGTTACTCGATCCCACATATCCAGGATTTTACAACACGACTGGCAGGGGCTAAGATTTTTTCTAAAATCGATCTGGTTCGAGGATATCACCAGGTACCCGTTACGCCAGCGTAGGACTGGTAATTAGCATTGTATATGGTTTATTATTGTAAAAGTAGTTGTGTGTAAGTTAACTACAGTGGATTAGAGTGTACTAGTTGATGTATGGATAATTTAAATGTGTGTGGTTATCTGACCATGCTAGTCGTGTATACTTTTTATACTTTTTCTCGTGTTAGTAGCTTAACTAAACTCTGTATTTAGTATTTCTATTTGAATAAGACACTAAGCAATGTAAATCTGTGTGGGAGCTGCTAACGCAGTAATCTGCTCTGTTGTAGACTGTTCTGCCCTGTTGTAGACTGTTCTGTTCTGTTGTGACTGTCTTGATTGATTCTGATATGTCTTGTTTGTCCTGACTATCTGCTCTGTCTTGACTAATCTGTACTGTTATGAACTGTCCAGTTTCGTTGTACTGTGGTACTCGGTATTGGAATACAGTCTTCGTTTTATTGTTGCAACGTATCAGTGTGACAGACAGCATTTGGCGGTGCAAGTAACCCACACAGTGGCCAGTTAGAAAGCTAGCTGGGACGTGGAATCAGAACCAAAGAGTTTTGTATTCTACAATAGTAATTTGTCGCACTCAACGGAAGCGGAACTGTACACAAAGCATTCACCCATGCAAAAAAAAAAAAAATTGCTTAAGGCTAAAACATTGAAAAGCGCAATTTAGTAATGGTACACAGTTTATGGATCAAAGAGGAAATACATCTATAATAATCATTGCGTTACATTAGGACCCACTGAAGTGCAAGGGCCCATACATAGCCATGGGTTGACAAATATTACCATTTGAAAAACAAGCTAGGCAACAAATAGAAGACTCCATTGTGGCTTTAGTTGAAAAATATTGCTGCTCATTGTCATATGACTTATATTATTTTGACAAATTTAGAGTTCACAAGGAGGCTAAAAAGTTTCTTTATCAGCAATATTTTATCTCCAGTAAGGCCCCGCGGATAAATAGACTGCATTTAACATGGACCGCCGACGCTGGATGGAACTTTTGGAAGGGGAAAAGCAGGTCGGTCAAATGGACAAGTATGTTCAGTATCAGGTACATTGTGGTAGGGCTTTTTCTCAAACACCGGAACTTCGTAAATCGGTTCTTCAGTTTCGGCTGGAGCTGCAGCTCTTACGTTGTTCACAGGCGATGGGTTTCTCCTATAACGTTCCGTGTTGGTACTTCAAATTAAAAAAATGATGATTGTAATTGTGAATAAACCCTAAACATAAAACTACATTAGTCGGTTTTCGTTGCTGTCGGTTTTCAGCCAACTGTTTTCGTTGTTGGTTACACTCCCTTTTAGCAAAGATTGCTTTTTACCTTCTTCTCTTTCGCCAAAGCAATACAATTACGATCACAAGAACAATAAGATGGAATCCTCCCAACGAACATAAGATTGCAATTGGCAACGTCTGGTCATCTAGTAAAGTTGAAACGTTAGTGTTAATTGATAAATTTAAGCATAAAGGCACGATCTGTATAGAGCAGTACAATGTCATGTCAATACCAATGACAAGCCGCAGAAACATAACATGTAAATTTAAAACCTTTCTGCATTTTTTAATACTTTTTCACTACGTACTGGTTTGATTAGCTCTTGCAGTGGTCTCTTGAACATAAGATAAATATACGCTATTTTGGCAGAACCACTTTTTGCAATAACTTTTCTGGTTTTCCAATTATTTTGCTAAATTCGTTTTAAAAAAGTTTGTGCTATGTTTCATTGATTTGACCTGGGTGTTAAAAGTGTTTTCACAACTTTTTTTAATTAGTTTACAACGTTTTTTTTTCAAATCCAAACCTATGATATTGCTCGGAATATAGAAAACTTGTTTTTTTACACAATAGTATAAAATGTTTCTCTAATATGAATCCGTCATTACCTTTAGAGCCATTGGTTGTCGACCCTGGAGTAGTAAATGTATATAATCGAATACCTTAAAAACATAGAGGAAGACCCTATAAGTTATTTTTTGTTTTTTAAACAAAATTTTACAAAATGTTTTTCTAATATGAATCCGTAATTACCTTTAGAGCCCTTGGTTGTCGACTCTGGAATAGTAAATGTATATAATCGAATACCTTAAAAACATAGAGGAAAAACACTATAAGTTATTTTTTGTTTTTTTACACAATTGTATAAAATGTTTCTCTAATATGAATCCGTAATTACCTTTAGACCCCTTGGTTGTCGACTCTGGAATAGTAAATGTATTTAAACGAAAACCTGAAAAACATAGAGGAAAAATACTACATTTTTTGTTTTTCAAACAAAATTGTAAGAAATGTTTTGATTTTTTGAAACATAATTCCGTACTTACGTCTGGAGGTTGTGGTTGTTTCTGGAGTAATAAATGTGTTTGGAACAATATCTTTAAAAAATTAAAGAGAAAAAAAAACACTTTATCCAGTGATTTTTTTGCTTTTTTATTGTTTTGCGACAAGACTTTGAAACGTTGACGCATGGAATTAAATGAGACAGTTAATACATCTAAAGCGGTTTCATAGCAAGACATGCGTTTTTTTATATATAAACAAAGGTGAAAATCAAAAAAAAGTTTGAGCAAATCGGTTTTACCTTTAGGGATTCTTTGGCAGATATATCTAGCAGTTGATGAACAAGTGGCTTCTTCCCAATGCCAACTGCAACTAAACCAGGAACTCGTTATCTTGCTGCAATAGTAACCCTCAGTATGAACAAAATACCCTGGAAGCACAAAGTATGTAGATTGCAACAATCCGCAATATGCAACATATTTCTAACGGGTAATAAATCTGAGAATCAGCTAAACCCCAAAATACAGATCCAAAACACAATTGTTTTCCACAAAAAACGAATTTGGCCTTAAAGCTAAAGCTAACAAAATAAAACCATTGCGAAATGGGCACACAGTTGTAGTTTTACTTATCTCAAATTAGGTGTGATAGTCTAATATTCCGAATGAAGCAATTGGGAGGAAAGTCCTACACGAAGTTCACAAGTTGTACACAAAAATCATACCACCTGTGCGTATGCATATTTATCCAACAGAAAATAAAAACGTAAGTGTGGTAAAGTGGGAATTTAGGAAATTTAGGGAACCTAGGCCTCTACTTTTAAAAATGTCGAAATATGGCCTGGAACGGGGGTCGGCAACGTTTTTTGCACTGCGAACCGTTTTTGAAAGTAAAATTTTATCGGGGATCGGTCTTCTCCGGTATACATGCTGAAATCGTTTCTTAGCATTTAACCGGAAAAATGATACGGCCCGGTAACGAACTCCTGGCGGCCCGTTACCGGGCCACGGACCGCGGTCGGTTGCCGACCACTGGCCTGAAAAACTCAAGTCCGACTTCTACAACTTCCTCCAGTATATTTAAAAACGATTTTAAATTTACAACCTTATCGAACTTTGCACATTATTTTCAAAGCAGAATTAGCTGACTGGGTTTTACCATTATACCAGCTGTCGATAGTTTCAACTATTTTGCGCTAGATTATTCATTGGGTTACAAATCACATTAGGCCGCTCTGGCTAAAACAGTGGTTCTCAATTTTTTTCCGGATCGCGTACCATCTGACAACATATTAGGAATCACAGAGATCTACTCGCGTACCACCTGAAAAGTTCAGGCGTACCACTAATGGAACGCATACCACAGTTTGAGAACCATTGGACTAAAAGAATATTTCACACTCCAAAGACGTCAAACGATTTTCAGTAAATCCGCGATCGCTTTACGAAATAATATTTTCAGATCCAATTTTCACTTGTTTATTTCACGCTTTCACTACGCATGTGATGGGTAAACGCTAAACTAGTCTAGAGTAGTTCGCCAAGTCCGTTACCAAAAAGCTTTTTTCACAGAAAACAAAAGTAAGCTGCAGAACTGCACGCTATAATACTATTCGATAACTTACCATAATACCATTCCGACCAAGTACAGTCTGAAAGAATGCTGTTGAGAAATGCAAGAAGGCGAGATGAAGGTTTCACATTCGCTAGTCTCGCATTTAGCTTTGAGCATGCTTTCTCAGCTTGACCATACGAACTGACTTTGTAGGATCCAATATAATACTCGTTTCCATTAAAAGAATGCCAAGTTCGGGCGGAACATGAATGCGAAATTGCAAACACGAAAAGCATTAGGTGTATATTGTTTGCCATATGTACAGTGTTGAATATGAAGCTGTAAAAACGCAAAAATGCTTTTTTTTACCAATAACATCAATTACCTACAAGTCTTCAACTTTTTTTAGGTGGTTGATACAACAAGGTTTCAAGGAATAGTGTTTAACTATTTGTTGCTGACCCTAGCCGTTGCAGCATCATTGAAGTTTTTATCTCAGAGTTGTGAGCGGGCCTGAAAGTGCCTTCTGGACCCGACTCGCACTCGATGTTCTAACAATACAAAGCCCGAACCAGTTCCCGTTCGTAAACATAACTGAATCAAATGTATTGTTTCAAAGGTAACAGTAACTCAGAATAACAATTAAGCCATTCAAGCGCAAAAAGCGACAAAACTTGGCTACACGCCATAAACGGGTTCTATTTGCCTTGCCATTGCTATCCGGGCTGCGCCATCGTTGTCTAAATCTTGTTTCAAATACAAATCAAGTATAAATCGTGTTTAAATATATTTTTTCTATTTAAATAAGATTTCAATAATTCTTTAAGAAAGTGCTAATCTACTTCATTCTTTAAATCTGTCTATGTTGCAAAGATGATAAAAAATCCAAAAAAATGATACAAAACTTGCTTGGTCTCTCACAACAAACACTTGCTTGCTTGCTTATTTTCGACGCTAACAATAGACGGATAACGTGTACATGGCCTGAACAATTCATAGCGACATGTGAAACTTTCTTGTTCCTGTCTTTGTTGCTAGTTTAAATTAACCAGACATAATAGGCTAAAACACTGAATATATATCGAAATATACTTCATGCGATTTTTATGACTGCTGGTTAATTCTCTATTCAAAGGCTTATGAAACCTGACAAGTTAATATTTTATCAGTCACTGAGTATGAAATGCTTCTGAAGAGAATCTTGTCTATTGGCTGTGATGCATGGCATTTTAGCCTTAGTTGGATTTTCAACTTATGTCCTGTAGCTTGGCTATTAGCCTGTTTATGCCCAATATAATGTTACCTACTGCAATGGTGAGATCGTACACTGTGCAGGTTTTAACACTGTGCATTGTTAAGTTTTCTGGATCGTTGTGTGATCTATTTCACCACATTGCATTACACTCATTACACTACACGACCTGCACTGATAAGACCGTACAGGTCGAAACAGTGGTCACTGTCTACAAACAACTTATTGTTGTACTTGGCTGTTGCTTTTATTCTACATTGATTGTTTTCAAATATTATGCTGGTAACACGATGGCTAGTTCATCTTTTCACAATCATACATTGTGTCCAGCAAGAAAATAAATAACAAAAGCTCAAAAAACAACAACAACTTACTCATCTATTGCAGTAAGTGTTTGCAGGAATAATACATTTTGAACTTATTTTGAAAATATTTATGTCTCAAAAATACTCAAGCAAAACACTTCTGCCAAAGTTTTCTGTTATGCAATCAATAGTATTGGAACAGTGCAACGGAGTCTATGACCACCAGTATCGTAAGTGCAATATTGTCGATGAGTTTTCAAGCTCCACAACGCAAGTTCATTTCCTGTGCGTAATTTTTAATCTAGTATATTGTATACTATACAATATGCAATTTACAGTATACCTGTAGACCAGTCCCATCCCACAGCCCAATTGTGTTAACATGTGCAATCATCCTTACAATCGGTAAACCATGCTTCACAGGCATCAAGTGACAATGGAACGTTACGATACCGTTCAGTTCTGTACGAATTCGGTTTCTAGATGAAATCCACTCAGTGTTAGATTAATTTATTGTTTCTCAACTTTGTTAGGTTTTTTTTTTGGCTTTTGTTAGTAATTTGTGGATTCGATAAAAGTATGAGTTAAATTGAACATTATTCAGTTGAAATCTACTTTTTGTTTGGTGCTTCAAGAAATTTGGTTTCAATGTTTTAATCATTATTATTGTTATGATGTAAGTCACAGTATACGACATAACCAAAGAAGTTGAAAGGGTGGATCACGTCAAAACGCAATTCCTCAATCCCCAATCCCAAAGATAAGATATCCTATATGTGCAGATGTGTGAAATCGAAAGCACAAAATCTGTCAACTTTAGTTTTTATCCAATAACTTACTTAAATGATAAAACCTGATAGTTACGCAATGTACAACAAAGTTATAATTGAAAACAGAAAACTACACTGAACATTTTCGTCAACAAGATTGTCAACCTTGCCTCTGCGGACTCAAATAAAATATATGCATTTATATAAACAGTTTTGCATCTTTAAATAAAAATTTAGTAAAAATCTATAGGCTACAATATATATTCCTGATTTCACTACTCTCGATGCTTGGTTACAATAAAGTTATGTGGAAGTTACGTTTACATAATGTAGGTCTTTTCTTGTCACTTTGAGAAAATTGCTACCGAAAATAGCATCTGAGTGGCATCTTTGTTTTTTCATTGTTCAAAAATAATTGCTAGTTTCCATTACCCAACTGTTCATAAATCAAAAATGTTTCGAAACTGTTTCTTGTATTGTGCATAAGAGTCTATTCAAATGGTTTCAAATCGTGAGCGGTCTAGTCTGTTGTATGTAGTATACTGCACGTAGTACATTTTGATTTGAAATATTCGCATTTGGTTATTTGAGGGTTTTCGGTATATATATATATATATGCGCACTAACTTTGATGCGCCGTGAAAAAATTCTTCCCACCTAATTGCCTTACTTCAATAAAGACATGTTTAAATAGGTTTGATGTGATTTTATTGTCCTTGCCGCCTTTATTTCAGCTGTGTTATATAAGGTGGTCGTTTTGATCCAAAATGGTAACTTAGGACAGACTTATGAGAAGATCGTTTATCGAATTAAGCAAATGTTTGACTGGAAATTAAAAAAATGGCTCAATCCTTGACACATCCACGGACAAAACCTTGAACTGAATTCTTTAAAGTCTGCATTCAAACTAATAAAAAAGAAAATTAAAGTATTATTTGTTTTTTGCTTATTTTTATTCACAGGTTTGAAGAACTGCAATTAATACAACAATACATTCATTAACTGTTATTTATAACAACAATAAAACAACAGAGAATGTACAACCACTATAACAGTTTCAAAGGTCAAGTGGCCCAGTCAAAAAGAACATCTTCCTTGTTGTCACAGGGTTTTGGGTTCTAATACAATTTCTGTCATTTATGTTCCCTACGCAAAAACTTACAACGCTCCTACAAAGCAAAGAGACTTAAGGCATGAGCTGCATTATTTCCCCTAACTCGAAACAATACATAAAAAAACACTAATGCTATATAAAAAATTATATGCAAAAACGATCCAACGGAAAAGCTAGGGACTCATTGTGAACATAACGATTAAGCGTTGCATGCCCAACGAAGACAAAAATAAATAAACAAACAAACATAATGTTCAGAAATCTTATAGTAGAATTTAAAACCTCTATATTGGTATTGGGGCTGGTGGACGGTCATATTGGCAACTTTCATTAGGATTAGGTCTTGTTTCGTGGCTAATTTTCATTGGAATTTCATACACTGACTCTTTAACTGCATCCGGCTTGTTCTGATTTATATCTGCGACTTTGTTTGGTTGTTTGTTGGACCTGCAAATGCAAAAAACCTGCTTGAGATTTAAAAAAAAATGAATATTCTTTGCAAAATATTATATGAGCTGCATCTCTTAGCTGCCAATTGGTATCAGGTTTTGAAAAGTCGATATGGAAACGTTGGTTAAACAGCAACGGTGCAATTGTCTATTTAATGCAAAACTCTAGGCCAGGGCTGTATATTCGAAATAAATCAATACATTTTGCAGGCAATTCCCCACCAAAAAGAAAAAAGAAAAAAAAAATAGTTTGTTGTAGATTTTTGTTGAAGTTTGCTAGTTTACCTTTTCCTGTCCCAGTAAAACACGGCAATAAGGACAACAAGAACCAGAAAGAAAAATCCTGCCACGGCGCTTGGAACTGCAACTGCTACCAATCGGTATTCATTTGCTAAAACCAAGTGTTGTAATGTTAGCTAGGAATTGTTCATCATTAAGTAAATGTGCCCTATGTGGAGACCGTCTGATGCTACAGGGACTATACGCAATGTTATTGCTATTATTTTTTAGAAACATGCAGGATTTTAAAGTAGACTGTACTATAGTTCATAGGCGTGCTACCAAATTCAGTCATGCTATTGTTTCAATAGAAAATTTGCCTCCATAAAAAATTCGCGTGCTACCAACGTCAATCATGATATTGTTTCAATCGAAAATTTGCCTCTATTCAAAGATTCGGATTAAAGAATGAAGTTGGCTAATAAATAGCACTCGAAGCTTGCTGTAAACAATGCACCATAAGATCAACAAACTGGAACACCATAGCCCGGCTACAAAGCCCACTTGGTTAAAGTCTTGTCAATATCTGCATTTATGAAACCGTATATATGCTACAGCAGGTTAGCCTACATGAGTGTAGCTTAATTCTTTGTTATTGTTATTGCTTTGTACTCAACTTGTTTAATTGATTACTGTTACTTACTTGCTTTGGTGGGAGTTGGATTGCTAGGAGCAGAAATGATTCCTGTTTTCTTTGTTATCGTGCCTTGCGTAAAACAAAGTCAAGCGTTAATCTCAAGTAGCAACATAAAATCAGTGCGTGTAGAATAGTGATTATTTACATTTAAAAATATCCAGTATAAATTCAGTTTGGGACTCTAACATTTTGACTCTTACATCTCAGGGTGTTGTCAGTAAAACAATGACCAACTAAACGCAAAAAGCCACTTTTTTAATTTTGAATCCTTCTGCAAACGCCTGATTTTGTCATTGTGTTTGGTCATTGGTTTTCTCCAAAACTTTTAAATGGTCATTTATAAAACCAAGTTTAAAATTAAGGTATGTGCTCATTGTACGAATAATTTCTGCAACCTACTTTCTTTAGCCTTGTTAAAAGTTGAAACGGATTCTGTTTTCATTATTTGATTTGTGCCTTCTGTGGTTCCTGAAACAACAAACTAAATTACAGGCACACAAAAAGTGAGTGCTTAAAATAGTGATTATTCATTTTTCATAAAAAGGTCCAGTTAAGGCCGATATTTGGGTCACAATTTCTTGACAATTACTACCTAAATTTGTATACAAGCCCTATTGGTGAACAATATCCCACATTAAAAAAACGTTTAAAAGTCTTTTTTAAAACGGTTTGTATTTAAAACTAACAAAATCTACATTCGAAAAATATACACGAAGCAAACATTGAATATTTTTGCAAAACCTTGTTTAAATTTTTTGGTATAAGAAAAACCATTGCTTTAAAATCCATGCACATTATCATTTAATTGTGGTAGTTTCATTGTTATTATTGCTATTACGTCAAGCAACATGATTGTCAAACCACATAAAATATTTCTGTTTACCAGAATAGTCGTAATAGTTGTTGTCTCCAGGTTCATCATCCAACCCGTAATTTCCAAATCCTACCCCAGAGTAATAAACAGCCACAGATGTGGAAATATGCAAAATTAAAACAACACAAATAGCCAACTTCATTTTGTGTTCAGTACGCAATATGCAAAAACTACTTTCTGAAGAAAAATAGGTCCAAAAAAGGTTATGAAACACTAAGCAGGAGCCCCAAACCGCGCTTCAAAACTATAACTAATATATAGTTAGTTTCCTTTTTAAAGTTTAATCTATCCTTTAATTAAATCAAAACCTTTAAAACGGTGTAGTTGCAGCGTGTTTAGGAATTATCGCCTATTCAACCCGTAACAGTTTTTTGCACACCATAAGATTTAAACTCTGCGCAGCTGTTTCTAGGTGATGGTTCAGTGCAATTTTGTAGCTATGTGTTCTTTCACTAAGCGAACTATAAGGCTATGAACAATATGTTTTGTTTTTCTATGTTTGACGCTTACAAAAAATGCTTATACGTTTCATAACGTAAAACTTTCTATAATAACTGTGTAAAAATTGCTTTTTCCGTCTTTACTGAAAGCGACAACTTCTAACTATATCATCCATGCAACAATATTTGCCAGTTTTCATCACCCAATAAAGCTGGATTGTGCGCTCACACTTTGCCGAAACTATTTATTGTACTTTATGATGACTCAAGTCAATTCATGTAGTTTCGAAACTTGACAGGTAAATTTTTCATTAGACACAGTGTATGACCTTAGTCTGTTATCAAAGGAAGTCTCGACTTACTTTTAGTACAACCTATCAACCTCATAAATATTTTTAATATCACAGTAAAACTGCCAAGAAAACGTTCAATTTTGTCTACAAGTTTATTATGTATTGCAAATTTTAAAATATGTGTAAAAATTGCAAGGTCATGTAAGTTGCACAAGAATATATCACTGACTTTTAGCGTTTGTATAAAGTGACTGTGGTTTATAATTCCCGCACAGCCTCTTTTGTTAATGGAAATATAACGACTAATTGTTGAACCATAATATTGTTTTTTTTCTTTTTTTTACACCACATAAAAAACGAATGTAACAAAAACAAAAATGAAACATTTAGCATACAAAACATAAAGCTTATACCACGTTTGTTTGAAACAAAAATAAATCTCTCAACAGTTTTCATTGGGAATATGTCATACTCAAAGGCAGCGGAACTGTACACAAAGCATCCACCCATGCAAAAAAACAAAAACAATGGCTTAAGGCTAAAACGTTGGAAAGTGCAATTCAGTAATGGTACACAATTTATGGATCAAAGAGGAAATACATTTATAATAATCATTGCGATCGACTAGGACCCTTTGAAGTGTAAGGACCCATACAAAGCCATGGACTGACGAATATTACCATAACCCTTTTTTTCAGCCCTTTTTTTCTCTCCAGTTAGGCCTCGTGGATAAATAACTGCATTTAACATGCTCCGCCGACGCTGGACAGAACTGTTGGAAGGGGAAAAGCAGGTCGGTCAGATGGACAAGTTTGTTCAGTATCAGGTCCATTGTGGTAGCGTTTTTTCTCAAACACCGGAACTTCGTAAATTGGTTCTCCAGTTTCGGATGGAACTTCAGCTCTTGCGTTGTTTACTGGCCATGGGTTTCTCCTGTAACGTTCCCTGTTGGCACTGCAAAGTAAAAAAATAACTGTAACCTTGAATGAACCCTAAACTTAAAAGTGCATGAACTACATTTGTTTGCATTACACAGGCAGGAGCTTGGCCGAACGGTCTGGCGCGCCTGACCCATACACAGACATAAACAACCCTGATCGGGATTCGTCCCCGGGAGAGTCCTGGGTTCGAACCCCGTAAAAAAATGAAAAAAGGTGGTTAAACGTAATATCGGATTTGGTTATTCAATATATTCTACAAATCATTGTTTTTGACCCTTTGGCAACCTTTTTAAATAAGTCACTGGTTCTCATATCCTGGTTTTTAGCATATTTAATTATGCTAACGCTAATCATTTTAGCATCCCAGCACCCCTTACATTGGTTCCTCGGCAAATTGTGGGATGGAGTGAACTTGAGGTGTTAAGTTGAAGACTGGTACCGGGTCTGTGCTATTGGGTGCTCTATTCGCCCTGCAAATACAAAACATGTGTGAAATAGAAATTTGTAAAGCCATACATCTCACCCAAATTGTTTGTACAAGTTGTATTAAAAATTGTGTTGGTTGCAATGCAATTTCACAAATCCTAAATGAGAGTTTCTAACTTTTGTCTTTACGCTCTTAAGCCAACGATGACAATGTCGACTGCAAAGGCGCGCAAAATTTCCATCATTGGTTACTGAGTTAGGGACATGAAAAGTTACAAAATGTGACAAAAAACTCCCTTTCGGCCGAAAATCACGTTTTGTAGCGGGCTATAGAGAAGTCCAATTGGCCTCTAAATGTGCACATGCGTTAAAGTTGATTATATCAGTTATCCTAATCTTGCTGTGCGTACGGTCAGCAGTTCTTATTCCTTAAACGTGCAAATTTTTGGAGCACCAGATAGCAGCAGGTGCATTTCTGGTTTAAGCAAAGTTCTTCAGAACATCTGGCCTAGTTTAACTACAACGTAATCACCCAACTGTTTTCGTTGTTGGTTACCATTCCTTTTAGCAAAGTTTGCTTTTTTACTTTCTTCTCTTCCGGCAAAGCACAACGATTACGATCACAAGAACAATGAGAAGGATTTCTCCCACGGAACATGAGATTGCAATTATCAACGTCTGGTCATCTATTAAAGTTGAAACGTTCGTTAGTGATTACAATTGATAAATTTAAGGAAAAAGGCACAATCTGAATAGAACAGGGCAA
This sequence comes from Phallusia mammillata, assembly GCF_965637545.1. Classification (NCBI taxonomy): domain Eukaryota; kingdom Metazoa; phylum Chordata; class Ascidiacea; order Phlebobranchia; family Ascidiidae; genus Phallusia; species Phallusia mammillata. The sequence continues at coordinate 24,119,259 of NC_137255.1, forward strand.
TGTCATTTCAATACCAAGGACAAGTCGCAGACACATGACACGTAAATTTGAAAAAGTTTTGTATTATTAGTATTTTTTACTGCTTACTAGTTTGAGGAGCCTTTACAGTGGTCTCTGGAACATAAGAAAATAAATGTTATTTTAGAGCAGGCAACCGCAGTCGGCAACCGCAGATCCGCGGCCCACTGCGACGAGTTCGTTACCATGCTGTATAATTTTTCGGGTTAAATGCTTTAAAACATTTTGCCCATATATCACAGGATAATAAACTAATAAAATTTCACTTTCAAAAGCGGTCCGCAGAGCAAAAAAGGTTGCCACACCTTGTTTTAGAAAAACCGCGTTTATTGATGATTTTTCTGTTTTTCCATTTTTTTGCTAAGTTTGTCTCAAAAACGATTTTGCTACGTTTCATTGGATAGACGTTGATGTTGAAAGTGTTTTTTGACAACTGCTTTCAAAAAATTTCAGTTTACCACGTTTTTAAAATACAAACCAAATATAATATTGCTCGTTTCATTGGACTGCGTCTAATCCAGTGGTTCTTAACCGGTGGGAAATTTAATGTTTTCAGAGGGAAATTATGTAAGTCAGGTAACCAAACTTTTGGCCCAAGGGTCGAACCCGGCTTTGAATTAGTCGTTGAAAGTTACTTTCCTAAAATTTTTCCGCAACAACATGTTAGATTAATTTTTAACCTAGTTTTACAAGACGCCTAAAAATACAAGGCCGTTTGTTACATCACATACATGTCTGATAGTATCAATGACTGTGCTATTGTGCGCGAATAAAGGCCTTTCCTTTGTTGATTGTGATGCAATAAATGACTATTGCAAGCAGAGGAAACTCTATAATATTCCATAAGCTTTATTCTCTCATAGAAACACTATTTAAACTGAATAAGATTGTAGTATATAACTTTGGGGTTCCAGACCAAATTGCTTCACCAAATTATTTCATTTAAAGAATATTTTTTTTGTTAACGGCACAAAACATCATTATAAAAATAACAAAGGGAAAAATTCAAACTTGGTGATTGACTTTAGTGGGAAACCACACCAAAGAGGTTAAGAACCACTGAGATAGACCTTGATACCGAAAGTGTTTTTTTTTCACAACTGTTTTTAAAAAATTTCAGTTTACCACATGTTTCAAATACAAACCAAATATGATATTGCTCGGAATATAGAAAACGACTTTTTGTATTTTTAAACAAAATTGTATGAAATTTTTTTTAGTATGAATCCGTAATTACCTTTAAAGTCCGTGGTTGTCCCTGGAGTAGTAAATGTGTTTGGACGAATATTTCAAAAACATAGAGGAAAAACAATGATTGATATTCAATGATGTTTTTGCAACAACACTTATGGAATTATGTAAGACAGTTAACACATTGAAAGCCATTTCGTACCAAGACACAGTTTTTTTTAAAGTTTTTTTTGAGGTTTCGATTTTCAAATACGGTTTTGTTAATGTCAATCTTAACCCATATGTAAAAACAAACGATATAAGCAAGAAAAGGAAAAAAAAACGTTATGCAAATCTGTTTTACCTTTAAGAGTTCTTTGGCAGATATATCTAGCACTTGATGGACATAACGATGCGCTTATCTCCAAATAACTAGTGGGAGATGATTTCGAAATTTTGCTGCAATAGTCATTCCCAGTTCGAACATAAAACTCTTTTTCTGTAAGCACAAGTTTGTGGGTTTGAACAATACGATATGCACCAAAGTTGTAACAGTTAATAAACCTGTGTATCAGACAAACCCAGCCCACATCCGTTTTCTACAAAACATGAATTGCTCTCAAAGCTTTAATGTAAACAAAATAATAATAATAACTCGGTTGGTTTAGAGTTGGATGAGGGTGGAACTTATGGGCCACAACTCGAAGGCGCAAGCCTGAAACCCGTGTAGTTTTGCAAAACCAAAACCATATCCAATTTGGCGGACACAACCTGTTCAACCACAATCAAAAAAGTAATTGTGGCAGAGTATGAGTTCAGACCCGGTAATTGAGAAACATTAAGCCGAAAATTAAACCACAGGTTCGAATTCTGCAACTCCCAGATAATCTAAAAACCGTTTTTTAGTTGACCCACATTATTTTTCACCTAAATTTGAGGCTGGCACAAAATTTGACAAACATAATTTTTTTAATAAATATTTGTTAGCCCGCATCAAAAATAACCTAATTTATGAAAACGAAACCGGAATTTATGAGAACAAAAAATTAACTAAATTAGCTGAATAGGATTTGCGTTTACAAACTGGTAACAGTTTAAACTTTGAAAAATCTCATAGCTGCATAATTGCATTAATTTCACCAAACCGGAACCAGTAAATATTGGTTACTTACTGGAAGAAAAAAAAAGAAATGTTGATGGCTTTGGAAGAAACCCTTGAAGAAAGTGAAGAAGGCGATTTGATTGTACACTCGCTATCTTTGCATTTAGCTTTGAGCATTCTTTCTCAGCTTGATTATACGAATAGACTTTGTCGGACCCAATATAATACTCGTTTCCATCAAATGAATGCCAAGTTTGGGCGGAACATGAATGCCAAATTCCAACCACGAAAAGCATTAGGTGTATATTGTTTGCCATATGTACAGTGTCGAATATTAAGCTGTAAAAAACGCATAAATGCATAGGTGTTTCGACGAATATCAGCAACTACCTATAACTTGTTTTTCAAGTGGTTTGTGTAACAATCTTCAAGGAGTAGAGATTTTCGTTTTTGTGCTGATCCGAGCCGTCGCAGCTTTATGAACGTTTTTATCGTTAAGAGAGTTGTCAGCGGTCCTTAAGTTGCGTTCTGGACCCGAAAGTGCAAGCCAGAAACCCGACTCGCACTCGATTTAAAAAAATACAAAGTTGGAACTAGGCCTGAAATTTGGTAAAAATGCGGCTAAAATGCCGAATGTAAACACAGGTCCAAATCAAGATCGTTTTATTACAACTTATGTCTGAACTCAACCCAAATGCGTAAATCCTGGCCCGACTTACAACTCTGCTTTATTTAAATTTGACAAGTTAGTTATTTTAAGCATTTTGTTTCATCAAACAACATTTCTGTTATCCCCTTCGTACCATGCACCATCGACTAGTCTAAATAGCAAAGCTTCCCGTTCGTAAACATAACTGAATTAAATATATTGATCTAAAGTAACGGTATCTCAGAATAAGCCCTTCAAGCGCAATACAAAAAACAACAACCTTGCAATCAAGTCCAAATCTTGTTTCGAATATAATTATTTTTTGTACATAAGATTTCAATAATTCTGTAAGAAAGTGCTAAACTAATTTTTATTTAAAACTCTTTCTGTGTTGCTAAGATGAGAAAAAATCTAAAATAAAGCCTAATTGCTTGGTCTCTACTTTACACACAATAAACGCTTACTTGCTCGTTTTCGACGCTAAAACAATAAACGGATAAAACGTGTACATGGCGTAAATCATTTTATAGCGAAACTTTCTCGTTCCTGCCTTACCGAAAGCAATACCACAATAGGTGTGAACTTTTGTTGTTGCCAGTTTATATTAACCTGACATGAGGTCAATACACTAAATATATGTCGGACATGCGTCTTGCATTTTGTATGACTGGTAATTCTCTGTTCAAAAGCTTAGGGAACGTGACAGGTAAATTTTTTATCAGTCACTGAGTATTAATTGCTTCTGAAGAGAATCTTATCTATTAGTTACAAAGCATGGCATTTCAGCCTGTAAGACCTAATAACCTGAAGGTCCGTACCTTGGCTATTAGCCTGTTTATGCCCATTATATTGTTGCCAGCTGCACTGATATGACTGTACAGGTCGAAACACTGTGTCAAGTTTTCTGGTTCGCTGTGTGATCTATTTCACACAATGGCATCGAACCTCCACTACACTATCCTTATCAAACTCGGTGTATAGTTGCTTAACGACATCTTGTAAATCTGTGACAATCTTTGGTAGATTTTCCCTGGCAGCCATATTTAGATGATGCCACACATCAGAAGTTTACTTAGAAACCCTCAGTGCTCATTAGAGAAGTAATTACCTGGTGGACAGCTAATACAGGATTACATACCAACTGCACTTTATGCATAGCTTCAATAGCTCACAACACCAAACAGCAAATGTCTTGTCGCCAGCTGCACCAATAAGACCGTTTCGGTCGAAACGGTGGTCACTGTCTACAACCAACCTAATATTCTACTGAGGCGTTGCTTTTATTCTACGTTAATTGTTTCCATATATTAGGCCTGCAACACGACGTATACGTAAAGTTTAAAAATTTAAACACTGTTTCAAAAACCAATTCACTTATCTATTGAGTTTTAGTGTTTTAGATAAGTTTTGAAACTTTCATTTATGTTCTCAAATATGTTCAATCAAAAGACCTAATCTGTTAAATTTTTAAATTAAGTTTTCTGGTATGCGATCAATTAGTATTGGATCAGTAAAACGGAGATTATGGTCATCAGTGTCGAAAGTACAATATTATCGATGAGTTTTCCAGCACCATAACGTAAGTTCATTTTCTTGGCGTAATGTGCTGCCACCTAACGACAAAAACAATGAAGCTTTACGTGGTATCAACTATCAATGAGTATAAAACTTAAATTATCTTTTATAAAAAAAATCTCTTTTATAAAAACCTGTGGGAATTTGTAACCATGAGCGATGACTTTCAAATGATTTAATACTGCGTTAACCAATTTTACAATGCGTGAGCCAAAGAACTTTTTTATAGAGAAAACACCATGCAGACGCGTCAGTAATCATTGAAGCAGGCTGTCCATCGAGCTATAGAACACGGTATATAAAGCACTTAAACGGTAAAAAAAAACGATCAATGCCAGGTGTGGTAAGTGATGTCAGACGAAATTGGCGATTAGAAATGTTGCGTTGACAAACGATAAGAACCGGAGATGTTTGTCAGCTATATGACAGATGTAAGGGCATGGAAACTGTGTCAATGTTAAGCTTGGGGTCGTGCTTGTTAATAGAAAGCGATTCGACAAACAACAGTCTGATGCAGTCTTGGCTAAAGGGATTCGTATGCAAAATGTGTATGTTGGCCATTTACTTGGTTTTGGTCTCCCTAAATGAATATTAATGATTATCATTAAAACTTAAGGGAAAACTGTTTAAGTTTGGAGTGAATAAACAGATTTTGCATTTTGTAGTTGTATTTTAAGTCCTAAGAAACAGTGACACAACCGGTAAGATATGTATGAAATGTATGTTAAAGGTCAACAAACGCTTATGTACGACAAGGTGAAGTAATAATGTTTGTTTCATTTTGTTGCGACCATGAGGTTCACGAATTAAATCCCGTCGTAACTGCTTTGTCAAACTTAAAAATTTGTTGTTCACCTTTCAAGCAAATAAACTTTAGGTTAAGACTGTGACTGAAACAGACAGAAACCTAGAAATACAAACTGAGCCACAGCAAAGTCTAAACCAAAAGATTGTGGACACGTGATAAGAAGCACACCACCGCCACTGGTCGGCAGACAATTGAGATTCGAACCCACGACTGGAAAGGCTCAGTTGTGGGTTCGAATCTCACCGCGGGCTGGATTTTTCTACTCTACTCCTTGCCGCAAGGGAATGGTTGGCAGATAGGCTTGTATAGGTACAACCCCATCAATAGGCCTGACGTACTTTGAATGCTAGGCTTTACAAAATGACCTAATTTTTAATCTAGTATATTGTATACTACACAATACAATTTATAGTATACCTGTAGACCAGTCCCATCCCACAGCCCAATTGTGTTTGCATGTGTAATCATCCTTGCAATTGTTAAACCAAGCTTCACAGGCATCAAGTGACAATGGAACGTTACGATACCGTTCAGTTCTGTACGAATTCGTTTTCTAGACGAAATCCACTCAGTGTTAGAATAATTTATTGTTTCTCAACTTTGTTAGGTTTCAAACTGTTTTGGGCTTTTGTTAATCATTTGTGGATTCGATAAAAGTATGAGTTAAATTGAACATTATTCAGTTGAAATCTACTTTTTGTTTGGTGCTTCAAGAAATTTGGTTTCAATGTTTTATTCATTATTATTGTTATGATGTAAGTCAAAGTATACGACATAACCAAAGGAGTTGAAAGGGTTGATCATGTCCAAAACGCATTTCCCTAATCCCCAATCCAAAAGATAAGACATCCCATATGTGCAGATGTCTGAAATCGAAAGCACTTTGTCAACTTTATTTTTTATCCAAGACTTACTTCAAAGATAGTTGCGCAATTTAAATAAAAATTTAGTAAAAATCTGTAGGCTACAATATATATTCCTGGTTTCACTACTCTCGATGCTTGGTTGCAAAAAAATTATGTGGAAGTTACGTTTACATAATGTAGATCTTTTCTTGTCACTTTGAGAAAATTTCTCCCGAAAATAGCATCTGAGTGGCATCTTTGTTTGTCATTGTTCCAAAAATTTGTTAGTTTCCATGACTCAACTGTTCATAAATCAAAAATGTTTCGAAACTGTTTTGTACATAAGAGTCTATTCAAAAGGTTGCCAATCGTGGAAGGTTAACTGTTGATCAGCCACTGTGGGTAGGAGTTTTGCTTGCTTTTTGAAGCAATTGTCTATGTCGAAGTACTTGAATGTTTGGCTGAAAATTAAAAGATTTGCCTAAAATCCTTGACAGACTTTCCAACAAAAACTTAATCTTAGTTCTTATTAGGTATAAGTCTGCTTTCAAACCACTGATCAAAACTGCTTAATAATTATTTTCTGCATGGTTTGGCGGACCAACGATCTGTGCTTTTACTAATACAAAAGTATGTGGTAACTAACAAAACCTTACTGTTAATTTTTTTGTTCAAACAAATTCAAAATTCAAAACGTAATATTCGACACAGAAATTGTTTATTCACAGGTTTTGAAGAACTGCAATTAATACAACAATACATTAATTAACTGTATTTTACAATACCAATGAAACAATAGGAAAAGTGCAAACACTAGAACAGTTTCAAAGGCCAAGTGGCCGAGTCACAAAGCACATCTTCGCTATTGACACGTTTTTAACATAAAAAAATACATAAAAAGTACATAAAAAACGCAATGAAAAATCCGATCCAACGGAAAATCCTAACGGCGGAGTCATTGTGAGCATAACAGTTTAAGCATTTCCCGCCTAACCAGGATAAAAATAAACAAACAAAATGTTCAGAAATCTTATAGTGTTTTAGTAGAATTTAAAAACTCTTTCTTGGTATGGGGGCGGGTGGGCGATCATATTGGCAAATTTCATAAGGATTAGGTCTTGTTTCGTGGCTAGTTTTCATTGGAATTTCATACACCGACTCTTCAACTGCATTCGGCTTGGTCTGATTTCTATCTGTGGCTTTGTTTGGTTGTTTGTTGGACCTGCCAATGCAAAAAAAACTCTTTGAGAATTTTTTTTGAAACTGAAAACTGAATATTCTTTACAAAACATTGTATGAGCTGCATCTCATGACTGCGAAATCGTATCGGGTTCTGAAAAGTCGATATGGAAACGTTGGTTAAACAGCAACGGTGCAATTGTTTATTTAAAGTAAAACTTCAGGCCAGGGCTTTATATTCACCATAAAGTATATTCAAAATGAATCAACGCATTTTGCAGGCAATTCCCCACCAAAATAATAAAAATAAAAACAACAACACAATAGTTCGTTGTAGATTTTGGTTGAAGTTTGCTAGTTTACCTTTTCCTGTCCCAGTAAAACACAGCAATAAGGACAACAAGAACCAGAAAGAAAAATCCTGCCACGGCGCTTGGAACTGCAACTGTTACCAATCGGTATTCATTTGCTAAAACCAAGTGTGGTAATGTTAGCTAGTAATAGATAATCATTAAATGTGCCATGTGTGAACGTCTTAAACTTACAGCATTTAATACAGTGCCGTTGGTATTATTTTTTATAAACCTGTAGGATTTTAAAGTAGACTATAGGATATTTTAGGCGTGCTACCAACATCAATCCTGCTATTGTTTCAGTCGAAATTTTTCCTCCATAAAAAGATTCATTCAAAGAGTGACGTTGACTGATAAATAGCAGTCGAAGTTAGCTGTAAACAATGCACCATAATACTAACAATATGGCTACAGCAAGTTGATTATTGCTTTCATCACGTAAATAAATGAATTGAATTGAATTGAATTGAATTTGTACTCAAATTGTTTAAACGATTACTGTTACCTACTTGCTTTGCTGGTAGTTGGATTGTTATGAGTTGAAACGAATCTTGTTTCCATTATTTGGTTTGTAGCTTCTGTGGTTTCTATAGAATAACAAGCAAAGTCGATCTTTACAGGTACACAAAAACTGAGTGCCTAAAATAGTGATTGTTTATAAAAAAATGTCTTTTTTAAACGGTTTTGTATTGAAAACTAACAAAATCTATATCAGAAAAATATACACGAAGCAAACATTGGATATTTTTCGCAAAAACTTGTTTAAATTTTTTGCTATAAAAAACATTGCTATAAAATCCACGCACATCATTATTTAATTGTGGTAGTTTCATTGTTGTTTTGCTATTACGTCAAGCAATATGAATGTCAAACTAAATAAAACATTTCTGTTTACCATAAAAGTCGTCGTTGTTGTCTCCGGGTTCATCATCAAACCCGTTGTTTTCAAACCCTGACCCAGAATAACCATATCCTAGCCCAGAGTAATAAACAGCCACAGATGTGGAAATATGCGAAATTAAAACAACACAAATAGCCAACTTCATTTCGTGTTCAGTACGCAATATGCAAAAACCACTTTCTGAAGAAAAATAGTTCCAAAAAAGGTTATGAAACACTAAGCAGGAGCCCCAAAACGCGCTTCAAAACTATAACTGATATATAGTTAGTTTCCTTTTTAAGGTTTAATCTATCGTTTAATTCAATCAAAACCTTTAAAACGGTGTAGCTGCGGCGCGTTTAGGAATTATCCCCAATTCTGTCCTTAACTATTTTTTGCACACCATAAGATTTAAACTTTGCGCAGCTGTTTCTAGGTGATGGTTAAGTGCAATTTTGTAGCTATGTGTTCTTTCACCAAGCGAACTATAAGGCTATGAACAATATGTTTTGTTTTTCTATGCTTGAAGCTTACAAAAAATGTTTATACGTTTCATAACGTTAAACTTTCCATATTAACTGTGTGAAAATTGCTTTTTCCGGCTATACTGAAAGCGACAACTTCTAACTATATTATCCATGCAACAATATTTGCCAGTTTTCATCAGCTAATAAGGCTGCATGGTTTGTGCGCTCACAGTTTTTACCGAAACCATTCCTATGACTCAAGTCAATTCATGTAGTTTCGAAACTTGACAGGTTAATTGTTCATTATACACTGTGTATGATTTTTGTCTGTTTTTAAAGGAAGTCTCAAACTACTTTTAGTACATCCTACCAATCACATAAATATTTTAATATCACGGTAAAACTGCCAGGAAAACGGTCAATTTTGTCTACAAGTTTATTATTTATTGCAAATTTTAAAATTAGGCGCACGTGTAAAAATTGCAAGGTCATGTAAGTTGCAGAAGAATATATCAATGACATTTAGCGTTTGTAAAATGTGGCTGTGGTTTATAATTCCCACACAGCCTCTTCTGTTAATGGAAATAAAAATACTCATTGTTGAACCCTAGTATTGTTTCTTTTTTTTACACTACATAAAAAACAAATATAACAAAAACAAAAATGAAACATTTATCATACACAAAGTAAAGCTTTAACCCCTTTTTGTTTAAATATAAAAACAAACTTACATATATCGATAGTTTTCAATAGAAATTTGTCGTACGCAAGGGCAGCGGAACAAAGCATTCACCCATGCAAAAAACAAACAATTGGATAAGGCTAAAACGTTGGAAAGCGCAATTCAATAATCGTACACAGTTTATGAATCAAAGAGAAAATACATCTATAGTAATCATTGCGTTACATTAAGACCCTTTGAAGTGTAAAGGCCCATAAAAGCCAAAAACTGAGGAATATTACCATTTAAAAAACAAGCTATAGGCAACTAATAGAAGACTCCATTGTGACTTTAGTTGAAAAATATTGCTGCTCTTTGTCACATGATTTCATTTTTTTGACAAATTTAGAGTTCACAAGTAGGCTAGTTTCGACTGCAATTAATATACACCACCGACACTGGATGCAACTTTTGGAAGAGGAAAAGCAGGTCGGTCAAAAGGATAAGTTTGTTCAGTATCAGGTCAATTGTGGTAGCGTTTTTTCTCAATCACCGGAACTTCGTAAATTGGTTCTTCAGTTTCGGCTGAAGCTGCAGTTCTTGCGTTGTTTACTGGCCATTGGTTTCTCCTGTAACGTTCCCTGTTGGCACCGCAAATTAAAAAAATAACTGTAACCTTGAATGAACCCAAACTTTAAAAGTGCATGAACTACATTTGTTTGCATTACACATATGTCATAAAATGAAAGAAGGTGGTTAAACAAATATCGGTCATGGTTATTCAATATATTCTACAAATCATTGTTTTTGACCCTTTGCCAACCTTTTTCAATAAGTCACTGCTTCTAATATCCTGGTTTTTAGCATAATTGATTATGCTAACGCTAATCATTTTAGCATCCTAGCACCCCTTACATTGGTTCCTCGGCAAATTGTGGGATGGCGTGAACTTGAGGCGTTAAGTTGAAGACTGGTACCGGGTCTGTGCTATTGGGTGCTCTATTCGCCCTGCAATGCGAAACATGTGTGAAAAGAATGTTGTTAAACACAATAGAACTCACCCTCATTGTTTGCATAAGTTACATTATAAATTGTTTCGGTTGCAATGCAATTTCACAAACCCTAAATGAGAGTTTCTAACTTTTGTCTATACGCCTTTAAACCAACGATGACAACATCGACTGCAAAGGCGCGTAAAAATTCTATCATTGGTTACTGAGTTAGGGACATGAAAAGTTACAAAATGTGACAAAAAACTCCCTTTCGGCCAAAAATCACGTTTTGTAGCGGGCGATAGAGAAGTCCAATTGGGCTCTAAATGTGCACATGCGTTAAAGTTGATTATATCAGTTATCCTAATCTTGCTGTGCGTACGGTCAGCAGTTCTTATTCCTTAAACGTGCAAATGTTCGGAGCACCCGATAGCAGCAGGTACATTTCTGGTTTAAGCAAAGTTCTTCAGAACATCTGGCCTAGTTTAACTATTAACGTAATCACCCAACTGTTTTCGTTGTTGGTTACCAATCCTTTTAACAAAGTTTGCTTTTTTACCTTCTTCTCTTCCGGCAAAGCACAACGATTACGATCACAAGAACAATGAGAAGGATTCCTCCCACGGAACATGAGATTGCAATTATCAACGTCTGGTCATCTATTAAAGTTGAAACGTTTTACAATTGATAAATTGTGATTACAATTGAAATTTAAGCAAAAAGACATAATATGTATTAAGCAGGACAATGCCATTTCAATACCAAAGACAAGCCGCAGAAACATAACACGCAAATTTAAAAACTTTTGTATTGTTAGTATTTTTTACTGCTTACTAGTTTGAGGAGCCTTTACAGTGGTCTCTGGAACATAAGAAAATAAATGTTATTTTAGAGCAGGCAACCGCAGTCGGCAACCGCAGATCCGCGGCCCACTGCGACGAGTTCGTTACCATGCTGTATAATTTTTCGGGTTAAATGCTTTAAAACATTTTGCCCATATATCACAGGATAATAAACTAATAAAATTTCACTTTCAAAAGCGGTCCGCAGAGCAAAAAAGGTTGCCACACCTTGTTTTAGAAAAACCGCGTTTACACGTTTTTAAAATACAAACCAAATATAATATTGCTCGTTTCATTGGACTGCGTCTAATCCAGTGGTTCTTAACCGGTGGGAAATTTAATGTTTTCAGAGGGAAATTATGTAAGTCAGGTAACCAAACTTTTGGCCCAAGGGTCGAACCCGGCTTTGAATTAGTCGTTGAAAGTTACTTTCCTAAAATTTTTCCGCAACAACATGTTAGATTAATTCTTAACCTAGTTTTACAAGACGCCTAAAAATACAAGGCCGTTTGTTACATCACATACATGTCTGATAGTATCAATGACTGTGCTATTGTGCCCAAATAAAGGCCTTTCCTTTGTTGATTGTGATGCAATAAATGACTATTGCAAGCAGAGGAAACTCTATAATATTCCATAAGCTTTATTCTCTCATAGAAACACTATTTAAACTGAATAAGATTGTAGTATATAACTTTGGGGTTCCAGACCAAATTGCTTCACCAAATTATTTCATTTAAAGAATATTTTTTTTGTTAACGGCACAAAACATCATTATAAAAATAACAAAGGGAAAAATTCAAACTTGGTGATTGACTTTAGTGGGAAACCACACCAAAGAGGTTAAGAACCACTGGGATAGACCTTGATACTGAAAGTGTTTTTTTTTTCACAACTGTTTTTATAAATTTTCAGTTTACCACGTGTTTCAAATACAAACCAAATATGATATTGCTCGGAATATAGCAAACGACTTTTTGTTTTTTAAACAAAATTGTATGAAATGTTTTTTTAGTATGAATCCGTAATTACCTTTAGAGTCCGTGGTTGTCCCTGGAGTAGTAAATGTGTTTGGACGAATATTTCAAAAACATAGAGGAAAAACAATGATTGATATTCAATGATGTTTTTGCAACAACACTTATGGAATTATGTGAGACAGTTAACACATTGAAAGCCATTTCGTAGCAAGACACAGTTTTTTTTAAGTTTTTTTTTAAGGTTTCGATTTTCAAATACGGTTTTGTCAATGTCAATCTTAACCCATGTAAAAACAAACGATATAAGCAAGAAAAGGAAAAAAAAAACGTTATGCAAATCTGTTTTACCTTTAAGAGTTCTTTGGCAGATATATCTAGCACTTGATGGACATAACGATGCGCTTATCTCCAAATAACTAGTGGGAGATGATTTCGAAATTTTGCTGCAATAGTTATTCCCAGTTCGAACATAAAACTCTTTTTCTGTAAGCACAAGTTTGTGGGTTTGAACAATACGATATGCACCAAAGTTGTAACAGTTAATAAACCTGTGTATCAGACAAACCCAGCCCACATCCGTTTTCTACAAAACATGAACTCATAGCTTTAATGTAAACAAAATAATAATAATAACTCGGTTGGTTTAGAGTTGGATGAGGGTGGAACTTATGGACCACAACTTGAAGGCGCAAGCCTGAAACCCGTGTAGTTTTGCAAAACCCAAACCATATCCAATTTGGCGGACACAACCTGTTCAACCACAATCAAAAAAGTAATTGTGGCAGAGTATGAGTTCAGACCCGGTAATTGAGAAACATTAAGCCGAAAATTAAACCACAGGTTCGAATTCTGCAACTCCCAGAACATCTAAAACCGTTTTTTAGTTGACCCACATTATTTTTCACCACTATTTGAGGCTGGCACAAAATTTGACAAACATAATTTTTTTAATAAATGTTTGTTAGCCCGCATCAAAAATAACCTAATTTATGAAAACGAAACCGGAATTTATGAGAACAAAAAATTAGCTAAATTAGCTGAATAGGATTTGCGTTTACAAACTGGTAACAGTTTAAACTTTGAAAAATCTCATAGCTGCATAATTGCATTAATTTCACCAAACCGGAACCAGTAAATAAAGGTTACTTACTGGAAGAAAAAAAAAGAAATGTTGATGACTTTGGAAGAAACCCTTGAAGAGAGTAAAGAAGGCGATTTGATTGTACACTCGCTATCTTTGCATTTAGCTTTGAGCATTCTTTCTCAGCTTGATTATACGAATAGACTTTGTCGGACCCAATATAATACTCGTTTCCATCAAATGAATGCCAAGTTTGGGCGGAACATGAATGCCAAATTCCAACCACGAAAAGCATTAGGTGTATATTGTTTGCCATATGTACAGTGTCGAATATTAAGCTGTAAAAAACGCATAAATGCATAGGTGTTTCGACGAATATCAGCAACTACCTATAACTTGTTTTTCAAGTGGTTTGTGTAACAATGTTCAAGGAGTAGAAATTTTCGTTTTTGTGCTGATCCGAGCCGTCGCAGCTTTATGAACGTTTTTATCGTTAAGAGAGTTGTCAGCGGTCCTTAAGTTGCGTTCTGGACCCGAAAGTGCAAGCCAGCAACCCGACTCGCACTCGATTTAAAAAAATACAAAGTTGGAACTAGGCCTGAAATTTGGTAAAAATGCGGCTAAAATGCCGAATGTAAACACAGGTCCAAATCAAGATCGTTTTATTACAACTTATGTCTGAACTCAACCCAAATGCGTAAATCCTGGCCCGACTTACAACTCTGCTTTATTTAAATTTGACAAGTTAGTTATTTTAAGCGTTTTGTTTCATCAAACAGTATTTCTGTTATCCCCTTTGTACCATGCACCATCGACTTGTCTAAATAGCAAAGCTTCCCGTTCATAAACATAACTGTATTAAATATATTGATCTAAGGTAACGGTATCTCAGAATAAGCCCTTCAAGCGCAATACAAAAAACAACAACCTTGCAATCAAGTCCAAATCTTGTTTCAAATATAATTATTTTATGTACATAAGAATTCAATAATTCTGTAAGAAAGTGCTAAACTAATTCTTATTTACAACTCTTTCTGTGTTGCTAAGATGAGAAAAAAATCTAAAATAAAGCCTAATTGCTTGGTCTCTACTTTACATACAATAAACGCTTACTTGCTCGTCTTCGACGCTAAAACAATAAACGGATATAACGTGTGGCGTAAATCATTTTATAGCGAAACTTTCTTGTTCCTGCCTTACCGAAAGCAATACCACAATAGGTGTGAACTTTTGTTGTTGCCAGTTTATATTAACCTGACATGAGGTCAATACACTAAATATATGTCGGACAAGCGTCTTGCATTTTGTATGACTGGTAATTCTCTATTCAAAAGCTTAGGGAACGTGACAGGTAAATTTTTTATCAGTCACTGAGTATTAATTGCTTCTGAAGAGAATCTTATCTATTAGTTACAAAGCATGGCATTTCAGCCTGTAAGACCTAATAACCTGAAGGTCCGTACCTTGGCTATTAGCCTGTTTATGCCCATTATATTGTTGCCAGCTGCACTGATATGACTGTACAGGTCGAAACACTGTGTCAAGTTTTCTGGTTCGCTGTGTGATCTATTTCACACAATTGCATCGAACCTTGATTACACTATCCTTATCAAAATCGGTGTATAGTTGCTTGACGACATCTTGTAAATCTGTGACAATCTTTGGTAGATTTTCCCTGGCAGCCATATTTAGATGATGCCACATATCAGAAGTTTACTTACAAACCCTCAGTGCTCATTAGAGAAGTAATTACCTGGTGGACAGCTAATACAGGATTACATACCAACTGCACTTTATACATAGCTTCAATAGCTCACAACACCAAACAGCAAATGTCTTGTCGCCAGCTGCACTAATAAGACCGTTTAGGTCGAAACGGTGGTCACTGCCTGCAACCAACCTATTATTCTACTGAGGCGTTGCTTTTATTCTACGTTAATTGTTTCCATATATTAGGCCTGCAACACGACGTATACGTAAAGTTTAAAAATTTAAACACTGTTTCAAAAACCAATTCACTTATCTATTGAGTTTTAGTGTTTTAGATAAGTTTTGAAACTTTCATTTATGTTCTCAAATATGTTCAATCAAAAGACCTAATCTGTTAAATTTTTAAATTAAGTTTTCTGGTATGCGATCAATTAGTATTGGATCAGTAAAACGGAGATTATGGTCATCAGTGTCGAAAGTACAATATTATCGATGAGTTTTCCAGCTCCACAACGTAAGTTCATTTTCTTGGCGTAATGTGCTGCCACCTAACGACAAAAACAATGAAGCTTTACGTGGTATCAACTATCAATGAGTATAAAACTTAAATTATCTTTTATAAAAAAATTCTCTTTTATAAAAACCTGTGGGAATTTGTAACCATGAGCGATGACTTTCAAATGATTTAATACTGCGTTAACCAATTTTACAATGCGTGAGCCAAAGAACTTTTTTATAGAGAAAACACCATGCAGACGCGTCAGTAATCATTGAAGCAGGCTGTCCATCGAGCTATAGAACACGGTATATAAAGCACTTAAACGGTAAAAAAAACGATCAATGCCAGGTGTGCTAAGTGATGTCAGACGAAATTGGCGATTAGAAATGTTGCGTTGACAAACGATAAGAACCGGAGATGTTTGTCAGCTATATGACAGATGTAAGGGCATGGAAACTGTGTCAATGTTAAGCTTGGGGTCGTGCTTGTTAATAGAAAGCGATTCGACAAACAACAGTCTGATGCAGTCTTGGCTAAAGGGACTCGTATGCAAAATGTGTATGTTGGCCATTTACTTGGTTTTGGTCTCCCTAAATGAATATTAATGATTATCATTAAAACTTAAGGGAAAACTGTTTAAGTTTGGAGTGAATAAACAGATTTTGCATTTTGTAGTTGTATTTTAAGTCCTAAGAAACAGTGACACAACCGGTAAGATATGTATGAAATGTATGTTAAAGGTCAACAAACGCTTATGTACGACAAGGTGAAGTAATAATGTTTGTTTCATTTTGTTGCGACCATGAGGTTCACGAATTAAATCCCGTCGTAACTGCTTTGTCAAACTTAAAAATTTGTTGTTCACCTTTCAAGCAAATAAACTTTAGGTTAAGACTGTGACTGAAACAGACAGAAACCTAGAAATACAAACTGAGCCACAGCAAAGTCTAAACCAAAAGATTGCGGACACGTGTTAAGAAGCACACCACCGCCACTAGTCGGCAGACAATTGTTTATCCATCACCAACCTAACAAAAATGTGCAGTTAATCAGAAGAAATAAACACAAAACGACGACATGGTCAGGAAATCCACAACGTTTGATATTTTTTCTAAACAAGATAAACAGGCAGCTTTACAGTCTATGTAGCTCGATAGAGCGCGAGTCCCGGAAAGGCTCCTGTCGTGGGTTCGAATCTGACTGCAGGCTAGATTTTTCTACTCTACGCCTTGCCGCAAGGGAATGCTTGGAAGATAGGCTTGTATAGGTTCAACCCTGTAGCGACCCCTGTCGCTTATGTATTTCTTACGAAGCGTTACGTTTGCCTTTTTCCTATTGTGCGTGTGTTTTGCCTTTTTCGTGTGGGGCGCACGTTTGCTATGCGTTTGGTTTGACGCGTCATTCTATTATTTGCGATTGAAATAAACGGACGCTACATTTGGTGACCCCTAATCCAGAAACGACTTTTCTGGAGTTCATTAAATAAGCATGTCAACCGACGGAGACACCGAGCATGCTGTTGCGATCAAACTTCCGAATTTCTGGTCAGCAGAACCACGTGTTTGGTTCCAACAAATTGAGGCACAATTAGCATTAAAAAACAAAGTTGCAGACAAAACAAAGTTTTATTATATAGTGTCCGCACTTGATGAAGATACAGCAAAGCGTATAATCGATTTATTGGAAGATCCTCCAGCAGAAAAAAGTTCGCATCAATTAAACAAAGACTGCTGGATTCTTTTGATTTATCAAATCAAGAAAGAACAGCACGCCTGCTGAACATGGCACCTCTAGGTGATAGAAAACCTTCTGAACTTATGGACGAATGCTAGCCCTACTGGGAAAACACCAGTCTTGCTTTCTATTCCAACATTTGTTTTTACAACATCTGCCGGAAGATGTTATTGTCCTCGTTTAAAAAGATTTGGAAAACCCTCGCGACTTGGCAAAACAGACGGATAGGTTATGGCTTGTTCGGACGAGCAACACAGACTACACCATTGCCAAATTAAGAAAGCAGAGGCAAGCTAAATCTTCAACACTTTTCAACAGCAACGACAGTAGTCAGTATTGTTTTTACCACCGGCGTTTTAAACGCCATGTGCTGCACAACAGGGAAACGCCAAGGCCGGTTGTCCACAATGAATGGGACAACCGGCAATCACACAACTTATTTTTCGTGTGGGATCGAACCTCTGGTTGCAACCAGTGGACACTGGTGCTGAAATCAGTGTCTTTCCGCCTTCTGGCTATGAAAGGAGAATGAACCACAAGGGACAAAATCTCACAGCAGCTAACGGCAGCAATATAACAACCTACGCTTCCTAGTTAATTTCTCTTGATATTCCTTCCGGCAAGTTTGAATGGAAGTTTGTGCTCGCCGACGTATCTAGGCCACTACTTGGAGCAGATTTCCTTCGAGCGCACGGTTTACTTGTTGATGTTAAACGGCAATGTCTGGTACATGCTCAGTCGTTAACTAGCATGACCATAGGCAAGACAAATCAAGCGGCACCTCGCCTAAACGCAATTAGCAACGCACAATCAAGTTATGTCAAACTTTTGGCAAAGTTTCCGGACATAACAACGCCACATTTTTCTGCAGTAATGCCAAAACATTGTGTGGAACATCACATTCCCACCAGCGGCCTACCAGTGCACTTTCGGGCAAGACGACTTCCACCCGAAAAACTAGTCATTGCAAAGGCAAAATTTAGTAAAATGATGGAGCTGGGAATAGTCCGCCGTTCATCCAGTCTATGGTCGTCTCCACTTCATATGGTTCCCAAAACATCAGGTGGATGGCGCCCCTGTGGCGATTACAGGCGCCTTAATGCAGCAACACAACCAGACCTTTACTCGATCCCACATATCCAGGATTTTACAGCAAAACTGGCAGGGGCTAAGATTTTTTCTAAATCGATCTGGTTCGAGGATATCACCAGGTACCCGTTACGCCAGCATAGGACTGGTAATTAGCATTGCATATGGTTTATTATTGTAAAAGTAGTTGTGTGTAAGGTAACTACAGTGGATTAGAGTGTACTAGTTGATATATGGATAATTTAAATGTGTGTGATTATCTGACCATGCTAGTCGTGTATACTTTTTATACTTTTTCTCGTGTTAGTAGCGTAACTAAACTCTGTATTTTGTATTTCTATTTGAATAAGACACTAAGCAATGTAAATCTGTGTGGGAACTGCTAACGAGTAATCTGCTCTGTTGTAGACTGTTTTGCTCTGTTGTAGACTGTTCTGTTCTGTTGTGACTGTCTTGATTGATTCTTGTCTTGTTTGTCCTGACTATCTGCTCTGTCTTGACTAATCTGTACTGTTATGAACTGTCCAGTTTCGTTGTACTGTGGTACTCGGTATTGGAATACAGCCTTCGTTTTATTGTTGCAACGTATCAGTGTGACAGACAGCATTTGGCGGTACAAGTAACCCACACAGTGGCCAGTTAGAAAGCTAGTTGGGACGTGGAATCAGAACCAAAGGGTTTTGTATTCTACAATAGTAATTTGTCGCACTCAACGGAAGCGGAACTATACACAAAGCATTCACCCATGCAAAAAACAATTGCTTAAGGCTAAAACATTGGAAAGCGCAATTTAATGGTATAGTAATGGTACACAGTTTATGGATCAAAGAGGAAATACATCTATAATAATCATTGCGCTACATTAGGACCCACTGAAGTGCAAGGGCCCATACATAGCCATGGGTTGACAAATGTTACCTATTGAAAAACAAGCTAGGCAACAAATAGAAGACTCCATTGTGGCTTTAGTTGAAAAATATTGCTGCTCATTGTCATATGACTTATATTATTTTGACAAATTTAGAGTTCACAAGGAGGCTAAAAAGTTTCTTTATCAGCAATATTTTATCTCCAGTAAGGCCCCGCGGATAAATAGACTGCATTTAACATGGACCGCCGACGCTGGATGGAACTTTTGGAAGGGGAAAAGCAGGTCGGTCAAATGGACAAGTATGTTCAGTATCAGGTACATTGTGGTAGGGCTTTTTCTCAAACACCGGAACTTCGTAAATTGGTTCTTCAGTTTCGGCTGGAGCTGCAGCTCTTACGTTGTTTACAGGCCATGGGTTTCTCCTATAACGTTCCGTGTTGGTGCTGCAAATTAAAAAAAAATTATGATTGTAACCGTGAATAAACCCTAAACATAAAACTACATTAGTCGGTTTTCGTTGTTGTCGGTTTTCAGCCAACTGTGTTCGTTGTTGGTTACACTCCCTTTTAGCAAAGTTTGCTTTTTACCTTCTTCTCTTTCGGCAAAGCACAACAATTACGATCACAAGAACAATGAAATGGAATCCTCCCAACGAACATGAGATTGCAATTGGCAACGTCTGGTCATCTAGTAAAGTTGAAACGTTAGTGTTAATTGATAAATTTAAGCATAAAGGCACGATCTGTATAGAGCAGTACAATGTCATGTCAATACCAATGACAAGCCGCAGAAACATAACATGTAAATTTAAAACCTTTCTGTAGCGTTTACAATTAGTAATATATGATCTCTATGTTAACAGTATATCACGTGACCGTATTGACCATGCCGTTTCATTCTATGAGCACGAGCAATAGCGAAAGCATATAAACAAACACTTTGTGTTATGTCTAGTCTCTGACAAAGCACTAGGCAGCGGAACACTATAACTGGCGACGAGGATAATTAACAGTAATCAAGGATTGACGAAGATATTTTAAAGTCACCTTAAAACTCGCAAAAATCTTTAAAAGTTGGGGAGAAAGACAGACGAAAAAGCAGAACAAAAACAAAATGGCTGCTATACTGTCAGATAGTTTACCTCCATTTGACGTTACCGATCATTCAACAGCTGGTACACGTTGAACAAAATGGGTGAAACGCCTTGAAAACTTATTTGTGGTAAAAGACATCACAAGTGACAAGATTAAACGTGCTTGTTTGCTACATTATGCAGGAGCAGAAGTATTTGACATTTTTGAAACATTACCAGATAATGGCAATGAAGAAAGAAAGGAAGGAAAATTAATGCTTCCATATAATCCAAATGCATTCACAGTCACACACATCAAAGGCACAATGATCACGGCACAAAACAAATACAAAACAGTAACCAGAAATTCATCATTCTTTAAGAAAATAAACAGATCATCACAACATGATGTACATACAGATGATGATCACCCGTACTTTACATATGACCATGATAACACAACACCTTGTGAAGAACAAAATGCAAATGATATTGTAGAAAATGACCCTGTTCGTCGTTACCCTACAAGAAATCGTAGACCCCCTCAACATCTGAGAGATGGTACTTACATTTAAGTGTTAGTGTGAATATTTGATTTGCTTGTATATTGCATTTCTTTACCTATAGTGCTATTCTTCACAACGTACTTCAAACATCCTTTTTAAAAGAAGCCAATGTATGAGTGTCAAACAAACTGTGTTATCTTGCCAAATTGTATCCGAATACCTATTTGTATTTTCATATAGCAGTAAGTGTCATTGTACTGTGTCATTTCTAAACAAACTACCATTGTGTATTGTGTTAAATAACTTTGTGATTTAGCATCTATAACTTAGGGAGGAATGTAGTGTTTACAATTAGTAATATACGATCTCTATGTTAACAGTATATCACGTGACCGTATTGACCATGCCGTTTCATTCTATGAGCACGAGCAATAGCGAAAGCATATCAACAAACACTTTGTGTTATGTCTAGTCTCTGACAAAGCACTAGGCAGCGGAACACTATACTTTCTGCATTTTTTAATACTTTTTCACTATACGTACTGGTTTGATTAGCCCTTGCAGTGGTCTCTTGAACATCAGATAAATATACGCTATTTTGGCAGAACCACTTTTTGCAATAACTTGTCTGGTTTACCAATCATTTTGCTAAATTAGTTTTTAAAAAGTTTGTGCTATGTTTCATTGAATTGACCTGGGTGTTAAAAGTGTTTTTACAACTTTTTTTAATTAGTTTACAACGTTTTTTTTTCAAATCCAAACCTATGATATTGCTCGGAATATAGAAAACTTGTTTTTTTACACAATTGTATAAAATGTTTTTCTAATATGAATCCGTCATTACCTTTAGAGCCATTGGTTGTCGACCCTGGAGTAGTAAATGTATATAATCGAATACCTTAAAAACATAGAGGAAAAACACTACAAGTTATTTTTTGTTTTTTGAACAAAATTTTACAAAATGTTTTTCTAATATGAATCCGTAATTACCTTTAGAGCACTTGGTTGTCCCGGGAGTAGTAAATGTATTTAAATGAAAACCTGAAAAACATAGGGGAAAAACACTACATTTTTTGTTTTTTAAACAAAATTGTAAGAAATGTTTTGATTTTTTGAAACATGATTCCGTACTTACGTCTGGAGGTTGTGGTTGTTTCTGGAATAATAAATGTGTTTTGAACAATATCTTTAAAAAATAATAGAAAAAAAAAAGTTTATCCAATGATTTCTTTAATTTTTATTTCTTTGCTTTTTTTATTTTTTTGCGACAAGACTTTGAATCGTTGACGCATGGAATTAAATGAGATAGTTAATACATCTAAATCGGTTTCATAGCAAGACATGCGTTTTTTTATATAAAAACAAAGGTGAAAATCAAACAAAAAGTTGAGCAAATCGTTTTTACCTTTAGGGATTCTTTGGCAGATATAACTAGCAGTTGATGAACAAGTGGCTTCTTCCCAATGCCAACCGATACTTAACCAGGAACTCGTTATCTTGCTGCAATAGTAACCCTCAGTATGAACAAAATACTCTGGAAGCACAAAGTATGTAGATTGCAGCAATCCGCAATATGCAACATATTTCTAACGGGTAACAAATCTGAGAATCAGCTAAACCCAAAAATACAGATCCAAAATACAATTGTTTTAAACAAAAAACGAATTTGGCCTTAAAGCTTAAGCTAACAAAATAAAACCATTGCGAAATGGGCACACAGTTGTAGTTTTACTTATCTCAAGTTAGGTCGAAGTTCACAAGTTGTTCACGAAAATCATACCACCTGAGCGTATGCATATTTATCCAACAGAAAATAAAAACGTAAGTGTGGTAAAGTGGGAATTTAGGGAATTAAAGGAACCTAGGCCTCTACTTTTAAAAATGTCGAACAATGGCCTGGTACAGGGGTCGGCAACCTTTTTTGCACTGCGGACCGTTTTTGAAAGTAAAATTTTATCGGGGATCGGTCTTCTCCGGTATACATGCTGAAATCGTTTCTTAGCATTTAACCCGAAAAATGATACCGCCCGGTAACGAACTCCTGGCGGCCCGGTACCGGGCCACGGACCGCGGGCGGTTGCCGACCACTGGCCTGAAAAACTCCGGTCCGACTTCTACAACTCCCTCCAGTATATTTAAAAACGAATTAAATTTACAACCTTATCGAACTTTGCACATTATTTTCAAAGCAGAATAAGCTGACTGGGTTTTACCATTATACCAGCTGTCGATAGTTTCAACTATTTTGCGCTAGATTAATTCATTGGGTTACAAATCACATTAGGCCGCTCTGACTAAAACAGTGGTTCTCAATTTTTTCCGGATCGCGTACCACCTGACAACATTTTCTATCGCTGCGTACCACCTAAAGTCCTTTCAAACGACTGCCCAGAACGGAGTTTTTGCCCGAACCAGGTCTGGTCAGATGGGTCAGTTGAGTTGCAATTTTAGATCGGACTTAAATTAGGAATCACAGAGATCTACTCGCGTACCACCTGAAAAGTTCAGGCGTACCACTAATGGTACGCGTACCACAGTTTGAGAACCACTGGACTAAAAGAATATTTCACACTCCAAAGGCGTCAAAAGATTTTCAGTAAGTCCGCGATCGCTTTACGAAATAATATTTTCAGATCCAATTTTCACTTGTTTATTTCACGCTTTCACTACGCATGTGATGGGTAAACGCTAAACTAGTCTAGAGTAGTTCGCCAAGTCCGTTACCAAAAAGCTTTTTTCACAGAAAACAAAAGTAAGCTGCAGAACTGCACGCTAGGCTATAATACTATTCGATAACTTACCATAATACCATTCCGACCAAGTATAGCCTGAAAGAATGCTGTTGAGAAATGTAAGAAGGCGAGATGAAGGTTTCACATTCGCTAGTCTCGCATTTAGCTTTGAGCATGCTTTCTCAGCTTGACCATACGAACTGACTTTGTTGGATCCAATATAATACTCGTTTCCATTAAAAGAATGCCAAGTTCGGGCGGAACATGAATGCGAAATTGCAAACACGAAAAGCGTTAGGTGTATATTGTTTGCCATATGTACAGTGTTGAATATGAAGCTGTAAAAACGCAAAAATGCTTTTTTTACCATTAAAATCAATTACCTACAAGTCTTCAACTTTTTTTAGGTGGTTGATACAACAAGGTTTCAAGGAATAGTGTTTACCTATTTGTTGCTGACAGCATCATTGAAGTTTTTATCTCAGAGTTGTGAGCGGGCCTGAAAGTGCCTTCTGGACCCGACTCGCACTCGATGTTTTAACACTACAATGCCCGAACCAGTTCCCGTTCGTAAACTTAATCGAATCAAATCTATTGTTTCAAAGGTAACAGAAACTCAGAATAACAATTAAGCCGTTCAAGCGCAAAAAGCACACTCTTCGACAAAACTTGGTTACACACCATAAACGGGTGCTATTTGCCTTGCCATTGCTATCCGGGCTGCGCCATCGTTGTCTAAATCTTGTTTCAAATACAAATCAAGTATAAATCGTGTTTAAATATATTTTTCTATTTAAATAAGATTTCAATAATTCTTTAAGAAAGTGCTAATCTACTTCATTCTTTAAATATGTCTATGTTGCAAAGATGATAAAAAATCCAAAAAAATTGTGCAAAACTTGCTTGGTCTCTCACAACAAACACTTACTTGCTTGCTTATTTTCGACGCTAACAATAAACGGATAACGTGTACATGGCGTGAACAAATCATAGCGACGTGTGAAACTTTCTTGTTCCTCTCTTTGTTGCTGGTTTAAATTACCCTGACATAATAAGCTAAAACACTGAATGTATATCGAAAAATACTTCATGCGTTTTCTATGACTGCTGGTTAATTCTCTATTCAAAGGCTTATGAAACCTGACAAGTTAATATTTTATCAGTCACTGAGTATGAAATGCTTCTGAAGAGAATCTTATCTATTGGCTGTGATGCATGGCATTTTAGCCTTAATTGGATTTTCAACTTATGTCCTGTAGCTTGGCTATTGGCCTGTTTATGCCCAATATAATGTTACCTACTGCAATGGTGTGATCGTACACTGTGCAGGTTTTCAACACTGTGCATTGTTAAGTTTTCTGGATCGCTGTGTGATCTATTTCACCAAATTGCATTACACTCATTACACTACACGACCTGCACTGATAAGACCGTACAGGTCGAAACAGTGGTCACTGTCTACAAACAACTTGTTGTTGTACTTGGCTGTTGCTTTTATTCTACATTGATTGTTTCCAAATATTAGCCACGTAACACGATGGCTAGTTCATCTTTTTACAATCATATATTGTGTCCAGCAAGAAAATAAATAACAAAATCTCCAAAAAACAATTTACTCGTCTATTGCAGTACGTGTTTGTAGGAATAATACATTTTGAACTTTTTTTGAAGATATTCATGTCTCAAAAATACTCAAGCAAAACACTTCTGCCAAAGTTTTCTATTATGCAATCAATAGTATTGCAACAGTGCAACGGAGACTATGGCCACCAGTGTCGTAACTACAATATTGTCGATGAGTTTTCAAGCTCCACAACGCAAGTTCATTTCCTGGGCGTAATGTGCTGCCACCTAACAACAACGAAAATGACGGTTTACCTGGTATGAGTATAAAAACTTAAACTAATCGGTGTTGGTAACTAGAAGCGATGATTATTAAGTTAGATAAATTTATAATGCGTCAAACCAGTGGTTCTCAACCTGTCATGGACCGCGCCCCCCTTCAAAAAATAACTTTTGGACTTCGTGCCCCCTTCAAGTAACCCTGTAGGACATGTAGCCCCCTTAAAAATGTGAATGGCAGTCTCATGTTGAATATCAATACTTATTTCGACTTTAAACAGGTCGAATAGAATGGCTCCTGTCGTGGGTTCGAATCTCACCGCGGGCTAGATTTTTCTACTCTATTTTTTCTACCCTTGTCGCAAGGGAATGCTTGGCAGATAGGCTTGTATAGGTACAACCCCAGCAATAGGCCTGACGTACTTTGAATGCTAGGCTTTACAAATTGACTTAATTTTTAATCTAGTATATTGTATACTGTACAATATACAATTCATAGAATACCTGTAGACCAGTCCCATCCCACAGCCCAATTGTGTTTGCATGTGTAATCATCTCGTTAAACTATGCTTCACAGGTATCAAGTGACAATGAAACGTTACGATACCGTTCAGTTCTGTACGAATTCGGATTCTAGATAAAATCCACTCAGTGTTAGAATAATTTATTGTTTCTCAACTTTGTTAGGTTTCAAACTGTTTTTGGCTTTTATTAATAATTTGTGGATTCGATAAAAATATGAGCTTAATTGAACATTATTCAGTTGAAATCTACTTTTTGTTTGGTGCTTCAAGAAATTTGGTTTCAATGTTTTGATCATTATTATTGTTATGATGTAAGTCAAAGTATACGAAATAACCAAAGGAGTTGAAAGAATTGATCACGTCCAAAACGCAATTCCTTAATCTCCAATCCCAAAGATAATACATCCTATATGTGCAGATGTGTGAAATCGAAAGCACAAAATCTGTCAACTTTAGTTTTTATCCAATAACTTACTTCAAAGATAAAACCTGATAGTTACGCAATGTACAACAAAGTTGTAATTGAAAACAGAAAACTACACTGAACATTTTCGTCAACAAGATTGTCAACCGTGCGTCTGCGGACTCAAAAATCCATGAAATTATTTCGTAACACAGTCTACTAATTATTCATTTAAAACCAACAATAAAAGATGCGCTTTCAAAGAATAGCAAATCTGTATTTTAGTGTTTTTTTATACTTAATCCTGTAGTGAACCGGTTTATATCCTACAACCCCCCAAAATCGGTGTAGTTTCCGGCTTGGTGATTTTTTTTCTCGACAAGTGAAATAAACTCAACTCAACTCAAATACACGTGGTTAGTTCAAATAATTTTGCATTTTTAGTTAAAAATTTGGTAAAAATCTATAGGCTACAAAGGTTGCAAAAAATATTCTTGGTTTCACTATTCTCGATGCTTGGTTACAATAAGCTGATGTGGAAGTTTCGTTTACATCATGTAGATCTTTTCTTGTCAATTTGAGAAAATTTCTACCAAAAATAGCATCTCAGTGGCAGCTTTGTTTTTCATTGTTCCAAAATAATTGCTAGTTTCCATGACTCTACTGTTCATAAATCAAAAATGTTTTGAAACTGTTTCTTGTATTGTGTATAAGAGTCTATTCAAATGGTTTGAAATCGTGAACGGTCAACTACCCGTCAGTCACTGTGTGTATGACTTTTGCTTGTTTTTTTAAGCAATTGTCACAATATAATTTAAGTCGTCTAGTCTGTTGTAAGTGATATACTGAACGTAGTACATTTTGATTTAAAATATTCGCATTTAGTTGTTTGAGGGTTTTTGGTACTTATATGCGCAATAACTTTGTGAAAAAAATTCTTCCCACCTAATTCCCTTACTTCAATAAAGACATGTTTAAATAGGTTTGATGCTTATAATATTGTGATTTTTTGTCCTTGCCACCTTTATATCAGTTGTTTTATATAAGGTGGTCGGTTTGATCCTAAATGGTAACTTAGGACAGACTTATGAGAAGATCGTTTATCGAATTAAGTAAATGTTTGACTGGAAATTAAAAAATGGTTTAATCCTTGACTCACCCACGGACAAAACCTTGATCTGAATTCTTTAAAGTCTGTATTCAAACTAATAAAAAAAATTTTTTAAAAGTATTATTTGTCTTAGATTTTTTATTCACAGGTTTGAAAAGCTGCAATTAATACAACAATACATTCATTAACTGTTATTTATAACAACAATAAAACGATAGGGAATGTGCAAACACTATAACAGTTTCAAAGGTCAAGTGGCCCAGTCACAAAGAATATCTTCCTTGTTGTCACAGGGTTTTGGGTTCTAATACAATTTCTGTCATTCATGTTTCCCTACGCAAAAGCTTACGACGCTCCTACAAAGCAAAGAAACTTGAGGCATAAACTGCATTATTCCCCCTAACTCGAAACAATACATAAAAAAACATTAATGCTATATAAAAAAATATATGTAAAAACGATCCAACGGAAAAGCTACGGACTCATTGTGAACATAACGATTCAAGCGTTGCATGCCCAACGAAGACAAAAATAAATAAACAAACAAACATAATGTTCAGAAATCTTATAGTAGAATTTAAAACCTCTATATTGGTATTGGGGCTGGTGGACGGTCATATTGGCAACTTTCATTAGGATTAGGTCTTGTTTCGTGGCTAATTTTCATTGGAATTTCATACACTGACTCTTCAACTGCATTCGGCTTGTTCTGATTTATATCTGCGACTTTGTTTAGTTGTTTGTTGGACCTGCCAATGCAAAAAAACTGCTTGAGATTGTTTTAAAAATGAAAACTGAATATTGTGTACAAAACATTGTGTGAGCTGCATCTCATAACTGCGAATTGGTATCAGGTTTTGAAATGTCGATATGGAAACGTTGGTTAAACAGCAACGGTGTAATTGTATATTTAATCTAAATTCTACACCAGGGCTTTATATCCAATATAGAGTATATTTAAAATAAATCAATGCATTTTGCAGGCAATTCCCCACCAAAATAAAAACAACAACAAAATAGTTCGTTGTAGATTTTGGTTGAAGTTTTCTATTTTACCTTTTCCTGTCCCAGTAAAACACAACAATCAGGAAAACAAGAACCAGAAAGAAAAATCCTGCCACGGCGCTTGGAACTGCAACTGCTACCAATCGGTATTCATTTGCTAAAACCAAGTGTTGTAATGTTAGCTGGAATTGTTAATCATTAAGTAGATGTGCCCTATGTGGAGACCGTCTTATGCCACAGGGACTATATGCAATGTTATTGGTATTATTTTTTAGAGACATGCAGGATTTTAAAGTAGACTATACTATAGTTTAGGCGTGCTACCAAATTCAGTCATGCTATTGTTTCAATAGAAAATTTGCCACCATAAACAAATTCCCGTGCTACCAACGTCAATCATGCTATTGTTTCAATCGAAAGTTTGCCTCTATTCAAAGATTCCAATTAAAGAATGAAGTTGACTAATAAATAGCACTCGAAGCTTGCTGTAAACAATGCACCATAAGATCAACAAACTGGAACACCATAGCCCGGCTACAAAGCCCACATGGTTAAAGTCTTGTCACTATCTGCATTTATGAGACCGTTTATATGCTACAGCAGGTTAGCCTACATGAGTGTAACTTAATTCTTTGTTATTGTTATTGCTTTGTACTCACATTGTTTAAATGATTACTGTTACTTACTTGCTTTGGTGGGAGTTGGATTGTTATGAGTTGAAATGGTTCCTGTTTTCTTTGTTTTCGTGCCTTGCGTAAAACAAAGTCAAGCGCCAATCTTATGTAGCAGCACAAAATCAATGGGTGTAAAATAGTGATTATTTACATTTAAAACTATAACCAGTATAAATTGAGTTTGGGTCTCTAACTTCTTGACTCTTACATCTCAGGGTGTTATCAGTAAAACAATGACCTACATAAACTTAAAAAGCTATTTTTTAATTTTAAATGCTTCTGCAAACGCCTGTTTTATTATCACTAACTAATTAAAAAGTTTAAATTGATTTTGTCATTGTTTTTGGTCATCGATTTTCCTCGCAAACTTTTTAATGGTCATTTATAAACATTTTTGTGTTTAAAACTAAGGTATGTGCTTAGTGCACGAATAATTCCTACAATCTACTTTCTTTAGCCGGGAGAGGATTGTTAACAGTTGAAACGAATCCTGTTTCCATTATTTGGTCTGTGCCTTCTATGGTTTCTGAAATAACAAACAATGTCGATATTTATAGGCACACAAAAACTAAATGCTTAAAATAGTGATTATTATTCATTTTTAATAACAATACAGTTCAGGTTGATGTTTGTGTCTGAATTTCTTGACAATTACGAGTCCAAATTTGTTCACAAGCCTTTGTACTAAATCAGGGCTTCCCAAACTGGGGGTCGCGACCCCGGAAGGGGTCGCTTAACAAACTTGAGGGGTCGCAGAGAGCTGTGCCAATTTCTGCAAAAAGTAATCAATACACTGGCGCGGAGTACGGGGGTGTGAGGGTGCCGCACACCCCCGGCCTTTATCTTTGTATAACGTCAAAATCGCATCTTTGTTCAAGTTACGTCGGTTTTAAAACGTTTTCAGCCAAGCGCAAACGCGCTTGTACTGACGCTATTGATCGAACAGACGTCGGTTGAAACGCAACAATTGCAATTGTTTTAAAATACCCAGGCATTTTAATGCAGCATAAACATGATATATAGAGTTACAAACGTTTAAGCATTGTTTGGCGCAATAACTTTCTCTGATAAAAAATATGCAATAAATTTCCGATTTTCAAGCAGTGTTAAATATCTGTTTTCAAAGCACTGCAACGGCCTAAACTTGGTTCAAGGTGAGCTCAGTTTAGGCGTCAACAATACACGATTTGAAACTTGTATTGCTTTTACTTTATTTTCCGCCCTAACAAATTACTTAAAACCTAAGTCGTTGTAAAACTTGCCGACTCGGTAAATCGTCCTTTACGAACGTGCGTATGTTCTCGACGCACAGCAAACGTTCAAACCACACGAAGAAATTGTGACAAGTGCCCATTTGCAAAACAATCTGTCAGAAACTAAGGCTAAAGCACGTAAAAGTTATCGGTGTTTGAACGTGTAAAGTAGTAGACTCCGAGTACCGGTAGGTTGTTTTTAGTTTTCGCTCGAATTCGGCGTTTCAATAAATACAACAAACGTTTTTTTCGCATTGTTTATCATACCGTGAAGGGTCGCGAAAAATTTAAAGAGATTAAAAGGGGTCGCGAACAAAAAAGTTTGGGAAGCCCTGTACTAAATAATGTCCCAGATTTTACCAACTTTTGAAAGTATTTTTTTAAACGGTTATTTAAAACTAACAAAATCTACACTAGAAAAGCATACAAGAAACAAACATCAGATAAAGTTTTTAAAACCTTGTTTAATGTTGTTTTTTTGCCAAAAACCGTTGCTATAAAATCCATTTACATCATCATTTATCTGCGATAGTTTCATTGTTATTATTGCTATTACGTCAAGCAATATGAATGTCAAACTAAATAAAAATATTTCTTTTTACCGTAAAAGTAATCGTTGTCTCCGGATTCATCACTAAACTCGTCATTTCCAGACCCTACCCCAGAGTAATAAACGGCCACAGATGTGGAGATATGCAAAATTAAAACAACACAAATGGCCAACTTCATTTTGGTTCAGTACGCAATAGGCAACAACTACTTTCTAGAAAAATATGGCAACTACGTTCAACGTTAAGATGAACATAAATTCATAACTGGGATCAACCCTGAAGCGTCTATGCCAGTGGTTCTCAACCTTTTTTACTATGCGACCCCCTTTAGAGATTTTCTAACACCACGCGACCCCTTTACACACGCACACACACAGGAAGTTTAACTACCAGCATGTGTTGATTGTGTTCATCACACATTTGCAATCTAACGTGGCTGCAATAGTTCGGCGTTTTGCTGTATTCCGGAAAACGCCTATTTTTCACTAACTATTTCACTATTTCGTGTTTTTCTTATGTTAAAAAAAACCAAAACCCGCAGTTATAGAAGTATACAATCGCAAATATTGTTGCGCCCGTTCTAAATCAAACGGTCGTGTGAGTTACTATATGCTAAACAAAAGTCACAGGGAAAGTTTTTTTGATACAGATAAAACAATTCCGTGTTCGGTTGCGTCTCCGCGACCCCCTCAAAAGTGCTTGGCGACCCCTTGGGGGGTCGCGACCCCCAGGTTGAGAAACACTGGTCTATGCAGACCAGCGATCACGGCACACTCATATATAAATCACAGTACACCAGGCCCATTGAAGGCGCTATACCGAATCAGCCGGTCACCAAGCATTCACCACCATATGGCAAGGCGTAGGCTAGAGAAATCTAGCTTGCGGTGGGATTCGAACCCACGACAGGAGTCTTTCCGGGACTCGCGATCTACAAACTGAGCTACACAGGCCCTACGCTTCAGGGCTGATACCAGTTATGAATTTATGTTCATCTTAACTGATACTGGTCAATCTGGCGATCCCCTACTACGAAGCTGACATGTGCAGCATACGAGGCAGGCAACGGTGCTTGTGATTCGACTTTCGGCGGATTCTCCACTGGGCCTGTGTAGCTCAGTTGGTAGAGCGCGAGTCCCGGAAAGACTCCTGTCGTGGGTTCGAATCCCACCGCAGGCTAGATTTCTCTAGCCTACGCCTTGCCATATGGTGGTGAATGCTTGGTGACCGGCTGATTCGGTATAGCGCCTTCAATGGGCCTGGCGTACTGTGATTTAGATATGAGTGTGCCGTGATCGCTGGTCTGCATAGACGCTTCAGGGTTGATCCCAGTTATGAATTTATGTTCATCTTAACTGATACTGGTCAATCTGGCGATCCCCTACTACGAAGCTGACATGTGCAGCATACGAGGCAGGCAACCGTGCTTGTGATTCGACTTTCGGCGGATTCTCCACTGGGCCTGTGTAGCTCAGTTGGTAGAGCGCGAGTCCCGGAAAGACTCCTGTCGAATCCCACCGCAGGCTAGATTTTTCTAGCCTACGCCTTGCCATATGGTGGTGAATGCTTGGTGACCGGCTGATTCGGTATAGCGCCTTCAATGGGCCTGGCGTACTGTGATTTATATATGAGTGTGCCGTGATCGCTGGTCTGCATAGACGCTTCAGGGTTGATCCCAGTTATGAATTTATGTTCATCTTAACTGATACTGGTCAATCTGGCGATCCCTACTACGAAGCTGACATGTGCAGCATACGAGGCAGGCAACGGTGCTTGTGATTCGACTTTCGGCGGATTCTCCACTGGGCCTGTGTAGCTCAGTTGGTAGAGCGCGAGTCCCGGAAAGACTCCTGTCGTGGGTTCGAATCCCACCGCAGGCTAGATTTCTCTAGCCTACGCCTTGCCATATGGTGGTGAATGCTTGGTGACCGGCTGATTCGGTATAGCGCCTTCAATGGGCCTGGCGTACTGTGATCGACGTTCAACGTTGTTGTAAACAATTGTTGTCGACCTGTTTCAACAATGCGTGCGGACTGAACAAAAAATCTGCAAAATGTTTTCGTTTTGGCTGTCTAGTAAGGATAATACAAAGCCCGCAAAAGGGTATGAAACACTGTACAGAAGTCAAAAATGCGCTATAAAACTATAACTAATCTATATTTTCAAACTTCAAAATGAAATCAAAACCTTTCAAACGGTGTAGCTGCAGCGTGTTTAGGAATTATCCCCAATTCTACCAGTAACTGTTTTTGCACACCATAAGATTTCAACTTTGCGCAGCTGTTTCTAGGTGATGGTTCAGTGCAATTTTGTAGCTATGTGTTCTTTCGCCAAGGCTATGAACAATATGCTTTGTTTTTCTATGCTTGACGCTTACAAAAAATGCTTATACGTTTCATAACGTAAAACTTTCCATATTAACTGTGTGAAAATTGCTTTTTCCGGCTTTACTGAAAGCGACAACTTCTAACTATATCATCCATGCAACAATATTAGCCAGTTTTCATCACCCAATAAGGCTGCATGGTTTGTGTGCTCACAGTTTACCGAAACCATTCCTATGACTCGAGTCAATTCATGTAGTTTCGAAACTTGACAGGTTAATTGTTCATTACACACTGTGTATGATTTTTTGTATGTTTTGAAAGGAAGTCTTAAACTAGGTTTAGTACATCCTACCAACCACATAAATATTTTAATATCACAGTAAAACTGCCAGTGAAACGGTCAATTTTGTCTATTATGTTATTTATTGCAAATTTAAATTAGGCGTATGTGTAAAAAAATCAAGGTCTTGTAGGTTGCATAAGAATATCACTGACTTTTAGCGCTTGTAAAAAGTGGTTGTGGTTTCTAAATCCGGCTCAGCCTCTTCTGTTAATAGAAATAGAAAGACTCATTGTTGAACCCTAGTATTGTTTCTTTTTTTCTTTTCACACTACAAAAAACGATTATAACAAAAACAAAAATAAAACATTTAACATACAAAATGTATGATTAACATCTATATAATTATTGCGTCGCACTAGCACTCATGGAAGTGTAAGGGCCCATACGAAGCCAAAGACTGACGAGTATTCCCATTTGAAAAACAATAGGCAACTACAAGAAGACTCCATTGTGGCTTTAATTGAAAAATATTGCTGCTCATTGTCATATGATTTCATTTTTTTGACAAATTTAGAGTTCACAAGAAGGCTAGTTTCTTTTATCAGCACTTTTTTCTCTTCAGTTAGGCGCCTTGGATCAATAGACTGCAATTAACATGCACCACCGACACTGGATGCAACTTTTGGAAGAGGAAAAGCAGGTCGGTCAAAAGGATAAGTTTGTTCAGTATCAGGTCCATTGTGGTAGCGTTTTTTCTCAAACACCGGAACTTCGTACATTGGTTCTTCATTTTCGGCTGGAGCTGCAGCTCTTGCGTTGTTTATTGGCCATGGGTTTCTCCTATAACGTTCCCTGTTGGTACATATGTTTGTATTACACATATGCTATAAAATGGAAAAAGGTGGTTAAACATAATATCGGTTTTGGTTATTCAATATAATCTACAAATCAGTGATTTTTAACCTTTGGCAACCCTTTTCAAATCAGCCACAGGTATTCATATCATATTTACAGCATGTTTAAGTATGCTCATCCATTAACGCTAATCATTTTAGCATCCCAGCACCCCTTACATTGGTTCCTCGGCAAATTGTGGGATGGCGTGAACTTGAGGTGTTAAGTTGAAGACTGGTACCGGGTCTGTGCTATTGGGTGCTTTATTCGCCCTGCAAATGCAAAACATGTGTGAAAAGAATTTTTTTAAACACAATAGAATTCACCCCAATTGTTTGTATAAGTTAAAAATTGTTTAAAAAAAAAAAAAAAAAATGTTTTGGTTGCAATGCAATTTCACAAACCCTAAATGAGAGTTTCTAACTTTTGTCTATACGCCTTTAAACCAACGATGACAACATCGACTGCAAAGGCGCGCAAAATTTCCATCATTGGTTACTGAGATAGGGACATAGAAAGTTACAAAATTTGACAAAAATACTCAGTTTCGGCTAAAAATCACTTTTTGTAGCGGGCGATAGAGAAGTCCGATTGTGCTCTAAATGTGCAGATGCGTTAAAGTCGATTATATCAGTTATTCTAATCTTTCTGTGGTTTCGGTCAGATTTCGGTGCTTATTCCTTAAACGTACAAATTTTTGGAGCACCAGATACCAGCAGGAATGGAACATTTCCGGTTTGAGCAAAATTGTTCAGAATATCTGGCCTAGTTTAACTGCAGCGAAATCAGCCAACTATTTTCGTTGTTGGTTACACTCCCTTTTAGCAAAGTTTGCTTTTTACCTTCTTCTCTTTCGGCAAAGCACAACAATTACGATCACAAGAACAATTAGAACGAATCCTCCCACGGAACATGAGATTGCAATTATCAACGTCTGGTCATCTAGTAAAGTTGAAACGTTCGTTAGTGTTAATTGATAAATTTAAGAAAAAAGGCACGATATGTACAGAGCAGTACAATGTCATTTCAATACCAAGAACAAGCCGCAGAAACATAACACGTAAATTGAAAACCTTTCTGTATTTTTAATACTTTTTTACTGCATACTAGTTGGAGTGGCTCTTGCATTGGTCTCTGGAACATAAGATAAATATACGTTATTTTGGAAGAACCACGTTTTACAATACTTTTTCTGGTTTTCCAATTATTTTGCTAAATTAGTCTCAAAAAACGTTTGTGCTACGTTTCATTGGATCGGCCTGGGTGTTAAAAGTCTTTTTACAACTTTTTTTAGTTAGTTTACCACTTTTTTTCAAATCCAAACCATTGACATTGCTCGGAATATAGCAAACGATTTTTTGTTTTTTAAACAAAATTGTATGAAATGTTTTTCTAATATGAATCCGTAATTACCTTTAGAGCCCGTGGTTGTCCCTGAAGTAGTAAATGTATTTGAACGAATGCCTCAAAAATATAAAGGAAAACACTATATTTCTATTTGAGACAACACGAGACAGTTAACACACTGAAAGCGATTTCATTGCAAGACATATGCGTTTTTATTTTAACACAAAAAACAAAACGATCTTCAAATACGGTAACGTTATGCAAATCTGTTTTACCTTTAAGGGTTCTTTGGCAGATATATCTAGCACTTGATGAACAAGACGATGCGCTTATCTCCGAATAACTAGTGGGAGATGATTTCGAAATTTTGCTGCAATAGTTATTCCCAGTTCGGACATAAAACTTTTTTTCTGGAAGCACAAGTTTGTGGGTTTGAACAATACGATATGCACCAAAGTTGTAACAGGGAATCACAAAACACGAATTGCTCCCAAAAGCTTATTTTTTACCAGTTTAAACTGTTGTATACCAAATAAGGTTGAACTGCAAAATACATTAAGACCCAAATAGTAGAAGATTTCGAAATATCCCAAATCTCAATGCTATTTCACAAGTCCATTGTTACATTATTGTTTACGTTTTTATCAGGTCCAACACGGTTAGGTATATTTTGCTCGAAAAAAATCTCATAGCTGCACAATTGCATTAACAATTTTAACCAAACCGGAATCAGTAAACTATGGTAACTTACCGTAAGTAAATATTAATGTCCAAATATTTGATGATGTTTCCGGAAGAAACGTTTGAAGAAAGTGAAGAAGACGAGTTGATTGTACACTTGCTATCGTTGCATTTAGCATTGAGCATTCTCTCGTAGCTTGATCATACGAACTGACTTTGTTGGATCCAATATAATACTCGTTTCCATCAAAAGAATGCCAAGTTCGGGCGGAACAGGAATGCCAAATTCCAACCACAAAAAGCATTAAGTGTATATTGCATGCCATATGTACAGTGTCGGATATTAAAAACGTAAAAATGCTTTTTTTACCAATAACAGCAATTACCTACCAAGTCTACAACTTTTTTTAAGTGGCTGGGACAACAAGGTTTCAAGGAATAGTGTTTAACTATTTGGTGCTGACCCTAGCCGTTGCAGCATCATAAAAGTTTTTATCTCAGAGTTGTTAAGCGGACCTGAAGTTGAGTCCTGAATCCGAAAAAATATACAAAGTCTGAACCAGGCCCGAAATTTGGTGAAATTGCAGCTAAAATGATGTCAAATGTGAATTGTGAAGTCAGGTCGGATCAGGATCGTTTTATTAAAACTTGAACTCAATCCAAAAGCAAAACCAAAACTCTGTTCTATCTAATTTTGACAAGTTAGCTATTTTAAATGAGCTTGAACCCCACCCTCTTTCCTTAACACGGAAGGTTAGCTTTTAGGATCCCAACCCCTCCCCAGTCTTGATGTCCCAATGCCCCAACCTCACCCTCTGATGTCCCTGCCAAATAACACATATAGTAACGCTGTAGCTGCAGCGCGTTTTTCATCTTTCCACCAATTGTGCTCTTAACTTTGTCGCGCTTTATGACGTTCCAACGTTGCGCAGCCTATTCAGGTTTGGTGTTTATTTTAGCGCAATTGTGCTGCTACGATTTGTATCACCGGAGAAATAAACTCAACTCAACTCAAATGTGCTGTTTCATCATGCAAACAAAATTTATGCCATCTGAAGCTACTGGCGTTTGCTGTTAAGCGAAATATTTTTCTTTCAAGTTTACCGGACATTGTTCTTTTTTTCATTTTCATTTTTTTTTCACGGGGTTCGAACCCAGGACGCTCCCAGGGACGAATCCCGATCAGGTTTTTTATGTCTGTATATGGGTCAGGCGCGCCGGACCATTCGGCCAAGGTCCTACCCAACCGGACATTGTTCTAGTCTAAGGTTTTTCAAACTTCACACCATGCGCCATCAACCTGTTTAAATACTTAAGCTTCGCGTTCGCTAGGTAACTGAATTAAATGTAAGTAACGGTGATTCAGGTTCATGAGCCCTTCAAGCACAATTGAAACTGCTTCTATGTTGCAAAGATAAGAAAAAATCCAAAATCAGTGCAAAACTCGCTCGGTCTCTGCTTTACACACAATAAACGCTTACTTGCTTATTTTCGACGCCAACAATAAACGGAAATAACGTGTACATGGCGCAAATCAATTCAAAGTGAACTTTCTTGTTCCTGCTTTACCGAAAGCAATACAACAATAGGTTTAATCTTTTGCTGTTGTCTGCTTATATCAATCTGATACAATAGATTAAAAATAAATGCATTTTGCATGACTGGTCAATTGTCTATTCAAGAGCTTATGAAACCTGACAGGTTAATTTTTTACTGTGTAGGATTCGCTTTTGAAGAGAATTTTATCTATAGTTTGTGAAGCATGGTGTTTCAGCCTGTAAGACCCAACAAACTGAATGTCTGTAGCTTGGCTATTAGCCTGTTTATGCCCATTTTTGCAAGCTACACTGATATGACTGTACAGGCCGAAACACTGTACAAGTTTTCTGGTTTGCTGTGTGATCTATTTAACAATATTGCATCATGCCCGGTTACATTAGCCTAAAGAGCAAATGTCTAGTTGTCACCGGCTGCCCTGATAAGACAATATAGGTCGAAACAGTCTGTTTACCAATCAACTTATTATTATCCTGGACTGTTGCTTTTATTCTACATTAACTGTTTTTAAATATTAAACATGTAACACGATGGCTACAGTTCAACTTTCTACATACATGTATTGTGTCCGGTTTTAAAGCAAATAAACAACAAAATTTAAGCAGTATTCTAAAAACCAATTTAGTAATCATTGCAAGTGTTTGTAAGAATTAATACATTCTCAAGTTTTTTGAAACAGGTAAAGGGTTTTAAAAATACTAAATCAAAACACTTATTTATCTGCTACAATTTCTTTTAATTAAGTTTTTATTTATGCAATTAATTAGTATTGGAACAGAGCAATGGAGATTATGGCTATCAGTGTCGTAAGCACAATATTGTCGATAAGTTTTCCAGCTCCACAGCGCAAGTTCATTTCCTTGGCGTAATGTGCTGCCACCTAACGACAAAACAATGAAGGTTTACGTGGTATCAATGAGAATCAAAGCTTTTTCTTTTTTAAAAACTGATCGGTACCTGTAACCAGCAGCAATACCTTTTAAATGATTTAATAATGCGTTAAACAATTTTATAATGCGTATAAACCAGAGAACTTCTGTATAAAGAATACATTGTGCAGACGTTTCAACGTCTCTGTTGTCACCATCAAAGTAGGTCGATCGACTCGAGCACGGTATAGAACACGGTATATAAAGTACTTATGAAAAAAGGGGAATGCAATGTATGTGAAGTGATACCGAAGACAATAGCACGGAACTGGCGATTTGTTCAAGACCAACTGTCTATTGTATTAGTTGTCTTGGTCTTTCCTGATTCTTTAATGTATAGGCCTGCCAATTAAACTTTCGGGCCTTAACGGAGCTTTTGAATACAAAGCGATTCGAGGAACAACAGTCTTATGTGGTCTTACAGAGACTCGTACGTAAAATGTGTATGTTGGTAATTACTTTGTATTTAAAAGTTGTACTCTAAGAAACAGTGTCACAACCAGGTACGATATGCATCAAATGTATGTTAAAGGTCAGCAAACGCTTGTGTACGGTAATGCGACAAGGTGAAGCAACGTTGATTGTTTTTTATCCTCGCTTGAAATAACATTTTACTTGATTTTTTTTACTTAGGTAGTTATACACGCGACCGAGATAGAATTAGAACCGTAACCTTGTGAACAAAAGGTGGTTGCGCTAACCACTCGGTATACATATATGTCTTGTGTGACATGGTAAGGCAATTTAATTACCATGGTTACTTACCGCATCATTAGGGTTGACATCACCTTCGAACCAGAAAACCATCGCAGGTTCTCCAACTGGTACAACCTCATCTGGATAAAGTTGCTCACACGTTTCTGTGACCGAGGCGAAAACCTCACTAAACTTGCGACATGTTTTGTCTGCTGGACAAACGTTCGTCCCAATGATTAGTAAAACAGACATAAGTTAGTTTTTCTGCTATTAACATGTATGGATGGATTGGCATAACGGTTAGTGTAGTGGGCTTGCAGCCACGAGGTTCGAATCCCGTCGTAAGCGATTCGTCAAACCTAAGAAATGTTGTTCATCTTTCAAGCAATAAACGTTGGGTCAAAACTGTGGCCAAAACAGACAGAAACCTAGAAATAAAACTGAGCCACACCAAAGTCTGAACCAAAAGATTGCGGACACGGGTTAAGATGCAGCAACGCAACTGGTCGGCAGACAATTGTTTATTCATCACCAGTCTAACTTAAAATGTGCAGTTAATCAGAAGTAATAAACACAAAACAACGAGATGGTCAGGAAATCCACAACATTT
Organism: Phallusia mammillata; assembly: GCF_965637545.1. NCBI lineage: Eukaryota > Metazoa > Chordata > Ascidiacea > Phlebobranchia > Ascidiidae > Phallusia > Phallusia mammillata. The sequence goes on from NC_137255.1 coordinate 24,159,761, forward strand.
GATATTTTTTCTAAACAAGAGAAGCAGGCAGCTTTACAGCCTGTGTAGCTCGATAGAGCGCGAGTCTTGGAAAGCCTACTGTCGTGGGTTCGAATCTCACCGCAGGCTAGATTTTTCTACTCTACGCCTTGCCGCATGGGAATGCTTGGCAAATCGGCTTGTGTAGGAACAACGTCTTCAATAGGCCTGATGTACTATGAATGATAAGCTGTACAAATTGACATATTTTTTAGTCTATAGTATGTTGTATAGTATACCTGTTGACCAGTCCCATCCCACAGCCCAGTTTTGTAGACATGTGTAGTCGTCCTCACAATCGTTAAACCAAGCTTCACAGGCATCAAGTGACAATGGAACGTTACGATACCGTTCAGTTCTGTATGAATTCGGTTTCTAGATAAAATCCACTCAGTGTTAGAATAATTTATTGTTTCTCAGCTTTGTTAGGTTTCAAACTGTTTTTGGCTTTTATTAATAATTTGTGGATTCGATATAAATATGAGCTAAAATCAATTTTTTTTTAATTGGGTTGTTATTATTTGCCTTTTTGACCAAATATCAAGTTTCGGCCAAATCTTTTTGGCGAGTGTGGTGCATCACTGCCAAACGCTTTTCACAAGTTTATTCCTTTTCACTCATTTAATAGGATTTACAACACAAGTACACTCAATAACTTACAGTAACCACTCACGGACCAACATTTGGCGAACACTCGTAGAAGCAGTCGTACTCTAGCAATCGTTCACGGCATTTTGCAGAGATTTAGTGATTAGGGCAGTGATTGTATCTGAAGCCATACAGAATATCTGGTCCATCTTGGTGTGAACCGTAAGCGGTGTAATTTGTGCAACACGAACGAGCCTTCCACGGGGAGCACTGCAATCACAAAAGACGTAAATTACACAAAATTTTTACATTAGGCCTTACAACACGGTGTAGCTGCAGCGCGTTATAACATTATCCACCTATTGTGTTATTCACTGTTTTGCGCTCCATAGGGCAGCTATTTCCGGCTTGGTAATTTGTTTTAGTGCAATTGTGTCGCTATGTTTTCTATTGTCAAGCTAAGTAAACTAAATTTAACCTAACAAACTGTAATGTCGTCAGGTGGCTATCCATACGGCCTGTTACAGCTTATTTGCCAGTAATTGCCAATTTCTATTGATTCCCACGTTTCCTCACTAGTCACTACAGCTTGTGTTGTAATCTATTGCGTTATGTGACGTAATAATCGACTGCCAGTTTTGTGTGATAACGCGACGTGGTTTAGTTCTTTTCGTTGCTGACTTCCGTGGAGCATGGTGCTGCGTCAGTTGTATTAGAAAAGTCGTTTATTGTCGTGTTGACGATTATTGGTGAGTCACTTTGTATATATATATATATATGTGTGTGTGTGTGTTTAATGCAGGGAGTCGAACCGCTTGTCATATGGGTTCAGGTTCGGTTCGGGTTCAGTTCGTTTTGTTTTTAAGGGTTCGGGTTCGGTTCAGGTTTTTAAAAATATACATTTTCGGGTTCGGGGTTTGTTCCGGTTTGGGCAAAGTATCCCGTCCAAACCGGTTTGCGGTTTTTGAACCGGTTCAAATTTTCATTTGTTTCGATTTAATTCTACCCATCATCTACTTGGCCTTATCAAACTCCAAACAATTTTGACCGTGCACTGTTATTTTTGACACGCCATATAAGTGTTATCTCGCGTATTTTTCAGTGCGCTGTTTTGAAGAAAAAATCACAAATATAAAACTGACTGCATTTTTTTCTGGTTCAGTTCCGGTTCGGGTCCAACGCCAAACAAAAAATAGGGTTCAGCTCCGGTTCGGGTTTTTAGAAAATCATAATTAGCGGTTCGGGTTCGGTTCGGGTTTAATGAAATTAACCGCTCAAACCGGTTCGCGGGTTCGGGTTCAGTTCCGGTTCGACTCCCTGGTTTAATGACTCCAAAATGTGAATTACTATAATGAATGCGAACTTAACTGCAATAACTTAAAATGTCATTTTGCCTTGTAATGGTTGTACTGTACGTGTAGTTGGATTCATTTAAGTTGCTAAAGTTGTAATTGTTTACGCAGCGTTCTTGTACGATACTCACGTGAAGCGTGATTTTTCTACCCTGTTGCTCTACATATAGCTTGATAAGCATTGTGTATGACGTCATAATGGCATATTGTGGTCTCATGCTTTATTGTGTATTTAGGTGTGTGACAGTGATATCTGGGATTGCCCATGTTATATGTTTTCTTCCGGTTCCCATAATAGTTGGTAAGCTTTGAGTTTCATTCCTACATTTAAAGCGCTGTGCTAATGCCATGCTTTATGTAGAAACCGTTTCCTATCGTTTCTATCGCCTCCCACCGTCCTCTTCATTCTTAATTGAAAGTGTTTGAATATAAGATCTACAAAACACCCTATCTGTGTGGACTGCTTGTTGGAGACCTTTTAGGATTTGTGTTTCAATTCCCGCACGTGTGACGTTCCGCGCTGTAACCGGTGCGCGTTCACGGGACGCTACACGGCCTATTAACTATTGTCAATTCTACTGATGAGACCTTATTTGTCGAAACAATGTGAACTGTCTGTAGCTTACTTATTATGGGCATTGGTTTTTAGAACAACACTATCGTTCGAAAGTTCGAAAGTTGTGGAACGCAACCGCGCTATTCCCGAGCACGCGGCTCGAGGCATTCTTGTGTTATTTTAATTGCTATGCGTTGTGTGTGTGTACGCGCTTGATTTGTGCCTACTGCAGGAATGTAATTGGTGCGTTTGCAATTACTTCGTGAGCCTATAAAAGGCTGTCCACTTACTACGTTACTATTCTATTTTACTGATTTCGAATGAATACAACCTAAGTTACAACAAGCAAACTGTGCTTATTTGGACTCTGTAAAGAAGCAAGGCGCAAACGTGATTGAAAACACAACAGAGTTTTTGGCGACGAGGATGGGATCGGTCAACTGAACGACTTGTTTCAATCTCAACGTTTGTGTCAATATGGAGAAGTTATTGGAGACGATGCAGAAGCAGATGCAACATCAACAACGACGTCATGAAGAGCAACAACGACAGTATGAAGAGCAAATGAATCTTATCCTGTCTGTGTTGGAAAAGTCTGCTGGTCCCGCCGTTGCCAATTCTAATGTTGCTGCACCTAGCTTTAACCCCTTTGATTCTACGACAGAATTGTGGGACGACTACTGGTCTCGCTTCTCAACATTTGTGAAGGCTCATGTAATATCCGAAAAGAGGGTTGCCCAAGTGTTTTTGACGAACCAAACCACTACAACTTACAAGCTGCTGTCCAATTTAGCAGGACAAAGTTCGCCAGCGAAAGACGTCAACGATCTAACGATGACGGAGATTGAAGGCTTCATGAAAGATCAATTTGATCCCAAGCGTTTTATTATTCGCGAAAGGTTCCGGTTTTGGAGCAACATGCAGAGAAAGCCAGGTGAAACGGTGCAGGAATTGGCCGCCCGGATTCGTCACGATGCTGCTACATGCGATTTCACCTCTATCAAAGATCCGTTGGATGAAGCTTTACGAACCAGGTTCCATCTGTTCAATATCCAATGAAGCGGTGTTGAAGGCCCTGTTTAAACTCAAGTCAGATGAACTTACTTTCTCTCGTGCGATTGAGCAGACGGAGGATGCGGCGCAAGTTGCCAAGGAAACCGTCTATGGGACAAGCGGTTCTGTGCGTAAGGTGCGCGGATCCAAGAAGCAGTCTACAAAATCCACACCGAATGAGAAGCCCAAAGCAGCTGCCCGATGTTATCGCTGTGGGAAAACTGGTCATTTTGCGCCGGTTTGCCGTCACAAGAATGCGACGTGCCGATATTGCAATCGCATAGGTCAGGGGTCACCAAACTACGGCCCGCGGGCCGGATCCGGCCCTCGAGGTCATTTCATCCGGCCCGCGACCACATTTTTTGGTTTGCCAAATCGTATTGAGAACTTTGTAACATTCAAAAATTAATCTACTCCTTACGAAAGTTTTCCTGTCGCAATATTTAGCATTGATATTACCTAGTTCAGTGTTTCTTAACCTTTTTTGCGCTCGTACCCTTTGAGCTTTCATAAAATTTTCTCGTACCCCCTGTCTACAATGGCCAACGGAAGTAATAAAATTGTAATAATAGGAATTAAACCTAGTGTATTTATAACTTGGGTGTTGAATGCATGCATGAAATCAGTATTCTAAGTAGGACAAAACTAGCCCGTTCTAAACATATAACAAAGTACCTTGTTGCGCATTCTTCACAAATATGCCTAAATAGCATATAATTTCACCCTGCATGTCGTACCCCCTGCTTTGATGCTTTGTACCCCCAAGGGGTACACGTACCCCTGGTTAAGAACCACTGACCTAGTTTCATAGGATTACAACGCTCAAGATTGATTCAAAGCCGGTTTGTTACGTCACAAATTGAACTACAAGTGTTAATTGTGTGCAAACAATTGCCTTATTTTGTTACTTGTGACGTAATATAGAAGCATTGCTCGTATGATGAGACCAGCTGTACAGTTTAACAGTCGCATTACCAGATTTTGAATGGGATTGTGGAAAGACCATCTCTTGGCGCCCCTATAAAAATCGCTGGGGCATGTAAACTATGCGGCCCGCGCGAATCAATTTTAAACTTATCCGGCCCGCAAAATAAAAAGTTTGATGACCCCTGGCATAGGTCATACTGAAGATGCTTGCCGTAAGAAGAAGTCCGATGTGGTCAATTCGATGACGAATGTTCATTTTCTGAAGTCAATTTCCACTCATTCCCCACTACACAAGTTGGAGATTGTGGTGTCACTTTTTGGCAAATTTTGCGAGTTTGAGCTGGATACAGCAACCAGTGGAAATTTCTTGTCTATCCACGATTGGAAGAGAATCGGGTCGCCTAAGCTTCGGGCTCCTGATCGACGTTTTAATTCTGCGACAAAGCACCCAGTGCCTTTGTTGGGTATGTTTACGATGCCAACTACGTATGGTGGTCGAGTCTTTGATCAAGATTTCTTTGTCACGAAAGTTCCGCGCTTAAATTTGCTTGGTCGCAGTGCCATTTGTTCTTTGGAGATTACGGTTGACGACATACTGCATCATTCATCTCCCAAAGATTGCGTTAATTCCGTTGTTACGTCAGACGACCAACGCTATCTGCCTTTACAAGATGCTTGCGGAAGTCTTTGCAACGAGTTTAAAGACATTTTCAAACCTGAACTTGGTTGCTTGAAAGGTTTAGAGCTTGAAGTGAAGTTTCAAGCAGAGGCTAAACCGGTTTTCTTTAAGCACCGTTCTGTGCCATTTGCGCTACAAGAAGATGTTGCCCGTGAATATGATGCAGGAATCGCGCGAGGAATCTGGACTCCAGTGAAGTTCAATGACTGGGGTACACCGGTGGTTCCCGTTCGAAAAGCACCGTTGTCAACTCACAACAGGCCACGACTAAGACTTTGCGGGGATTATTCAGCCACGGTAAATCCCCAATTGGCACTCCATCGACATCCACTACCTCTTCCAGATACTTTGATGCAGAAGCTTCGAGGAGAATTTGGTTTCACGAAAATCGATCTTGCTGATGCGTACAACCAAATACATCTAGGTCCCGAAAGCCGGAAAAGGTTGGCTTTGAGCACTCACCGAGGTGTCTTGCTGCAAAATGTATTACCGTTTGGCATCACCTCGGCTCCGGGATACTTTCAACAGATTATGGACGAACTGACGCAAGATCTCCCAGGAGTGGCTGTATATCTCGATGATTTACTTGTCAGCGGTTCATCGGCAAAAGATCACTTAAACAATCTTCGTCGATTGCTTCAACGTTTAAGTGAGAAGGGGCTTCGCTGTCGTTTCGAGAAATGCAAATTTGCACAACCCACAGTTGAATACTTGGGTCATTTACTTCATAAAGACGGCATCAGGAAAGCTTCTAAACTCGATGGTGTGCTCAATATGCCTGCACCGAAAGACGTATCGGCGCTACGTTCGTTCCTTGGGTCGGTTCAATTTTATAGCAAATTTTTGCCACCAAGTTTTTCTTCCATTGCTGAACCTCTGTATCGTCTGACTCGAGACAAAGTTCTTTGGAGTTGGAATAACGAACAATCAAAAGCTTTCCGCCAATTGAAGACATGGCTGTCTTTTGACAATGTCTTAACTTACTTTGATCCTTCTCTTCCTATTGGGATATCTTGTGATGCGTCCAGTGTTGGCATTGGTGCCGTACTTTTTCATCGCTATTCGGACGGAAGCGAGAGGCCAATTGCCAATGTCTCAAAGCTACTCTCCTCCAGTCAGCGCAACTACAGCCAAATCCAAAAAGAGGGTCTTTCAATTATCTTTGCACTGAAGAAGTTTTACCAGTATCTTTTTGGTCGTGAATTCATTCTTGTCATCGACCACAAGCCATTGTTGGCACTTTTTGGTCCTACCAAGCCAACACCTCCACTTGCGGCAAATCGGTTAGCACGATGGGCGCTTTTCCTTGGTCAGTTTAAATACAAAATCGAGTACAGGAAGACCGCCAGTCACCAGAACGCCTATGCACTCAGCCGTTTACCACAAGGGGAAGATGCCTATTTTGACAAAGAGGAAACTACAGATGATGTCGACACTGTTTGCACCATCACCACGCTAAGTCGTCAAGTCCAGCCCACAGACCCCAACACCATGAAGAAGGAATCCGGAAAAGATGATGTTCTTTCCCGAGTCATGCGTTTTGTCCAACACGGTTGGCCAACAACTCTTTCCTCGAATGATCCAGCTGCAAAGTTTCGCAGGTCTGCTGATTTATTGACAGTTTCTCACGGTTGTCTTTTCTATGGAACTCGATTGGTTATTCCGCAAAAGCTACGACAACACGTGCTGCAACTGCTACACCAAGGTCACTTTGGCATTCAAAGGATGAAGCAGTTGGCTAGGTCTGCAGTGTACTGGCCGAACCTTGATGACGATATTCTAATTCTTTGCTGAAAATGTTCTATATGCGGAGAACAGCAAAACCTTCCCACTACACCTTCTGTCCATCCATGGATGATTCCTGAAAAAACATGGAGTCGTGTTCACATCGACCATGCTGTAAACTTCTTGGGAAGCAATTGGTTGCTCATGATCGACGCCTATTCTAGTGCCCATGCATTCATGCTACTTCATTGATGACGTCCAAGGCGACCATGAACTTGCTCGAAGAAGACTTCGCACATTTTGGTTATCCACACACTATTGTCTCGGATAACGCGCAAGCTTTCGTTTCTGCCGAGTTCCAGGATTTCTGCCGGCAGAGGGGTATTGTTCATCTTACGGGTGCGCCTTATCACCCGTCTACAAATGGCTCCGCCGAACGGCTAGTTCAAACGTTCAAGAAGGCAATGAAGAAGTCGGAGAAACCCCCGAAAGAAGCTTTACAGGAGTTTCTTCTTCAGTATCGAAGAACCCCAAATTCTAGCGGTTTCTCCCCGAGCGAGCTGCTCAACGCTCGACAAATTCGATCGCTCATTGACACGATGGTACCATCACCTACACATGTCTTACAACGCCAGCAACAAAATGCCGTGTCGAAGAACAACAAACTAGTGCGTATCAGTTTCCGAAATGGTGATCCATGTTACGCGCAATATTTTGGATCTAGACACGATGGTTCGAAAAGATGGGTTCCTGCCACTATCGTTAAATGCTGTGGGAGTAGAACATTTAACGTGAGAGTATTTCCTCGTGGTCCAATCTGGAGACGTCACCTTGACCAACTTCGCCCCAGATACCCTAATGAAGACGATGACCCGGGTGAGCCTGAACTCTCATTTCCGTCAGAGCATATTCCGCTGGTCCCGTACACTGATATACCAGCATCATCCTCATCTACTCCTCCCGATTCCCCGAGGTTTGGTCCTGACAATCCCCGTCGCTCGAAGAGACAACGTCTACAGCCGAGGAGGTTCGGCTACGATGTTCAGGGTGAACAATAATTTAAAAGGGGAGGTGTTGTGGAACGCAACCGCGCTATTCCCGAGCACGCGGCTCGAGGCATTCTTGTGTTATTTTAATTGCTATGCGTTGTGTGTGTGTACGCGCTTGATTTGTGCCTACTGCAGGAATGTAATTGGTGCGTTTGCAATTACTTCGTGAGCCTATAAAAGGCTGTTCACTTACTACGTTACTATTCTATTTTACTGATTTCGAATGAATACAACCTAAGTTACAACAAGCAAACTGTGCTTATTTGGACTCTGTAAAGAAGCAAGGCGCAAACGTGATTGAAAACACAACAACTATCGCAACAACTAAAAGTTTATTGTGAAATTTGTAAACATAACTACTAAAACATTGCCATGTACCAAACAGTGGCATCTATATGACAGATTTATCAATGCAACTTGTATGTAAGTTTTGGTTGAATAACTTAACACAATGCATTTTTCAGCAGCAAATATTGCTACTGTTCAATCAAATCTGAAAATAAAACCATTTCTACTCCAGACAACAGTATATACTCCATACCTTGTTGTATAAACCATCTTCAGGGCCAGGCTTACTTTTATGATACTTTGCTTCCATACACAAATTACATGCATCTTCTTTCACAGCTGAAACGCACAAGAAAAAGCCGTACAACACAAAACTCAGTACAGGTACAGTCATAATTGCAATAGCATTATTTTGTTTGAAAATACAACGCTTATGATCTGTAAAGAATGCAAATATTTTAAGGCGTTATCGAAACGATAATTCTCACACATTTTACTTTCTGAATATTAACTGTTCTGTTAATTGCTAGCATATTCTGTTCCATGCAGACGCTTTTACAAACGCTGTGAAAGTACACACACCAGTTTACAAAATCAAAAGTCTTTGTAACTGATGTACTACAATAGGCTATTATTTGTTACATTGAATTTTATTGCACTGCAAAGCGTTTTTGCGTTTTTAAACAATTTGAGGTTGGGCTGCTTGTTAAAATGTTTGCGTGAAATCTTTTCAAACACACTTTTCACGACACAATGTGATAAACCATCATGGCTTTATTGCAGTAAATTTCCAAATTGTTTGAACAAAGAGCATGTGAATACAAGTGTTTGTTTGAATTTATTTGATCTTTACCGCTTGAGTTTGTCCTCTGTCGAGCTGTCGTCTTCTGGGTAATCAGGTTTAAAATCACGCACCCCAAAGGGCAAGTCCAAAACCAGACCAGAACCCGAATTTTGTTTGGAATAAAGCTCGAAATAAAACCGAAAATATTTTTTGTCTGGGACATCAATGTAGCATAGTGTAAAGTCTGGACCGAATCAAGTGCATTATATTTAAACCAAATCTCCCGGATTTATAGCTTTCCTGACCACTCGACCATGTTTGCAAAATTGTGAAAGTCTGGATCACACAGGGTAAAGTATTCCGGTCTCAAATCAAAAGCAAACATTTTCTCAACAAACAGCACAGTCAAATAATGCACACCGTCTAGCCGCTTGTCATATGGGTTCAGGTTCGATTCGCGTTCATTTTTTATTTGTTTTTAGGGGTTTGGCCTCGGCTCAGGTTACAATGTATTTTTAGGGTTCGGGTTTAGATCCGGTTTGCGCAATTTACCCGGTTCCGACAGGTTTGCGATTTTAAACTGATTTTTTATTGAATCACCTTTCCGACAATTTCAATTTTACCTATTATCTGAAGAGTCTAATGAAACATTAAAAATATCTAATTCAACTCTGGATCGGTTGTGTAATTTACGGTTCGGATAATATAATTTACGGTTCGGGTTCGGGTTCGGGTTCGGGCATTGTTGGTCAAAAGGATACATTACCATTTGATCTTACGAAACACTTCAGCTTACTATGTATTACACAATCCTCAGTGTGTTACAGATTAACCAACCAGTGTACGTCAGTCATACCATGGCATGTCTCGGCCAGCACGCAGGTAGCATGCATTGTTTACATGGCAAACACAATGCACAACGCGTACCCCGTTGCTCACCCCTCTTGCAGGAATGTATCGAATGGGAGTACATTGATTGTGATTGTGTATGGCAAAGGCGATATTTTTTCGATATTTTATCAATGCTGTGTTTGTAGTTTTGCAGAAATTTGATAAGGTTTTGTAATAACTAATTATGTCTACTCGGGTGTTATTATGTTTGGTTCTGTTTGCTTCCGTGTTGTGCGTTTCCGCAGAACAAGAAGACGTTTGTAATTTGTGCATTGACGGGAAGTATCACAAAAGCGAGCCAGGACCAGAAGATAATTTATACAGCAAGGTATATAGAGTATAATGTGGTTTAAAAAATAGTCCTTTAATAGGATTAGTTAAAGAAAATGATAAATATGAATACACGTGTATACTTTTCCTGATCTGTGCTGAATGATTTTACGCTGTAACGTTTATACCTATCACACATGCTTCATCCTACATTTGCACTTTTAGCTTCCACCCGTTTTCACTTAACATTTTCACTGAGTGTGTTCCCTTAAAGCGTACTTTGTACTCACATTTCCGTATTGTACGCGCTATGCACTAATTTCCCACGTTGATGTCCACAAGCATTCCTGCCTCTGATTACACCACGCGAAAACCAGTGCTGATAATTGAGTGCTCTGTTATTTGTTTTCGGTATAACAGTCAAGACAAGAGTTTCTTGTCCAGTGGTTTCAGGGTCTGCCAGCAACTGCGTGTGTTTGAGGGATTTAGTTCTATTGTACAGTTTTGCCTTGAGTTAAATGTGATGTGTATATGCCACTGAAAATAGAGAATTTTATCTTGCTTTTTAAATGGACACAGGCAATGCTTGAGCGTGTCTTAACTGGCTGTCCATTGCTAGTCGTTGGTAGAATATTAAAAGCATTTGAAACCATTCATTAGGGCGCTGTATATGTTAATTCTTGCCAGATTGTCAGCATCATGAAAGCTTCAGTATTAACATTTTATATTCGTGTAATGTTGGTAGTGCTCTCCGTGGAAGTCTCGTTCATGTTGCACCAACCAAACAGCTTACTGGGCGCATCAGGGTGGGCCAGGCGCTCTGTACGACTTCACATACAATCATTGTCCTAACAACCCAATGTCTGCGAAGTGCCGGGATCGATTTCAAGAGAATAGCTGCTTCTATGAATGTTCACCAAATATTGGGCCTTGGATGGTTAAAGTGAGTACATACTACAAACATTACATGCTATTTCGATCTATGATTTTATTAGTGTAACTAACTTTCCTTACCATTTGTGTGGTGGTATGCCTTTAAACGGCAAAATTCCTGTCCTAGATTTTCAAAGTTGGTTAATTTCCCCCAAAAAATGAAAAAAATAACGGCCCAAATAGAGGTAATACGCAATATGCTTTATTGCTCAAATGTTTCGAAAAATGCTCGTAAGATCATCAGTAATATGATGGGCCACATCAGCATTTGCCGAAACGTTTGAACACTAAAGGATGTCGCTTTTTGCGTGTGTTTAGGCCGTTATTTTTATCATTAAACTTATGAACAGATCTGCGTATAGTGTTCCAAATAACACTTAAATGAGGTAATAATTTTCTAAAAATTTTGCACTGAAGAAACTTTGGGCGTTAATTTATCTTCAATATCAGTCACTAATATGAAAGGTAACATTTAACTTCAACTTTTCTTAAAGAAAAAATAAGAGAACCCAAAATCGCAAAATATCTGTTTTACATCGTTGTCAAAATTTTCAATTTTCAATTCATCAATTTACATAAAAGTTTCAAAATTGTGTTTTGGCGACTTTCTATAAACACTTAAAACTACTTTGTTTACCCTCCTGTGACAGTTGAAAGATTAAAGCCATTGACTCACTTCAAAACAGGGAAACATCGAACGGATCAGCCTTAAAGTGTCGTTTGTTTGATTGTGCCATATAAACATACTGAATTTTAACTTCCAAAAAATGAATGTAATGGCTAACTTGCGTTTTTTGTTAGGAACCAAACTCGCACCGTTCGGAAAGATTTCGGGATGTGCCATTGTCACCTGCAGTCTGTAATGCTTGGTTTAATGACTGCAAGGATGATTACACATGTAAAGACAATTGGGCTGTGGGATGGGACTGGTCTTCAGGTATTTTAGCTGTTTCGTTGTTTGTTCTGCAACCTATTGACATTTCATAGCATGTGTTCTTAACAACTAAAGGAAGGTCCATGAGAAAAAAGTCTATTTTTATTTTGCTTTTGGACAAACTTATTGTTAGCAGTAGGTTGAATCACAAGAAGCTTTTCCAAAATATGCCAGCCGACACAATCCATATTTAAAAACATGTAAGGCTTAGGTCGGTATTCGAACCAGCAACCCTTTAGTGCAAGTGTTGCAATAAAATCACCAACTGAAATCAACTTTAATGTGCGCAATATGGGTAGAATTTTGGCACCAAAAGGTATAAAGTAAGATTTTCATATTGTCAGGTACATCTGAATTTTAGGACTAAAACACAATGGAGAAATGGTAAATGTTAATATACTTAAAACACGATTTAAGCACCACAACACACTAATCGTTGTGTCATCTAATCAAGCCAATATCAATAGGCAAATAACGAATTAATAATTTTGTGTGTGTGTATGTGTGTTTTAGGAACGAACGTTTGTCCAGCAGACAAACCATGCAAGAAGTTTTCTGAAATTTTCACCTCGGCAACCGAAATGTGTGAAACAATTTATCCTGACGATTTTAAAGTAACAACCAATGGTCCCACGATGGTTTTATGGTTTCTAGGAGACACGAATCCTAATGATGCGGTAAGTAACTGCTGAGACTTCCATTTTGGATTTTTTTTATTGTAAGGTTTTTTATGTGTGAAGTCTTCCACAGTATTTAAAGATATAGATATTTTATTCAGGCTCTGCGTTTCTTTGTTATTTTTTATTGCTAAAGACTTACTAAATTTACAGTCTTTTATTATAAGCGACTGTTGTCTGTATCGCCCATACTGTCGGTATGAATATCTATGTTTCTGCGTTTTTTTAATCTTTTGATATTGTTCTTTCTTCAAAAATGCTCAAAACATTGGGAAGTGCCATATCAGGTTTTCATAGTGACCAGTATGATCCAATGCGTTCTACATTTATTGTCAAATTGCTGTTTTATTTCTAAAAATATATTGCTGTTCTTTCAGATAGTACACAAACTCAAACTCTATATTAAAACTTTAACCATAGATCTATTAAACTTCTCACATACCTGTTTTGTCTCGTTAGGTGGCAGCATACTACGCTACAGAAATGAACTTGCGTTGTGGAGCTGGAAAACTCATCGACAATATCGTACTTACGACACTGATGGCTATAATCTCCCTTGCATTCTTTCAATACTAACTACTTATAAAGCATTTTGGAAAATGTTTGTTAAGTGAAGCATTTACTGTAGCATAAGTAGGATAAGTATTAAAAGACATAGTTGTATTTTATGCTTCTTATTATATTATTTTGATGTTGAATAATTGACATTGAAGACATTGAAGCGCTGCGATGTGGAATAAATTTCAAATGTCAAAAATAATTGCCTATTGTCAACTTTACAGCCTAATATTTGCTATGGCTTGCGATTTTGTGTTCCTAAATGACCTATTGTGGATATAAAAGAAAAAGTGGTTCAAATCGAAACTAATGTGTATTATATATTTAAAACGTGATCCAATGGCTTAAGCGAACAGGAACAAAATCACCTTGTAGTAGTTGATTTGAGTTTATTTTGCTTGGCTGAAAGAACGCATAGCGACAGAATAGCACTAAAACAATCCCTAAGCATGAAATAGCTGCCAACGTTAAAAAGATACGGAGCGCAAAACAGTGTAGGGCACAATTGGTGACTAAACGCGCTGCAGCCATATCATATAGTAGTTACATTTTGGGGATGCATAATCATCATTTTGAATTTTACTTATCGCAAAATTACCGACGTGCAATATTTTAATTTATATTTCTCAACCGAAAACACAATTGTTTCTAATAAAGTGTAATCAACACCTGTATACGACCGTTACAGTTCAAAAACAAACAAACTAGAAAGCCATCTGAATTGGCATACACCATTACAATCCATTTAATCATACAGATCAGGTACGTCAATGCACAAAGGATTAACATCGTTATATGGTGTGTGCATTTTATTTACCATGTAAGCAACGCATGGCTCACATGGTGGGGTCCGGACATACAACTGCAAAGAAACCAGAGTTAAAGTATCCATCATCGCAGACCGGCAAAATTCATTTATATTATGGTAATCAAATAACAGTGCATAACATACAGATGGTTTCCTTTGTGGAGTATGGTCGCGATTTTTAATATTGCTGACATTAGAGCAGTGGATAAATCGAGCAATTATTATTCAACAAGAGTTTTCATGCAATTAATACTGGAAAAGTGCAATGGAAATTATGGCCATCAGTGTCGTAAGTACAATATTGTCGATGAGTTTTCCAGCTCCACAACGCAAGTTCATCTCCTTGGCGTAATGTGTTGCCACCTAACGACAAAACGACAGACGTTGTTTTAAAGTGCAAATATTTTAAATTCTATCCAGTTTAATATTGAGTTTATGTTTGTGTGCTTATCTAAAGCGCTGGTAAAGAACAATATTGGAATGTTTAAACTGTAAGCTTAGAGGCTCCAACCAAGTAAAAACTTGCAACTCTTGATTGCGGAATTTGTTTAAAAAAAACAGTAACCATGTGTGGCAAATAATATAATCACAATAGAGATACCCAATAATTTGAGAAATAAATCCATCTTAAAAACGGTTAAAGAAGTACACTTATTAAATTTTACAGTCAAAACAATACAACAGAAAGGACGTTTTGGCAGTTACATACCTCATCATTAGGATTATTTTCGCCTGTAAACCACAAAACCATTGCGGGATCACCATTTGTCACCACTTTAAAATCGTCAGGATAAACAGTTTCACACATTTCGATTGCTGAAGCGAAAATTTCCGTAAACTTCTTGCATGGTTTGTCTGCTGGGCAAACATTTGTCCCTGAAAATACAAAAGTAAAAATACATCAATTCCTAATTTGTTTATTGATATTGGCTTGATTAGATGACCCAGTGATTAGTGTGTAGTGGTGCTTCAAAGTGTTTTCAACGGTACAGTAAATCAATATTAGCATTTTTGTAATTTAGGCTTACATGACGAATGCAGTAGTGCATGGCATTGCAGGAATCTTACTTTCTACTTTTGTTGCTAAAATCCTACCATTATTCCCCACATTAAAATTCCTTTCAGTTAGTTTTTATTACAACACGGGTTACTGATTCAAAACGTTGGAATATTTTGTGTGTTGTAATGCTGAAGTATGGTGTAAGTTGTAATGCTGGAATATTGAATGTGTGTAAATTGGTACATTCTGGTTAGCGGACTTAAATAAAACCATGAGTTATTTAACTTAATTTAGTAATTGACTACAAAAAATTCTTGTCTAAAAATACAAATTAACCTTCTTTTCCTAAATGAGGACAGAATATGTTATAAATATTTATTGTTTTGTGGATCAATTAAGCTACAACACCTGTAGTCCAGTCCCATCCCACAGCCCAGTTTTGTAGGCATGTATAGTCGTCCTTACAGTCGTTAAACCAAGCTTCACAGGCATCAAGTGACAATGGAACGTTACGAAACCGTTCATTTCGGTGCGAGGCTGAGTCCTGGTATAACAAACCTCTTTAAAGTTTATGGCACCATTAAACAAACGACTTTGCAAAAAAACGCATCAGTGGATACTCACTTTTTCCATCCAAGGTCCCATATCTGGTGAACATTCATAGAAGCAGTTGGGACTTCCATGGGGAGCACTACATAATTTATACAAAAAAGTCATGATATTAAAAATAACACATTTAATGGTGTTGAATCATAAATCATATTCAAAGCATTGTTTCGATATATCAGTCTCCTAGGCATGCTAAAAAAAACAGAAACCCTCACCTAATATTTTGGGAAAACATCAGAGCACATAATTCAAGTGACTGACACCAAAGTTTGTTAACATCCTAGTGGCTTTTTATGTTGCAATAAACATCATAACTATATAGCAAGAATACTCATGTGGTATATTCGAGTCCACTATTGCGCAAGTACGAGTTGAGCACAAACTACCATTTTTGAGGGAAATATTCAGATGCGGTATGGAAGCAAAACAGATTGAAAATTATAGTGAAAATGAAGGAAAACATTTGTATAATAAGCATGAGCGTATGAGGCACACATTTAAGTAAACGCAGCAAACAAGAGTTCAAAAATGATGGATAAATGTGTATTTATGTTTATAATTATCCTTAACTGACAGTATTGGATATTGTGGTGGGGGGTTGAGGCTACCACAATTTGTTCATACCTTGCTGTATAAATTTGCTTCCGGTCCGGGTTCGCTTTTGTGATACTTCCCGTCAATGCACAAATTACAAACTTCTTCTTGCTTTGCGGAAACGCACAACAAAAATGCAAATAGTACCAAACATACTAACACTCGAATACACATTACTTTATTTAACATTTATCTCAAATTCCTGTAAAACTACGAAAACAAAACATCGATTAGAAAACGTGCCAAGTTAAACGATAAAATGCATCCCCCAAGCCGAAAGTTTAATTTATATTCAATAGCATGTGAGAAAATTACAAGGGATTGCAGTTACTGCAAAGCTGCAAGGCTAATGACCTTCATCCGTGGCTTAAACGATTTATGACCTGCAGTCTGCATTCAATTTCAAAATGGTTAACAAATAACCCCGTGATTACCATGCACCTTGTTCAAACAATTTTTGGATGAAAAAAAAACAAAATACGGATTTGTGCCATAAAAAGAGTTTTTAACCCGTGACAATGACTTGACGCAAAAAAATTTAACAACAGCTAAGTTCAAATAGTTTTAACAACACTTAGCTCAAAAGTTACAAAGGCAATAAAATTCAATGTCAAAATAACGAGCGTTTGCCAACATTGTATCTAATTATATGTGCAATGACTTGCGATTTGTGTTTCTAGAGGACCTAATACAGTGGATAAAAAAGAGATAGAAGCTTAAACTGAAAGTGCTGTGTATTATATTTTAAAGGCGGGATTGAAATGCCAAAACGCACATCAAAGAAGCAAAAGGACCCAACAAACCAACACTTGAATAAAAATAAATTTGTTTAATGTTTATTTTAATTCCTGCAAACTCTTCAATTACAATATAAATTAGAAGACGTGCTGAGGTAAAGTCGAACTAGCGATAAGTTAAAGTTTCGCCTCAAGTTCTAAAATGTGGTGTTAGACATCCTTTAATAAATTGATACACTTTTCCGCCTTTCATACATCTATTACGTTATAACTGTTGCTAAGAACCTATGCACCGTTGTGATTTATGTAACAATAAAGGGATTTTTTAAAAAAGCAAATGTATAGCTGAGAAAAATGAATCGCAGTCGTTGCGAAAAAGAATTGACAACTCTGTTTTACGCTTTGCTTTTAACTTGTTTACGATTTTTCAACACAGTTTGATGTTTTCGGATACTGAAGATGCCTATTAACTTACTTCAGTGGTTCTCAAACTGTGGTACGCGTACCACTAGTGGTACGTCAGAACTTTTCAGGTGGTACGCGAGTAGATTTCTGTGATATACCGATTACAGAATTAGAACCTAATACCTAATTTAAGTCCGATATAAAATTGCAACTCAACTGACTAAACTGATCAGCCCTGGTTTGGGCAAAACTAAATATGGTAACCAGGTTAAGAAAATGGGCCTATTTCTTGGTTTATCTATTCAAACAGGGTTTAGGACTTTAGGTGGTACGCAACAATAAAAAAAGTTGTCAGGTGATACGCGATTCCTAAAAGGTTGAGAACCACTGACTTACTTGAACTATAATTACAATATAAGCTTATCTATATGTAATTCCAGTAAAAACAATTCAACTATGATATGTCCGCTTAAATTGTACTTGTATTTTACATATTGCGACAAAAAACCGTTGTGAGCAGGAGAAATAAATTTCCGAAGTGCAACCTGTTTGCATGGCAACGCAAACCATTCTGTTCAGCGTACTCTGCTGCAACCTGGAGAAAATTAAATCAAATAAATGATGATAGGTTAAAAAACAAGTAAAAAATACCTGGTCATTTGGATTTACATCTGTATCGAACCAAAATACCAATCTAGTTTGACCGTTTTCAACAACTTTATATTCTCCAGGATAAAGGTTTTCACACATCGTGACTGCATTTGCGAAGTATTGGGAAAATTTTCTACAAACTGAACCTGACTTGCAAACGTTAATACCTGCAAAAGAGGCAAAATGAAAGTAAAATTGTCTGGAATCTTCTCTATTAAATCATGGGTTTATATCTGGGTGATTCTCTAGTATATATGAGTGAAATTGTGTGAACAATTTTTCATTTGCTAATATTTGAAATCAAATTTTGCACAAGTGCTAACGGTTAGGGAGACTAGGGTGCTCTTTACGCCATCTATCAGTATTTTTCAATGTGTTTGGTCTAAACAATGCAGCTGGTCTATCTATCTATCTCTCGTCACCAGCTGAATTGTTGAGACCTAATAGGTCGACAATATATACTGTCTGTATAGGTTAAAGTTAAATGTTTTTTTTTATTATTATGCCGCAGACAGTGTAACTTACGATGTTTCGATCTATAAAGGCTCATAAGTGCAGCAGATTCTACGAGGGCCTACTCTAGCCATCTTATATCAGAGTTTGTTGGAAGACATTAAGTCATTTTTAACTTTTTAAATAAAACATTATTTTGAAGGTAATATCACTAAAAGTAAGTTATGGATAGCAGAATTAAACACCGGAGCGGGTTAATTTATATTTTCCAACGTACTCATGTATAGTTGTTATTCAAGTCTTTAATGCATTTTTACCAGTGCTCCAATCCCATCCACTGCTCCAATCATCCGTGCATGTATAATCATCTTTACAATCTTCATACCAGGCATTGCAAGTTTCAGCTGACAATGGCATGTTGCGAGGCTTCTGCCTTGTGGAATTGGGAAGCTTACAAAAATAGTATAGAATTTCAAAAATATAAAACCACCAACAATCTATTACAGTTTTTCCATCCACCTATATGTGTAGCCAAAATTGATTAGAAAGGTTTTAAACCCAAACTTAAAAGAAAAAAGAAGTATTAAAAGCAGGGGTGCACAACTGCAATTTAATCAATATCTTTTTTTGCATACCTTCTTCTCCATAGAATGTTCAAGTAATTAAATATATTATGTAACTAAGTTATTTCAAACATTAAGCGCAAAGTCATCGCATAAAACCCTGTAGGTTTGCGATCCCAGTTTGGGAAGCAGTGACATAAAGCAGTATCAATTGCAAAGACAAACGAACATTAAAATCCATAATGCTAGGATTTGCAAGCGGCCTTGAAATAAAAATGAGTCCTAACCTTTTTTTAATCAGGCCTGTAAGTCAGTAAAAATGCGGCAAAGATAATACCGAGATTATAGTAGTGAGATCGGATTCAAGCCTGGTTTGTTGAAATCCTAGTCCAAACCTGACCAAGAAGCCGGCCAGACTTGCTGGTCTTAACTTAATTCATAGAGAAGGGTGGGATTCAAACCGACAACCCTATCACTTACGTTCTCAATCCACGGTCCAATGTTAGGTGAGCAGTGAAAGAAACAATCCTGCTCCTTAAATCGCTCCCTACATTGTGACGACATGTTCTTTTCAGCGGGACAGTGGTTGTACACCAAGTTGTATAAAGCACCCGGACCCTCTAAATGGATTTTGTAGGCTGTCTCGTTTGTGCAACACGATCTGCTTTGAAAAGCCGAGCACTGTCAAAAAAGATAAATATGTCTTTCAGGAGTTCTCCTTATTTCTGTTCAACAAATTGCACAGAAAACGTTTTTAGATAAAGAATGAGTGATGGTATCAAATATTTACCTCTTGTATTTTCAAAGTCATGGTACGCATACACTGAAGGTATGTGATTAAATATGCAATATTTGTTCAGTAAGGTCCAAAAAATAACTGATTGCTTTCAAGGTGCACAAATAGCGTTTTCCATAACTTATACAAAACGAAGGAACGCGACACACGTAATTGAAAAGTAATTTTTTAAAAGACTATTGACAAAGAGATTGTGTTGAATAGATTTTAGTATATACGCGTTTATTTAAGTAGGTTCTATTTTTAAAAAAAAGGCCCTTACAGTACTGTCTAATTAAAAAGGTAATACACGTGCATTGCCTGTTTACCTTATTGAACAGACCGCCACTTTCCGGACTAGGCTTGTCTTTGTAAACTTCTGAATTCAGGCATAAATCGCATACATCCTCATCAGCTATGGCAAACACCGAAAGCACAATTAGGAAATAAACTACATACGATTTTGCTTTCATTTTGAAATCTTCTGTCCAAAATCAGACAAAAGTTATTAACCAACGCCTTTGTAAAAATCGTTTAACCCTAAATTTTAAACTCTAGTATCGCGAAGCAGAATCTACCAATAAAGATCAGAGGGGTATATTGGAAAAAGTAGGACACCAAAGTAAACGATTAAAAAAATCCACAGCGGCTTTTATATATTTTTTGTTTTCCTATTTTTTAATACAGCTACCAACCTCGACCCCAATACAAATACTCTCAGTGTCCACTAAACCGCTAATCTATTTGCTTTCTAAGTGTTTGGTAGCTGTGATTATCACATGTACTTTGACCACAACATGTTGGTTAATAAGTAGCTTAAGTAGCTAGCAAATAACTTACTTTGGGGGTAGCCTAATTAAATTACTTTGTGACAAAGTATGTTGTACCTACAGGAATCTGTTTGTAAAGCCGAAAATCTCTTGAACTGCACGACTTTGCTTACCAATTGAAAAGTTGAAAAACGCATTTTTGCCTGTGCATGAAGTTAACTCAACTAAATCGTGGAGAAAAATGACTCAAATCAAAAATCAACAAGGTATAGCTCCAGAATCAATAGAACCTTCCTAAGTCAACAAGTTATTGTAAAGTTTTGCTTGCAGCAAATTTATTCCAGACTTCTGCATTTAGCGACAAGAAACGGTTACAGCAGCAACGTGTTAAACGAAACAATGTACAAACTGGTAAAATTTAGGACATAAGCTTAACCGAGTAATATTATCACAAACAAAATTGTCTTTTCCCGAGAGTTTGTGTGTAGTGAATACCCTTGTGAATACACAAGCACGTTGCAACAACCGCTGTGTCAACAGCAGAGCCTCAGCATGGTCGGTCTTATACACAAGATCTGTATGTGGGTATTTGTTTACAAACATTTACTTTACACTGTAAACCAATTTGGGTAAATCGAGCGAGAGAACTTTGGGTACAGCAGCAATATACCCAAATATTTTGGGTAAACTGTTTTGTTGCCCAATGGTTTATACCCAAATTTAAGTTACCCAAACGTTTTTACCCTACTTTATTGGGTAAAAAATTCTTTACCCAAAATCGTTTGGGTAAAATGGCATGGATACTCTACCCAAAAAAATTGGGTTGTTTGGGGAAAATGTTGGTGTTGGTACTGTAGCCACAATATTGAGGTTTTTTAACTCAACTAACTCTTTTCTTTTAATGTTTGTGCTTTTTTTCAAATTGAACTGTTTTTCCGAACACTTAACGTGTTTAAAACACTTTTAGCTTGGTTTAATCTAAACTACGACCGGTTATTGGAAAATGATACCAATCGAAAATTTTTCGAAAGATCGAAAATAAAAATAATAAGAACAAACAAAAAAATCCCACGCTAAATCGCCCGCCCACTGGGCTTAAAATTGCGTCATGCTTGGCTGACCGCCTGCGATCAACTGCCAAACAAAAAGTGCGGGAATCTTAACTCCCTTAATCCCTTGGGCTTTGCTGTTTTGCCCGTTCCTGCGTGAAAGTGCCTAAACTAGCCCTATAGAGACTAGAGAGATTGGTGCTGTACTGCTGTTGAAAGTAGAAAGTAGTGCGAAGGTTGATGGAGGAATTCAAGGTTTAACCGATTTTGTCGAAACTGTTCTTGGTGACTTGGACGTCGCACAGAAAGAGATTGATACTTGGAAGTGTACTGACCCAGTGGGTAGACAATTAAACACTCCGTGTATCTGACTCTAATAAACAAACAAACTATCACTGTCGAAACAAACCTAAAAAAACGCAAACTGGTTTAACGTTCCCCCATTATATTTCAATAAGGCATGCCACGAAAACGCCTCTTGCGGCTAAACACGCAACACAAAAGTCACCGCGCACGAATCAACTGTGAGACATCAATTCTAATGCGTACTCTAGGCACTAGTCACTAGTCACTAGTCACTCTTATGATAACTCTAGGTAACTGATTTTTAGTTTGAAACACGTCGGTCTTTATAGCGTTCAGGTCATATAGTTGTTATGCGGCATAGTTATAAAAACGTACGCCCGAGAAGATTAACTGTGTTCTAAACCGTAATTATTCTTTAAATCGCTTTACAGAAGTGTCACATATAACATGGCTGGAGGCCGAGTAATACGTGGGTTACTATTAACACGTAAGGGGATGATAAAACGATAGCCTTAAGCAGTAATTGACCGGTGCATTAATAAGTAAAACAGGTTTCAACAGTTTTAACAGCCGGTCAAGCTTTTGTGTAGAAAAAGGCGAGTTATGAACGGGGTTGACCGTGATGATATGACACGACAATTACACGAATTAAAATGTTTTGAATTAAAAAGTCTAAAGTCCGATGTATTTTGAATTAAAAGTCCAAGGTCCGATACAGAAGTAAGTTTCATATTAATTATTAATGACGTTTATGGTTGAAAAGAGATTTTTTAATAGCCCTATGTTTTGTTAAATTTTGCGTATGGGATAGCATATTATGGTTTGTATTTGTCTAGATTTGGTAATTTACTATGTTGCTATTGTTTGTTTGCTGGTAATATTTAAATATTCAGGGAAACACAACAAGGTTCAATGTATGAATAATTGTGTTGTATGTTGTAATTAGTTTTTTCGTTATGTTTTTTCTTCTGTAGCATGTTTGGGAAAAAAGTGTGTTTCTTCTAACAATAAAACATGAAATCTGTATGATTTTTGTGTGAAAAAACGTTCAATCAATTTTGGGCATAGTGTGTAAAAACCCAAAATAATAACCACAGATAATTAGGTAAATTCGAATTATACCCAAAAATTGTTGGGTAATTCAATAGGGTAAAACCGTATTTTACCCAACCAATTTTGGGTTTAAACTACCCAAAAAAAATTTGGGTTTCCCCACCAAGATACCCAACGTTTTTGGGTTATTTTTACCCAAATTGGTTTACAGTGTAGGGCAGTGGTTCTCAACTAGGGCCCATGCCCCCCAAGGGGTGCCACGAGCTGTGTTCCGGGGGCCATGGGTGTAGATTCACCAGAAACACCCACTAAAATCATTTTCCTTTTTAACTTTATTCCCTAATTTAATCGACTATTTCACATACTATTTGTCTATATTAAAGATTTTCACGATTACGGAATCTTGTTTACTCTATTCGACCTGTTTAAAGCCCAAATTAGTACCGAATTCCAACGCGAGATTGCCATTTACATTTTTTAAGGGGGCCACAGGTCCTACAGGGTTACTTGCAGGGGGCCACAAGGCCCAAAAGTTACTTTTAGGGGGGCCACGGTCCACGAAAGGTTGAGGCCCCCCAGACCGTTCGGCCAAGTAACGCAGACCGTTCTGTCTAGCATACTCTGCTGCCACCTAGGCACATTTCAAACGGTAAAGATAGTAATTTTGTTGGTCAGAAGAATTTAAACAAACAAACTGCAAATTACTTTATCATTTGGATTAGTTTTGGTGTCAAACCAAAACACCATTCCGGGTTGTCCGTTTTCAACAACTTTGTATTCATTTGAGTAAATGTTTTCACGCATCATGGTTACGTTTAAAAAATACTCGGAGGATTTCTTACAGACGGAACCCAGACTGCAAAGGTTGGTGCCCGGTGGGTCAGCTAAAAATACTTTAAGAGAGAATCATTATTTTGAAAAGACAAAATATTCCAAAACTACGCAGATCGCCAAATGCGACAAACATCACTGAACGAAAGTTTTATTTGCGAATTACATAGTTTGCATAAGCGTGGCCAGAGGGTTTCCCAAAAAATAAAAGACTCGTATAGGCTTCCACAACTGCAATTTTATTACATTGCAAAAAAACGCTTTTTTACGTATTCTTACCAGCGGTCCAAGTGAATCCACTACTCTAGCCCAGTGGTTTCCAACCTTTTTTTGTCGCGACCCAAATACTTCCCAAAATTTCGTTTTGTGGATTCTTGGGACCCATAAACATACATTCTTACTATTTTGGGTTGATTTTTGCTTGTAAATCAGGAAAGCTTTTCGAAAATTTCTGCGCCAATTTGAAAAATCAAACAAACAACATTCGTTTATTTTTAACCAACTTAGAGCTGGCTCAAAGCATTATCAGCCAGACAACGCTTAACAGTGATCTCACACAAACATTATGACGTTACAATCAGAATTAATCACTACCACGCCAAATTGTCATGAAATTATTATTGGGGAACAATTTATAGCCTTGAGAAATAATAAAATAACCCTACGAAACGAAGTCAAGGAGTAGATGCTTTTATTGTCTCAAAACAGGCGACCCAACAGAATTGTCAGGCGACCCAACTTTGGGTCGCGACCCATAGGTTGGGAAACACTGCTCTAGCCATCCGTGCAAGTGTAATCATCTTTGCAGTCTTTATACTAAGCATTACAAGCATGCGTAGACAGTGGGACTTTTGGTCATTTTTTAACATAGGTAAGCTAAAATTAAACAAACCAAGGACATCAGGTAATTCAGAGTTGATCCGCTTTTTAATTTTAATGTTTTCGGTAGTGGATCAATAGTAGGAATTTTGTTTTTTCATGTGTAACTTGTGTTTTTAGTCTTTTATTCTTTAATCGTTTATATTCTATTTAAATTAGGTTGAATAAAGGGAAAGGAAAAGGTTTATCGTTAAGTGATTGTTAGTTGCTATTAAGGAATTTCCGAAAGTCAGTCCTATTTTTTAGCGTAACTGTGTCAAGCTGATTTATGTAACTCAAGCTGTGCGGTTTAAACTTTAACTTACATTATCAAACCATACTCCTAAGTTAGGGAAGCAGAAATAAAACCAATTCTGCTCCAGAAATCTTTCCCTACACTTTGACGGCATGTTCTTTTCAGCTGGACGATGGTTGTAAGCAAAGTTGGCAAACGCTCCTGGACCTTCTCAGTGCATTTTGTAAGCTGTCTCGTTTGTGCAACACGATCTTCTTTGAAACGTCGAGCACTGCAGAAAAAGCGGTATAAGTTTCATTTTGGGGAATTGTAATAGTTGATACAGTTGTCTAGGTTAAAGTTAGGCAGATTTTTGAAGAAATTATGACATGGAACATACTGTAGCATGCGACGTTATAAAGTAATATCCCATAAACCGGTGTATGGTTCTTAACAATTTAGCAACAACGGATCCCACTATAAAATAAAATTTAATTTCCTAGGTCTGTGTAAAAATTATCTGATAGATTAACTTGGAATAACTTACTTACAACTGGCACAGTGTTTGGAAAAGCACAGGTGGAAACCACTGCCATACAGCAAATGGCCGTTTTTTGGGATGTTTTTCTACTAAACGCTCTGAGTTTTTATGCTGCAAACCAATGCCTTATAATTATTTTCAAAAAATGAAAAACAACACCGTTTTCAGCAAATCTGTTCAATATTTCAAACTTCCCTGGTTTGCAAACAATGTTTTTTATTAATTTGGTTTAATTTGCTTCATGTTTTTTTTCAAAAAAAATGTTCTCTAATTAAGTATTACGTTTTTCTCAACAACTTTACCTTATTGAAGAGTCCGGCGACTGCTGGGCTTGGTGCATCTGGTTCATCATTTAGGCATATGTTGCAGGAATTATTTTTCGCCAAAACCAACGACCGAAGGAAAGAGACCAAATAAACCAAAACAAGTTTAGTAGCGATTTATTTATTTCGAAATTATCAAAACTTTAGTTGTCTGAATTCATTTAAATTTCGAACGATCTGCCTACTGTTTTATTTTATTTTATAGTTAAAATTAAAAACTAACGCCGTTTAAGCTGTTGTATGGTCCTGTTAAATGTGCAGGTATTCTTGGTGACCTTCAATTGTTTGCAAACCGGTGCCAGTGGTCTGCACGAAATCATGTATTGCCATGTTTAAAAATAGCCATTAAAAAGAAATTCGTGAATGCGGCGCTGTGTTGCGTGCAAAAATATTTGTTTGAGTGCAAAATATATGCTGCCCATTACATAAAATCCAGCAGAAACAAATTTTTGTTTCATTATGTTAAGTAAGTCAAACTATCACAACAAATTGGTGGAGATTGCTGCCCTATTTTATTTTATTTTTTCTATACTTGTTCCATGTTTTAAACAAGTAATGTGTGGCCAAAGCGTGCGCTGTATCAATGAATTCCTTCAATTTACTTTTTGGACTAGTATGCAATAAGTAAAACTTGTTTCAGATGTTTAATGCTGGCGTTGTCATCAGGACATTGTTTTGTTTGATTGAACTATTGAGTATTTTAATCAACTAAAGCAAATGGTTTTTGCCCCCTTTGCTAGAACTTTTCTTAGAGTTCGTATGCAAGGTTTTAGTAGAACAACAAGGTCATCAGAAACAATATAACTTTATGAGTAAATTTTGACATGTCGGTTTTGTTCTCTTGCCTGGCGCTATTGCTGGAGAAAAAGCAAACAAATTTTGAGGGCACATGCTTTTTTATCTTCGCAAATGTAAGTAACACTGCACATACGATAAAAAGTTCCATGCCTAAATATTTTTAAGGAAGCCATACTGGAATACTACAGCAGGATACAAAATTTAGTAAGCTAATATATTGCTGGGTAGGCTTTATATAATGCCAGGCTACATATACAGTAGAATAGATGCAATCGCTGACGTCATCAGGGTTGTAAGCACCCCCAGTTGCATCTGATTTGCGTCACATTTCATCCCGTTGTCTTTTGCGTAGGTCTTCGCAACCTAACGAGAAAAAATGGGCATAAATTTTTCAAATCTTACATCCCAACTCTACCCCTCTTCAGCCGCTAATTAAACAATTCAGTTCTTTGCGCCAGGTATGGTGTGAGTGAGTAGCTCTACCGTAAATCCACGAGGCAGACAACGGTGTTTGTTATTATAGGACTTTAACGGTTTCACAGATGAGCCTTTGTAGCTCAGTTGGTAAAGAGCGAGCTAGGGAAAAACTGCAGGTTCGAATCCCACCACAGGCTAGATTCTAGCCCACGCCTTGACTGGTCGACTGGTGGTTCAAAGACGCTAGATGGAGCTAAAGTGTTAGGACTTGGTCTACACTTTCTGCTCGTTTTGTTAGATGTGGCATATGTAACCAGCGCTTTCAATCCTTTCCACATAACAAATCACAATTGCATCGGCCAAAATTTCATCATGGAAATAAGGCTAAAAAATACAGTTTAATGTTATGCCGCAATGCTTTAATCCTGGAAGTGTTGCCTACCTATGTGTGGGTATTACACATTAATTCAACAAACACACATATGCTGTATTAATAAGAAAATCAATTTCAACAAAAAAAGCTTGATGGAAACTACCACTCTGAAGACCGCGAATTGTTAAGATTGCGAATTTGTTTACCGAAGTATCTTGTGGTTAGAGATTGTTAATTCAGTTACCGCCTCCGGCTTAATTTCTAGCGCAACTATGAAATGTATGCGCCGTGGCTTAATATCTAATAAAATTTACTATTTTCATGAGGTGGCAAACGCTTTTAGGCTACATGTGTTAAAAATGATTCTCAACCTGATACGGATCTCGTACCACCTTACGATTGTTTCGCGCGTACCGCCCTAAACCCTGTTTGAATGCGTAGACCAAGAAATAAGCCAATTTTATAGACCATGTTTTGGAAACCAGCAAGGTTAGCAAATTCAAAAGAATGTCTAAAAAACAAGTTTCGCCCCAAACCCGGTCTGATGAGTTGGATTTGCAATTCTTTACTTCAATTAAGTATAACAAAATTAACCATAATCAAAAGAACTGTATTAAACGTCTCTAAGATCAAGATCCTCAAATTTTATAGTGGCAACCTTGTAGCAGTGCCCATTAAAAAACCATCACAAAGCTAACATCAGCCAGCGTAATGTGTGTGTTTAAAATCAACTGCAATCATTTTGAAATCAATCATATATCCATTGAAATTCGCTTCTTGAAATTAAATTAAACATTTTGTGTACAAAAAGTCTGAACAATTGGGCAACAGAACAGACTTTGCTTTATGCTTGGAAATGAAACAAACAAACCTTATTTACCTGATCATTTGGGTTTGACCCGAGAGTAAACCAAATAAACATTCCAGCATCTCCAGGTCCCACAACCTTAAACTGTTTTCCATAGATCGTTTCACACATTGTTTTAGCATTCGGGTAATATTCCGAAAACTTTTTGCATGTTGAATTGCACGTGGTCGTTCCTAGGAATGCATTAAGTTTATTTTGCCCGATGAAACAACACATAGTAATATACTTGGACTAAAAATACCAAGGCGTATTTAAAATATTTAAATTCTGTTCAAGAAACAAACAGAGATAGAGAACTTATCGTCCACTTCACATTGTACAAATCATACAGCCTTCGTTTTGGCTCCAATAATATAAGTACAATCCCTATGTGGCTCTTATATTGTGCAAAAGTTTTAGTATTTTTGTGTAAAACATGAAAAAAAAGTTAATAAATATCTAAGCAACATAAAAACTTGATAAACAGTGGGGAATACATAAAACAAATAAAACAGGTTAACATAAAATAAATCACCTGTTTTAAAATTCCAAGGGCTCGTCCAATCTCTCTGGCACGTGTAATCGTCTTTGCAATCGTTATACCACGTGGTGCATTGATTAGGTCTTATAGGGACTCCAACGGCTGTTGGTTTACTTGACACCTTTTACAACAAAAATCTGTTTTGTCAGTTTTTTCGTCAATTATGTCGCGTGTTAATTAAAAAAACTCTTAACTGGTTATTTTGTGATTATTCAACTTACATTTTTAATCCACGGCCCCAAATTCGGAGAGCAATAATAAAAACAGTCATGTTCCCGAAATCTTTCTTTGCACGCCTTCGACATGTTTTTTCCTGGGCAGTGGTCATAGTTGAAAGTATTGCTTGCTCCTCTGCTTCTATCGTAAATCTCTGTATCCATAGTTGTGTTACAACAGGACCGATCCTTAAATGCTGCGCACTGTAAAAGGAACACAGCATCAGTACTTCAGGCCTATTGAAAGCATTTCTGAAAATCAAGCAGGTTTCCCAAGCAACCGTTTAGTCGCTTTCCGTGGGTTCAATTCCCACTATGGGTTGATTTTTTAGTTTATTTCTTGCCGTATTTAAATGCTTAATTCGGTATTTCGCCCCTAATGAGGCCGGCGTTTTATGGTTTATTATTTATGTGAGTGTGATGTGATCGCTGATTTATTGAACGCTTCAGGACCGATCCTAGTAATGTCCTTTTGTTTATTGTAGCAGAGAAAACCTTATTACGTGTATAGTTAGTCATAGGTAAAAGATTTTTAGCCTAGAAAATAACGACGCACAACTGAGTATTGTACGTTTTTCCGCAGCTTGAACTGTAAAACCGTCAATCTGGAATTTTACTTTTTCAAAGGTAGAAAGCTTTACTGAATGTGGATAATCTCCAAAAGTTTTAGGAAATGACGATGCGCGAGCGAGTCTTGACATTCAACAAACAAGCGTGGCAAGACGCGCTTACTCCACAACACAGCCGTTTGCTGTAAATGATTCCACAGCTGTATATTATGCACACCGCTTGTTTCAACAACGTTTAGTTCAAATGTAAGGTACAGTAACGAAAAAATAACAGGTAACAACAGCCCAATACTTTGTAAACATTACCTTGTATTTAAGGTTAGGCTCTGCACTGGGCGCAGATTTATGAAATGTTCCTTTCAAGCACATGTTGCATACAGTTGTTTGTCCATTACTGAAGGCAAACAAAGCAGATGCCAAAAGCAGGGTGTTTGCAAGCTTCATAATTGCCGTTGATTGTAAGGAATAAGTGTATTGTGCAAACATAAACAATTACTGCTCATATATATATCCTATTGCCTAAAAAGCAAGTTAGTATATAAATAAAGTTTCTTGTTGATAACAGTTCTCATACTTAATTAGGTTCTGCAATTCAATCTATTCCCATTGCTTACTGAACTCATTTTATTTCTGCAGGCAAAAATGTAACCAATCAACATAGCCTACATTTAGGAGTTCTATCTACGTTCGTTTGCTTCTTTAAAAATCCAACATTCTGCTTCAAATCGAACTTCCAATCTGGCACCTAATATTGATTTTTTTCTCTTTTAACTCTAAGCAGATTCGCCAGCCGCAAGTTTGGTTTAAACCTTGCCGTTCGAAAATTCCTAAATCACAAGACACATTGTGAGCTACAAGAAATACCGCATGTTCATGCCTCGAGCATTTACCGAACTAAAGTGTGGTGGCAATTGGAATTTGCTATGAAACGCCATCTACTATGCGCCTATGTGTATCGTGTACTTGATTTCCCTTGATGAGCAGTTTAAAATGTTAACGCCGCGTGATAATATAGTCAAA
Organism: Phallusia mammillata; assembly: GCF_965637545.1. NCBI lineage: Eukaryota > Metazoa > Chordata > Ascidiacea > Phlebobranchia > Ascidiidae > Phallusia > Phallusia mammillata. Next base: position 24,190,384 of record NC_137255.1, read on the forward strand.
ACATCCGCTTTAAGTAAGGGTGACCGCTACATGTGTATGATACTGCATTACGGTTGGCGTCAAAATTGCCAATAAACAAGCATAAAACGAAAATTGGTCATCAAACTTTACAATAAGATTTAATTGCCATCATCAGTAAAAATGTGTAGTTTTCCAAGAATAATGGAATCACTTTAAAAATATTTAAAAGTGTAGCCCACACTTTTGTCAAGTTTAGGAAAATGTTCTTCTAAAAAGCTACGGATCTTTGACTTATAGGTCTACTACATAAACGACTTGTACAACAGTCAGCATCATTTTGGTCATGCTGATATAGGCTAATTTCAATTATATTCGTACTTAGGTTATCAAGAACCTTATTATAAGGCTACTCCCCGAAAAAAAACCTTGTTTAGCCTATTGCATGGAAACGACGTCGACAAATAGCATTGAATTGTTGCAATACATACAGTTTATGCAACTAAAGAACCGGCCCTTTGCGTTTTGTTAAAAAACTTGTCTATTTTGGTTGTATATTAAAGCGATTTCTTGCAAAGGCAATTTAAGTTCATTGTATTTGTCGCATTAACTTTAAAACATTTATTTATGTTGTAGCCTAATCCATGCAGGAACAAGGAGATTCCGGATTAACTACTGAGTTTAAGTTATAATCCGTGACAGTACATGCAGTTTACCCATGCCAAATTTGTCAATAGAGGTAATTTGGTTTGAGATGCTGAAAGAAATCGTTACAACACAATCGCACTAAATCCATCAATAAAACAACTTTTTTTATCACGGGGTTCGAACCTAGGACACTCCCGTGGCCGAATTAATGTTTTTATCTCTGCGTATAGGTCAGCCGCGCCGGACCATTTGACATTTGACCAAGTTCTTGACCAGCAAAGCATTGCAGCATACGGTATTGCTAGCAAAATTCTGGAAAAGCTGAGGCGGCAAAAGTTGACACACGCTATCGCGTAAAAAATCTTGAAGTTAAAAAATCAAATAAAATAGTTTATGTTTTGTTGCATATTGTTTCGTGTTTTTGATTACAAAAATTGTTTTTTTAACTGTAGACTACATTTCCTTCACTAATGTTATGCCTTAGTTATTTTTGACTCTTTTGTTCAGCCATGCGTTTTATTTCGCTTTTTTGTGATTGGTCAATTTTTGATAGATGTAACTACAGGGCAAAGCAAAGTGGGTTGCTCATCTTGTTTTGTGGTTTTCATTTATTATGTTCTTTCATTATTTATGGTTTCCTATTCATATGGCGTTGTGATACAGAGTATTTATTTGGAACTTTTGCGCCCACAGCTTCTATCAAATTTAACATGCTTCGTGGTACTGGTAGTTAAAGTGTGGAAAACATTGGTTTAGTGATTTTTTTAGTTAATCAGTACCGTATGTTTTTGTGTTGAAGCGTATTTATATTTTCTAACCTTCACAACTTTCTATTACAATACAATTAAAATTGTCAAGTTTGCAAAAATGTAATCAGCAATTGTGGTATTAGTAATTGTATGATAAAATATGCAATCTATTCTATATAGAATATAGACACTGAAACCCAGTCTCCAGAGTGTGGCAGCTGCACGCGCGATTTTTTTTTAATTTTTGCACCAAATGCATAAATTGGGCTGCCTTGACCTCTTTTACTTGCTTTGCGCCTGCTGAAATATGTCTTGCACGCGAACTTACGGGTAGTGCATGTGGGCAAGCGGGACATGTAGGTCCTGCACGCACGAGATCTTGTCAGGAACTACCATGTTCTGCAGACTGGACTGAAACTGTATTTTTGGATGCAGAATTGATTGAAAAACAGACACACAATCTTTAACTGTATTTACTCGATTGTAAGCCACCTTTGATTGCATTGCAACCTGGTGTTAAAAAATTATGTAGGCCATGTGACAGAAGATTCTATTTTTTACAATACTTCTTCTGAGGTAACTAACATAAAATGAGTGCAGCAAAGAACTATAATCAATTTGTTTCAGCACCTAACCTAACTATGAATAAGCACCAGAACTCATGTTAACCTGTAATAGTAACATGCCAGTCTGCAGAGTGTGGCAGCTGCACACGCGATTTAAAAAAAAATTGCACGCCAAGCTTTGGGGTTTGCATGCGAAAATTTTGCACCAAGGGCATTAGATTGAGCTGTCTTGACCTCTTTTATTTGCTTTGCACCTGCTGAAATTGGCCTTGCATGCGAACTTACGGGTTGTGCACGTGCGCATGCGGGACATGTAGGTCCTGCACGCACAAGATCTCGTCAGGAACTGCCATGTTCTGCAGACTGGGTAACGTGCAAATGAATTTGGAAACAAAATAAAAGCAATTCCAGAGGGGATAGAATAATAACATTTCAACCTAAAAATATGAGCCGATCTTGTTTGTATGTGGCACAAACTGTGGTGTAAAAAACTTGAACATATTAAACTAGATTGTGTTTATGTCAGACCTGACCACAAACTAGTACTTTGCAAACACAATTTTGTGTATTTTGAAGAAGCCCTCCAAGACCGTTCTGTTGTGTAAAGTTCGATTCTTTAACATTATGCAAACCACCCTTAGCCACACAATATATTAAAGGGCTTTGCATTTGCTTTAAGTGATCTGTGCAATAACACAAATATTTTGTTTCAGAATCATTTCAGTATTGGTTTAGGGGTTTGTAGGTCTACTGGGAGTTATGGCAAATCAAGGGCCAAGCTATGGCTTCAGTCGTGAAGTAAAAATGAAGGTACGATTTTCTTAACAAAATAAAATAAGTAAATTATGGCAAAATATCAAAACTTACATGTTTCGATTTTAAATGCTACATATTAATGTACGGTGTAATGACAGTTTATTTCAGTTTTTTTGATGTAAAAATTCTTTTAAAGTTTGTTGTTGTTAATTTACCATGCTATGTACAGATGGCTGCAAAGTATGATGAATATGTGGAGGAGGATTTAAGGGAATGGATTGCAGCTAGTTCTGGGCAACCAGCAATGAGAGATCAATCGTTTCAAAACTGGCTGAAAGATGGCCGTGTACTATGCTAGTAAGATTTCCTAACTCAGTTTTTATGTGTTTGTTTTTGACCATTTTGATTGTATTTGTAGATAATATGCAGCATCATGTTTGCCAGTATTTTATTGATGTTTTTTGTAGATTTTTATGTTTCATATGCCGAAATTTGAAATCTTTTACAAAATTTGATACTTTAATCTAATGTGAAACAAACAAGCCAATATATTTGTTTAGAACATGACATTTCAACAGCACATTGTATTATTTCAAATGAAATGAATGTAAAAACCAAGCATCAAGCAAAAGCAGTAAAAGAGGCGATAAAATAGCTCAAATCACAGGTGAAACTATGCACACAAATGCTGCATGGTTTTTACATTTATTTCATTTAAGAATGACACAAGTTGCTTTTGAAACGTCATGGTCTTAATCTATCAAATCCATTGGTTTGTTTGTTTCTCGTTAGTACCGTAAATTTGAAACCTAATTGGAACATTCTCTTTTAGTTTAGTAGAGACCTTGCAACCTGGGATATTGAAAAAAGGAATGCCACATGAAAGCATGCTCAACCCATTCCGATGTGTAAGTTGGATATGACATTTATTTTCATAACAATGCTATAAACCTTTTTTTATGTTTTACCAAATTCGGCCTTATAACATTGTAGCTGGAGATTCTTTTTGAAAACTTATTGTGCTTGAAGCTTGCAAAGTGTTCACTGAACAAAAAACACACTGCTGACTACTGAAATTAGGGCATTTAGATTTAACACAAGCTGTGGTTTTAGATGGAGAACATAAGCACATTTTTGGATGCCATAAAAGTGCTGGGAGTCCCTGAGCCTTCGTTGTGCACAACAGCGGATCTTTATGATGGTTCTGGAATGCCCCAGGTATATACTGCATGTTAGTGTGCACATGTTGAATTTCTATCAGGTTCATAATACAATACATATGTTTTTTTTTACCATGACCAATACTTTTAAAATCTTTTTGCATGCATTTTCATGGCATAGACAATTGTAATTTATCAAGTATAATGTCCATTCTGTAATGCTTTTTGGGGCAATGATATGTTATAGCCTTTAAATTATGTGTTTAACCCACTGGGCAAATTTTGCTAGCATATGTATCAAGTACATACCATCAACAGAAGTTAAATATGGAATGTAAAAACGATCTTGAAATATAAATGTGGCAAAATGATCAAAAATTGTGTTTGTTTGTTTGTTTAACAATATTATTATATATATATGTATCTTTAAATGGAAACTTGAAATGGAAAAGTAGGAAAAACGTTCATGTTATGTTATTTGCAGTGGCAACAGTATTTGCTATCACTGTTAATCATGTTTAACAAATCTGTTTTATGTTTAGGTCCAGACTTGTTTGCTTGCCCTTGTTGATCATGTAAGTGACCTTTTTAAAACCTGACTTTATTGTTTTATGACTCGTAATTATGTTTGTAAAAATTTTGTGCAGGCAATGTCAAGGGGGCTCACAGACACTGATATTGGGCTTCATGTTTCTGAAAAACAGAAAAGAAATTGGTCTAAAGAGCAATTAAGAGCTGGAGAGAGTATTATTGGGCTTCAGGTACAATACATTTGTATGTGCTTGTTTTAAAATAACATTATGGTGGTGCAAAACACAAAACTAGTGAAACACTAAAGCCCAGCACACCCTAAAGTTGAAACACAATCACCAAAGTGCGAACACCTAAATTGTAACAAACCCCAAATTTTTAACAGTTGTAAATGCATTTCCAGGTACAACAATGCTAGGTGAAAATATTGCATAATTGCAAGTTTGATACTTTCTTTTTGCACAGCATAGTAAATTCCCAAATCGAACAAACCAAAAATATTGGAATTTTATTGACAGTTTAGATCTAGGGTCTGCAAACGTTTTTGCACTGTGGACAATATGGCATGGGGTTTTATGCTGTAAGTAGTTACAAATACTGGCACTTTGGCCCTTGTGCCATGGTTAATATATATTGTTTCTGTGGGCCCTAGTAGCAAGTTCTTCATGGAATAGTTTACGGGTGTAGATTGGATTCTTGTGTTAAAAAGGGCATAAAACAAGTTAAATTAGCCTTTTCACTGCCATCAAAAAAGTAATACCATGGATAAAGTATATAATTTCAAAAATCCAGTAACTGTGTTCTAAAAGCCCCCCAAATTTAACCTTTAAACAGATTGTCCCAGCATTGGGCATAAAGTTGGCAACACATCACTCAGATACATGCTTGTATCTGCCTCTCTGTAATAGCTTGTCATACACTGTGTAGATTGAGTGTTGCAGAGATAAGTGCTCAAAACATTCATGTTAACCTTGCTATCTAGGCATGCTTGAACTTAAACATTGTACAGATGTCACATTAGGGTTTAACTTGGCAAGGTTATGGGAACATAATTACTTCATATTAAACTGACCATTTTGGTTTTCGATAAGCTACGCAACAAAAAAAAATCACAAAGAGTCTTTTTCAACATGGGTTTGTCAGCTTTTAAGACGCAAAAACGTTTCCTAAATGCATAGCCTTTCAGTCATGCTGATTATGTGTTTCATCAGCGTATAGGTTACTTTGCATCAAAAGTGCAGAGACAATAGTAAAAACAAAAACTTGTAGGTCAACCAGGAAGAGGTTTTTTGCCCACTTGGTCCACTGCTGTACATTAGGCTACTGGAGTAATTTTAAAATTAATAAAGGATACAGATTTTTGTGAAAATCCAAAACATGTGTGAGGGAAATCTGGATTTAAAGCAGTGGTTCTCAACCAGTGGGCCATGGAAGCATTTTGATTGGGCCACAGACCAACCAAATAGAAAGCTTTATTTATAAATTTACTTTCATTTGTGTCACTACACTCAATTTTACAAGAATAATGGCTTGGGGAGGAAGTGAGAAGGAATGTAAATTAATTTAAATTAATCTATTTGCAGTATGAAGTTACTTTAAGTTTCTGCAACCCCGTATGTTTATGATGTAATAAACTACTTTGTAATTACAATAAAGCCAGATAATAGCAGCATATGCATTGTCCAATTACCCGGTCGTAACTGAAAATGCTTGATTAAAGAAGGGAAAGTGCTGTTTTATGATTTTTGCATCAAGTTTTTAATCTGTTTGAAATATGTTCTGCAGTTTTTGTTTTAAACCTATTTTATAGTTGTTTTCTTTCTATCATAAAAATTTACTGGGCCACAGAATTTTTGTGCAATGAAAGTGGGCCACGAAAGAAAAAAGGTTGAGAACCACTGATTTAAAGGTTGTTGTTTTTAACTTTACTTTAGGCTGGAACCAACAAATGTGCTAGCAGAGCTGGCATGACGGCATACGGAGCCTCAAGACCAATTTTTGACAAGAAGTACACGTCAAACCAAAACCATACCAAATAATCTTTGGGGCTTAAGTATTTCATGTTTCAATCATCGAGTAATTTCATATTTTTCTAGTTTCAGTGTGGTGCCTGCATATTGAGTTTCAAGTGTATCTTTTACAATGATCAAATGTTGCACTAGCATTATGAGTGTACTAACATTTCCATTACCAACCTTTTAACTATTTCTGTACATTTTTTATTTGTTGTCAAGCTTTTAAATAACAAACTTCTTCATATAGTTGTGCTTTGTATTGAAAATTGTTTCAATGTCATACTGTCATCAGGAAATCCAATTGGCTCGCTGCTGAATTATCTATAATATTGGAAACATCACTTCTGGTGTCCATAGCTATTTCTTTGCGTATGTAACACAGATTTTTATAAACAGCATTGACTTAAAAAATCACTAAACAAACCCTACAACGTTCGGAATAGGAATAAATGGTTTAAATCCTTTGATAAATGATTTTTACTTGTTTTCACAGTTAAAAAACTGAACAAAAGTTTTTTAACCAATCTTGTCAAATGTAATATCTGAAGATTTTGCTTTGGCTTTATTCATACTAGCCTGTTTTAAATTGAAACAGGAATATATGATCTGGTTCACAAAACTATACGCAACAAATACATTTGTTTGCATGACTTTCTTATGAATTCGGTTGATGTCTAAATTTCTTGAGGTATTATTGTTTTTTTGTGTTCTAATTGAAGTATTTTTTCACATTGTTAGGCAGTTGGCCTGTTGATACATTCACATTTTATTTTGACCATATCAAAACCATTCCCTAGTTTCAAATGACCAAATTGCTATTTATGCAATTTATACACTTTTTGAAACATCTGCCATTCCAAAAATCAGTTTCATAAAAACCTATGTCTTGCCAAGATTATGCTAGATAACAAATCTTGTCATGTATTCTCACTTGCCCAAATTTCCTTGTTTTTACCTTACTAAACATATATGGTGGTGTCCCTGTTTTGTGGTGCTGAATATATACTCCCGATTGTGTGTGAAATTATCCTGTTTAAACTTTTGTGTCAACCAAGAGCTTTTCTCTTATTAACTATTTTTTTGTTTCCACATGCCCAAACAACTTTTGTCTTATTGTATTTACCCTGAAAACATGTCAATTTTTAGCAATGGGGTGAATTTGAAGCCTGGTTGAAAATCTGTGTAAATCATTTTGTCGATACAAAACGTTCAAGTTTAAATTAAAATGAGAACATTTCCGTATGCCTATTAATCGTGCCAACCCGCTACCATATATTGTAACACATACAGCACCTAAGATACCGAAAATAAGGGAATTGATTACTTTCCAACTATACCAAATTCGCTCTAAGTCTAAACAAACCAGCGTTTGTTAAACCTGTAAACAGTATGACGTATTTGGCTAACCACAAAAAGAACATTTCAAGTGTGAAACTTATGTGCGGTGCCTTTGTGTATTTTCTCTCGTATTTCACTTGCACGCCCTGTATGGTCTCCTTTAACACCGTGATAATACAATACCCACTTTGATTGTCGAGCTGCAGTCAAAAGCAGTGGTGGAATAGATTGTTTGCGTTGGCCAGAAGTCACACCTCTATTGTTCTGGTCGCTCCTGTGTTTTTACAGTGCTAGTGGTTTGTTTATTTTTCCTATTCAGGCGCAGGATCAGTATGCTTAAATGTCTTGCAAGGCGGTTCTTTATGTGCCACCGTTTTTTCGACAAGAAGCACTCGATTTGAGACGAGACTAAGGTCTGGTTTATCAGAACAAAGTCGTTTCTTGAGCAACAGTTTTTATACGCCCCTCTTATTGTTCGTTGCGCAATCATAAAATATGTTTTGGCCCCAAACGGGATTTTTAAAATCCTATTCAAATAGAAATATCGATGATCTCTTTTAGCGTAAACTTCAGTTTTTATACCTACAATTTATAGGCGACTTTGGACGTGTACACGCTAGTTAGAAATTACGGTTATAGAGTAGGTAAGGAAATTCTATTATAGATTTTTTTGCATTTGTTGTGTTCAATTTGCTGTCAGTTTACTAGTGATGGGACGATATCAGGTTTTGCAGCGAGTACCGAGTACGAGCACCACATATGTATATACCTTCGATACCGAGTACCTAAGTACAGTGTTGTACTTAGTTGTATATCACTGGCTAATTTATCTGTCATGGCCGGGGTACAGGCGTGCACACACACATGCAGAAAAATGTAATCTTCATACGATAGACAAAACAATATACGTAACCTTGCTGAACTTTATCCCGAGTTCATGCTGTCCTAAGCAAATATTGGCAAAAAGATGCCTGTATTCTTATAGTGTAAACCGGCCTTCGGTATCGAACGTTGGTATCGAAAATTGAGACAAAATATTTCGATACCACTGAAATCACCGAGTACCGGGTACCCGTCCCATCACTACAGTTTACCATTAGGATTTGCCATATTATTGCGTGCAAAACTTTTTATTTATTTCGTTTTCTCAAATCCAATGAAAATAAATCCTACTTTTACGCGCGGTTTTTTGGTATCAAATTTTCGCACCAATAGCTCGTTTTAAACAAAGTTTGAAATAGAAAATTTGAATTGATGCAAACATAAGCCGAATATTTCAATTGCCCACATCTTGCATCGCTAAAAGTTGTTGCGCAAGTAGTATGAGTATTTTAGTCTTTGATCGGCGTATTGAAAAGTAGCCTACTTTTTCACCCCAGGTACATTGGTGTTAAAACCAACTTTTCAAGAACATATGAATAATTATTACTTGAAAGCAATGCTTTGCACTAACTAACAAAAGCAAAACTCCAGACACACCTTGCACTTACCTAATTACACATTGCAACAAAAGAAGTAAAAAAAGATTGCTTAAAGTGAAAAATTTATTCTTTCACTTGTTTACTCACGATTTTTTCGAATTGTTCTGTCATAATGGGCGCCACTACTATTTTCTCAGAAGTAAAATGCGTTGTTGACTTTTGTAGTTACAGCGCGAGCGCACATAGGGTTGAAAAAGTTTAGTCAATTTATAAGTTAGATATTATTAGTTTGTTCTTTTGTTTCAAACAACAAAGACTAGAGCAGTGGCGTAATATTGTGTAAAATCATATCAAGCTTTTGTTGCAGGACTAGTAGTTTAGTTGCACAAAGTATGGAAACTTGGATGTGTTTGCAAACCAAGAAAAAACTTTTCATGCAGTATATAAGTTATTCATTGACTTTCTTATAAACCGAGCATGCAAAAACCTCTTGTAGCTAAATAGCACTTCAAGTCAAAATCAGTTCTTATGTAAAGGTTGTTGGAGTACGTGTCTGTTGTTTTTCAGGCATCATATTAGTGGTTTACTGACAATAACCAGCCTATAGACATATGTGAAGTTGGTGGTTTAAGTTTAAACACAGCTGTATCAGTACAATGCGGTTTTAGGCAGGAGTCTCTAACCTAATAATCTTAGCACGGCATTGCAAATACTATAGCTATAGGTATACGTAGACTAAAAGTTTTTTTTTTGAAAAAGTAGGTTAACGTGTGCAAGAGAATCTTTCAAAAATATTTTTAACCGCTGTTGCGATTTACAAGGTTCTGTGTAGTTTTTGTCAGTTCGTTTGCCCGCCTTGGAGATCAGCAGTCGATCTGAAACGCCATAATTGAGACAAAGTTATTTCTACTTCAGTGCTTTAGGTAGAGCTACTAACACTGAGCTTCACCTTTGGCTCGACCTGGGAACTTCTGGTAGGTGGCGCAAAAGAACACAGGCGTTTATGGTGCTGTTACAGCAATTTGGGTTTCCGGTAAGAATAATTGCTGAGTCAGCACCATATACGCCTATGCTCTTTTGCGCCACCTACCAGAAGTTCCCAGGTCGTGCCAAAGGTGAAGCTCAGTGTTAGTAGCTCTACCAGTGCTTTAGGCCGATTTGGACACGGGTGGTACACTTCAGGTTTTTCTTCAACACACAAAAATGTCTGTATAGTTGAGCAATTCCTTTGTAATTCATAACAGAGGTACTAAACATCGTAAACGTGGAAAATACAATTAGAAAAAGTGGTTCGGAATCTAAACAGATTAATCATTTTTTTGCGGTTTAAACAGATTAATCATTATTTTGCGGTTTAAACAGATTAATCATTTTTTTGCGGTTTAAACAGATTAATCATTTTTGCGGCGATTTGGTCATTTACTTACTGCTAATTTACTAAATACTAATTTGCTTGAGTGATTGCTAAATCGTACTAAATTCCTTAAAGTTATTTCGGAAAAGGTAAAATTCTGAGGTGAAACTTTGAAGATTGCAAAACATGTTACATCCTACAAAAAAATCCCGCTCAGTTTAATCATTTCTTAACATGCTAGGTTATAATGTTATAGGTTTTTCTGCTGCGTCGAAACAACAGAACATAAAATTTATTACCTTGCCGTGGCTATCTCGTAGCCAAAAGCACATAAAAGCCTTATGATAACTGCTGGTTGCTTGCCTGCTGTACTTTGGCGCATTGCACCTACCTGTTTGATTTTACGGTTTGGTCGTAATGCTGAAAACATTTCCCAGGCAAAGCAAACCTGACTTGGTAAACGAGAAACCTTTGCGCCTAAACCACATATGTAAGCTGGAGTGCAGTTGTTAGCGGAATGTGTTTTGTAAGTCAAAAAGCTTGTGCAATCCTGACTGCTGTTTGTTTTCATTGCGTTTGTAATTTATGCAAGCTAAGATTGGGAAATTTGGCAACAAAATGTCAGATTGTGAGTGTTAAACAACAGTTGTATTGTAAAAATACGTTGTGTAGTTCCAACGAATTATGAATGCGTTGGTTAGACACTGAAGGCAAAGTTTATGACGTAACAAATATCTCGTCTGAGATTCGCTATAAGGTTAAAATTACAATTTGTGTTACCATTGTCATGTTCGAAATTAGACAATTAAAAAACGCCGTGTTTGTTTGGGCAGGTTTGTATGAAAGGTTCTACACAGGGTTGCCATTTTAGATACATAGTTAGATCTAGATAGTTTTGGATAAGCCTAGATGTAAAATATGGGACCTAATGGCTATAAAATCTCGATGGTTTCTTGAACGTTTGAAAAGACCATAGAAACAGTCTTAAGCCTACAAAATTTCCATCGAAATAAACACAAAAGCCTCAACATCAACTGCAACAACAAAAAGCTTCTTCAACGTTTAATATATAAGACAATTTAAATTAAAAACCTTAGTATTAATGTTTGGTAATAACTAATAATACATTATGTTAAAATGGATTACTTTATATTTAGACATATGTCTAGATGTTTGTTTTTTTAAATCTAGATTCTAGAAGATTATATATATATTTTAGGTCAAACTAGATGATTTTATTCAAACAAAAGTGACAGCCCTGGTTCTACAAGCTGACTAAAATGTCAGATATCTTTATGCTTAACGCTTGGCATGACTAGGCAGATTTTTAGCCTGGTCATAGCTGTGACACCTTTGTTGCGTATTTGCTTTCCGTTTTCTTACTTTTTCCTGAACGGACGTTTGCAGTGTATGCTTATACCTAGTCATTCCTTTGTATTCTTTTCGCGTGTCACAACTGAACTATAGAAACTGCACCTACTTTTTTCTTTTTTTGTTTCTCTACTTCTACTGTTTTAAGATCGAACAAGCACTTCTAACGCTACGTACTTTTCCCAGGTTAAGCTTTAGAAAATAACCAGTTTAGATCGCAAAATGGTGAACTGTTCGAAAGCAACATGCAAGAGCATACTGAAGCAGAATGCTTTACTGATCGCCACAGTGACTGGTGTGGTCCTTGGGATTGTGGTTGGTATAGCAATGAGAGAGGCCCATCTGTCGAACTTAGACATCACCTACTTTGCATTTCCTGGTGATCTGCTGCTGAGAATGCTAAAAATGATCATTTTGCCACTGATTGTTTGCAGTTTGATAACAGGTAAAGTTATTACCCTGTGTTAATAACCTGTTGTTTGGATAAAATTGTTTTATATTGACACCATAAATCAGGAAACCCATTCAATGTATTAAACTTTATGTATGAGCCAGTTATTGGTTGCAAATAAAAAAAATCGAGATCACACATTGATTGGCCTGTATATGCAAGGATGGGCCAAATTTGTCTTTTAATATCATCACGTACATCACCAGAGGCTGATTTAGACCAAGCGAATCATCGGTTCTGGGTTTAAACGACCGAATTTGACTGCAGTCGTATACGATATCTTCTATTCACTTAACTATTATATTCACGAACATACAAAGCATTTACGTAAAAAGAATGCATATGCATCCTTTGGCACTAGCGACCACCGTCATGTAATGCCATGTGTTTAAATTACTGAGTGTTATTCAGTAGGCTTCGTGTCATTTAAACGTGTTGAACAACTTCACCTTGTTGTCACAGGGGTCTCGACTCTCGATCGAGAAGCCTCAGGAAAACTTGGCGCCCGTGCAATCGTGTACTACATGACCACTACCCTTATAGCCGTCATTATTGGAATGGTGTTAGTTGTCGTCATCAACCCAGGTAGATTTTCGGTCGTTGTGACGTCACGTTTTATGACGTCAGCAGACAATACACAAAAGGTTGTTTGGGATTTCGAAAATACTGTTTCCAATTACGATTAGTGTTTCTCGTTAATGTGATAATTCTTCATAATAACAACAGTGTTCTGCACTAAAATATGTGGTATTTTGATCGTAGATATTTGGATCTAATATGTAGTGATGATTGGTTTTTTTGTTCCTTTTTTAGGTCGTGTTGGAGAAGAAAACATTGATTCCACTGGCGAATCGCTAACTGTAGAACCCGTGGACGCATTGACCGACCTATTAAGGTAAAACGCACACATTATATTCTATACATCTTGTTGTAGGTGTCCCGTTTAAAATATACGGTGTCCACATAAAGCTACCTTAGGCAATTTATTCTTAGATGACTGCTTTTTTTGGTTTGTGGCAAAAACAACAATAACAAACTTTGTTGTTTCCATAAGAGTTGTAAATCGGACCGGATTTTTGGCCGGGTTTGAGTGCGAACAAATCGACCTTGATTATGGCATATCTAATTCACGCTATGCCTCATTTGTGCTGTAATTTGATTTAACTTTCATCTCTGAGTAAAAATTAGGGTTTGGGATTGTACTTTCAGTGTTTGAAAAGCTTGTACTTCCAGGTTCGGGCTTAACTTTAGTGCCGCTTACAATTCTGGTTTTTACTATACGGGGCCCTTTATCCATAGTCTTTGCGTTTCAGGGGCAATTACCCTTTATATATATTTTTTTAAATAACTTATTGTTTTAAAAAAACAGCACGTAATAGTTTTTTTCCCACTGAGCCAGTTATTTCTGGTGTCGAACCGACTAATTAGGTTATCAGGCCCTAGTGTTTGTGAAAGAACATGCAGTTGATTTTGAGATAAGTTTCGCTGATACTGCTAGTAAATCATTGACCGTGAATTTATGGCGCTAAGTTAAATATTTTGTGGGGGAATTCGCTGTCGTTCTGTTTAAAGTGATTAAGATTTTGGTTAAACATAATTTTCATGTGTACATAAGATATAGTTATTATACATGCCTAAATGCCCAGAAAACAAACGTGTGGAAAATAATAATTAAATTTCGTAATAGTTATAAAAAAGGTTTCAAAGTAATGTTTTCAGTGGTGCTACTTATCAATTCCATGTCAAAATTAAGTAAAAATGGTAATGATAGCCCTACTCCCGAAAGATGGACGGATTAAAATCATTTTTGTCCTTTTCTTTTAATGCATTTTTCGAAATGGCTTGCCTGTCTAATCAATCATGTCAACAATAGAACCGCCCATACAGCAATTGTTAGACAGACAGAATTCATTTTTTTCCAATTCGATTCAGGAAAGCATTAAAGAGCTTCTGTTAATAAATGGCCAGCAGCAGTAAAATCCTATTGTTTGTGTGTTTTGTTTGCAGAAATTTATTCCCCGAGAATTTGGTCCAGGCATGCTTTCAACAGGTAAGTTCGACTGTCTGTGTTGTTAACATATGTAGTCTCAGGTCGGGTTCGGGTTCCTTATGGTTCAGTGTTTGAACTCGGGCCGGGTTGGGGCTGAAATAATACTGACTAGATTCGGGCCTGCCTTCACACTCGGTCCCATTTGTGTCACAATGTAACTAAATATTTTCAGGTAGTGATTTAAACTTGTATACTTTCGGGTTTAGATCCCTATTTTGATTCCGATCCACCACTGAGATAAGATATTGTAGCTTTTAACAAGAGTATAAGAAACATTTACTGGAATTCTATGCTATAATTGTGATATAGCCGAAACTTGTGACGCTTTTTGCCTTAAAACATCGGAGCGCCGTTACTTTTATCCCTGTGTTAACCGTATAAAAGTAGAAAGATCTGAGAAAAACGAAACTTTCCCAATAATCTTGTCCAAATTTCCATCTTTCGAACAGAACCAAAACAAGTTTGATGCAGTTGTTATTCTTTTCAGTATGAAACAAGACGACAGCCGATCATCGAGGAGCAAAACGTCACCCGTGACGTAACTCCGTCCCCACTAGAGGTGACGACTGCGGATTATGAGCAAACTACAATTGTGACTGAGAACGTTACAGTTGATTACGAACTGGTAAGAAAAGTCACGTGATACTGCTTTGCAATTTTTTTACTCGTTCAGAAAACAGGTTTTTTTTAAAGTTGACCAAAAAAAAATGAATTCAAAATCAAACAAGCAAATAATTTATTTTCGTTTTACTTCTTCAAATGTTAATTACACTTACAGACATAGCGAGATGTTTGAGAAGTTTTTATAAACGCATTTTTTAATTAAAAGTGCTTTTCAATCGTATATCTCTACACTTAAGGTGGGATCGTACAAGAACGGTATCAACGTGTTGGGTCTTATCACATTTTGTCTCACATTTGGAGTTATCATCGGTGGAATGGGAGAACAGGGGCAAATTTTGGTTGATTTCTTCCTCGCTTTCAACGAAGCAGTGATGAAAATTGTGAAGATTGTAATTTGGTATGAAATTTTTTGCTTGGCTGAATGATGTTTATATTTTTACTAGCTTCATAAAAACATTGACTCTTCCAATTTTAAGAAATCCCAAAATACTGCAATAAAAATGTATATTGCCTTAGATGCATATAGCTATAGTTTTGCAAAAGACTCTTTTTTTTCTGTACTCGTTTTTTTGAGAAACCAATAATATTGGATTTAAAAGTTCTGCTTAATGTTTTTGTGAATTATTTATTTTGTGCTTTGCATAACAGGTACGCACCAATCGGAATTATATTCCTTATTGCAGGAGAGATTATGAAGATGGAAGACCCTGAAAAGGTTTGTAATAATTAATGCGAGCCTATTCCAAACAATCCAAATTTTTTAACTTAATGGACTCAAAATGTGTCTTGCCCTCAAGCAACGGTAAAACTTGTGACCCAAATGTTTCTGGACTTAGTATTTAGGTAAATATACATCTATGTACATTTTGCGATAAGTCCGTGAAACAAGTGTAAAATGGAAAAAAATCGGAAATATACTCTTTCCGCAAATCTCCTATTGGTAACACTGTCATCTATCCGCAGGTTCTGCAGCAGCTTGGCTTATACATGGCCACTGTAATTGGTGGACTTGCGATTCACGGAATCATTGTGCTTCCCTTAATCTATCTTGTCGTCGTGCGAAAGAATCCCTTCACTTACATATCAGGGGTCCTTCAGGTAAATCCCCCTGGAAGCAATTTTTTAACAAAAACTTTTTTTTTTAACAAAGTTCCAAATTTCACCATGTTTGGCCAAAAAAACAACACCTGTCCAGTGGCGTAGGCAGACGAAAATTTTGGGAGGGGCCAAATAGTTTGCTGTCTAATACAACTATTTGCTAATGCTCGGCGTAATACATGCGTTTACCAAACACGTGACTTGCCAAACTGTGATTCGACGGGCCAGCAAACGCTTTATTGATTTATTCCACATAAATATAAAAAGCATGGATTTCAGCTTACACCTTGGTGACAACAGTCAATTTTGTTAATTTGTATATCCCTTTGATAGTTGAAAGACGAAATCACAATGATGAGGGACAAAACTACACTAAATTAAAGTTTTTCAATATACAACTTTAAAAATTTGGGAGGGGCCATGACCCCTTTGGCCCCTCCCTGGCTACGCCACTGCACCTGTCAAAGCTAAATTTTAAGTTAAAGGTTTGATAATAATCTTTTTCATTGCATTGCACAAGGCCTCCTCGAGGGATGCTGTAATGAAATGCGTTAGCCAGTAGTTTTTAACATTTTTATGCTCGTACCAATCTTTTTAGTGTTTTCGTGAAATCGTACTAACTTACTATGAATGACAGACGCAAAACCGATTTGTAAAAAGTTGACATGAAATTCTAAAGCAAAAATTGACAACGCTTTTTAATGGTTCAGATAAGTTTTATGTGTATTTTTTATTTAAGTTATGTTTTACTAATTAACCTGAAATAGTCTTTGAGGCTTATTTGGTCTACCTCCTGCTTGGTTTTTCATATATGGGCCCGGACTTGGTTCGTTCATATATCGGCCCGGACTTGAGCTAAGAAATCTAGCTTACAATTTAATTCGAGTCTTAAAATAATTCACGCTATACTTAATTACTGTAGGCATTGCTGACTGCATTGGCAACATCGTCTAGTTCTGCTACTCTGCCTGTTACTTTGAATTGTCTAGAAACGAACAACCACATCGATCAACGAGTTACAAGGTAACGGAAACCAATGAAAAATACACACAGACTACATAAGTTAACAGTATAAAGTAAACACTTTCTGTTTCAAACGTTTCAACAGTCGCTATTGTCTTCGCACTGATGACTATATAATAGCGTTTGTTCAAACTAGAATGCAAACACAAACAGGCATTCTGACAGTTTGGTTTTTGACCTAAATCAGTGGTTTTTAATCTCATACTAGTCATTTACCACCTGACGACTTTCTCCACCGCTGCGCACCTAAACCAGGAATGATTAGTTGTGTCAGTTGAGTTGCATTTTTTGATCTGACTTAAATTAAGTATAGCAGAAAGTTACTCGGGTACCACCTCCGAGGTACCGATAGTGTTGCGCGTATCATATGTTGAGAACATAAATCAACCAAAACATCCTATTATTGCATAACGTGGCCTTTTTGGCATTCGTGCCACCCAGAATATTTTGCTATAATTTACATAAAAATCTACAGGTTTGTTTTGCCAATCGGAGCCACTATTAATATGGATGGAACTGCATTATATGAAGCTGTAGCTGCAGTGTTTATTGCCCAAGTCAACGGAATTTATCTGAACTTCGGACAGCTTGTAACAGTGTGGTATGTAGCGGGTAGTAAGTGATACTTACATGCAGTGGTGGGATTCAGCCGGTTTGTACCGTTTCTATAGAACCGTGTCACGAAATTATATCAGATCAGTGAACCGTAAAGCATTACTGGTTACTGTCAATGGACTTTTTGGAACAGAACCGACTGAAAAATACGACTTTTGTGATAAAACCGGCTGACAAAAAACTTAAATCCCACCACTGCCTACATGAGCCTTGTTGCCAGTGCCGGCTTAACCGTTAGGCAAAGTAGGCACGTGTCTACAGGCCAGTCAAAAATCCAGGCCACTTTACAACAACGATCTTTGTGACAATGAATTGGCAGCACTGATAATTCTATTTTTTAGTTGGCAACCCTGATTTTCGGGCCACTTATAAAATGTGCCTACGGGCCATCAGACCCTTAATCCAGCACTGCTTGTTGTAAAGTCTATGCTTCTTTACACCAAAAGCCGAATATTGCTCGTGCTCTTGTACTCGGTCTAGAACTCTAGTAAATAATTCAGCAACTTTTTATTAAGTTACATTTAGATTTTAAGTTGAGTTACATTTTAATCTGAGCTTTAGACATTTTTATCAGTTAAACGGCGACATGTTTTTTAACATGATTTAGGTTGAGTTTATTTCGCTTAGTGAAAGAAATATAGCAACTAGTGATGCACCGAAGTTTCGGTTGGCCGAAACATTTCGGCCGAATCAGCTGTTTTTCGACGTTTCGGTTTCGGCCCGAACTTTTTTCAAAAATTCGGCCGAAACCGAACTTTTTGATTGCATGAAATTAATACCCAAACTTTCATTTTCGCCAATACGAAACATCATAAATTAACTATTTGTTGTATCTATAAAATACTTGCCACATTGTCTGCGAAATATTACAAGTTTAGTGAAGCTTTCGCATTATGAAAGGGATTTTGGCTTGTCATAATTGAGTTCACTTGCATCAACTACACACGGTTCAGTTAAAAACACCCATAAGAAATGCGGTTTTAGGTTCGGCCTGATTCGGCCGAAATTATTCGGCCTCGTGGCCGAATATTCGGTTTCGGCCCGAACCTTTTTAGGCGGGTTCGGTACATCACTAATAGCAACGCAATTGCACTAAAACAATCACCAAACCGGAAATGGATGCACAATATTGAAACGTTATAATCAGGGTTGCCATACCGTCCTTATTTCTAAGATTTGTCCTTATTTTGAAGGGCTATGTCTTAGAAAAGTTCATTGTCCTTATTTCTAAGAAATGTCCTTATTTTTGACTGTAGTCCTTATTTTGTCTTATTTTCAACAATTACTATAGTCAAATCCCTGCTACAAGTAGAAGTGAACCTAGACCCGGCCTGTTGTGAGGTGCACTTAGTATTTTCTACGAACAACGAGTTGCTGGAACAGATTGTTTCTGGCCAAAATTTCGCGAATATTATGTCATGGCTCGTATAAATGCTAAGATTTGTTCAAAAACGTTTGTTTCGTTTCGCATAAAAATTTAATTTTTCGGTTGTCCTTATTTTTGGTTTCAAGTCGATGGTAAACCTGGTTATAATAGTGAAGGGCACAATTGGTAAATCGTGACTGAACGCGCTTCCTACACCGTATGTTTTGAAGCAATTGAAGTAATAAAGCAATTGCTTATACAGGCCTGTAATGTCGACTTTAAGAGGTTGGTTAAACGCATTATCAGCTGTATTCATAATAGTTATTCAGTCTTAGAAAACTTTTTTGATACTCTATTTTTCAGTGTAACAGCAACATTCGCTAGCATCGGTGCCGCTGGTGTCCCTCAAGCAGGACTCGTTACTCTTGTAATCGTCTTGTCAGCAGTTGGTTTGCCCACCGAAGATATTACCCTGATATTGGCCGTAGATTGGCTACTGTAAGTCTTTTGTTATTGTTGTTGTTTTTCTTTGAACAAGTGAAGAACAGGAATCCCGTATGAACAAAAACTAAATAAAACTCGTCTTTTAAAGTAACTTTTAATTAGTGTTCTATTTGAATAGGGATTTGGTTATTATGGTTCCCCTTCCCTGAAGGGGACACATATTGTTTTTGTCTATTTTTTTTTCTTTTTTTCTTTCTAACGCGGATTTGTTCCCACGTTTGGTCGAGAAAGAATGGTTCAAACTTTTTAAATTTACACACATTACAGATATTGGTCTAAATATGGTCCATGTAAATTTTGACCCCGTTTGATCCCTCGGTTGACCCACAGCCCCCCAAAACGTGAAATTTTTAAAGCGGATTTGTTCCCATGTTTTGATCAAGAAAGAATGGTTCAAACTTTTCCAAATTTACACACATGATAGATATTGGTCTAAAGATGGTCCATGTGAATTTTGACCCCATTTGATCCCTCGGTTCACCCACAGCCCCCCAAAACGTGAAATTTTTAAAACGGCTATACTTGGTAAAGCAGATGATTCTGGAGTTTCATACTTTTTGATTGGTACATTGCAGCGTATTTTAAACTATTTTATAACTTGAAGTTGTATATATCCATTTTCACCCGTTTACCCCCACATAACTTATTTGTTTGATTGTTCACATGTTAATAAGGTCAGAAATTCCAGACTTAACCTGCTGAAATTTTAAACAGCTGTGGATAGGGTGCTCCTTGTTGGCTGTTAAAAATTTCAGTGCAATCGGCTCAGTAATAGTAAAAATATGTTTTTACATGCTGTCTTTTGTCAAATTTGTGCTCGCTCAGTGCACAGCTGACGCAGTTGGAGTGTTTGACGATAGTGGCGCATGGAAAAAATGCCTCTGCTTCACGCATAAACGCAGTCGTCACTTGACCATTTTCTCACTGGTTGGAATTAAGAAGTTACGATGCTAGTTATATTGCGCTGTAAACGTTAATGTAGGTCAACTTATTCGTGTTTCGAAACGCAGAGCGACAACGCAGCACGATTTGTTACACCTGTGTAACGTGACTTCTCAAACTGAAAGCGTTAATAAAACTGTTTCAGAACAGGTTTTGGATATAAAAAGCCCAGCTAAGCAATCGTATTGTTGGTATGTAGAAACTTAACAGCGCCAGGGGTCGCTATGTGCGGATTAAAAATCACAAAGGGCTGTGGGCAGGAACTTGGCCGAATGGTCTGGCGCGCCTGACCCATATACAGACATAAAAAACCCTGATCGGGATTCGTCCCCGGGATAGTCCTGGGTTCGAACCCCGTGAAAAGAAAAACAAAAAAAAACAAAGGGCTGTGACTGTTACAAAACAAAACTTTATAAATATTTCTTTAATGCGACAAATGTCATCTGTGCAATTTAAATTCTTACCTAGCATATGCATGCGCCATTCATCCTGTTACGAATTCAAAATATATGTGTGTGTGGGGACCCATTGTTTTTTGCTTGCAAAAACAACTATGTTATAACAGGCCACAAAAGTATTGGTGCCATACTGAATGTCTCCATCAAAGATATATCCCTTACAATTATAATGAATGGTGCGTAAATATGGCACAGTTTCTGTAAAATGGAATATATAGGAAAACCACTATTCCAGTTTAACAATGATTGTTCTCTATTTTTACTGTTACCAAATCGCATATGCACATGTGTGGGGACCCATTAGATTATGCTTGCAGAAACAAGTATGGTATAAAGTGCCAGGAAAAAGATAGGGACCCAATGAAATGTAGGTGCCAAATATATATCCATTATAAATATAGTAAATGATATATGTGAAACATCGTTAAATATGATGTAGTATATATAAACTGGCAATATATAGGAAAACCACTATTCTAGTTAGAAAACCGCTTATGTAGATGATGATAATTTTAATTTCCTGACAATTGCCTTTGTGTTTTAGTATTTGTATTGGTTCAAGTAGCAATAACCAGTCTGCAGAATATTAATCCAGGTTAAATTTGCCAAGCGTAGACGATAATTTAGTCTTAATAGAGTGCAAATAAAAGCAGACTTTTGTGTCAGCTTCCGTGTACCTATATTCCTACAACTAGGTTTAGTTAAATGAAACTGTTCAAATAAGCCTATATATACTGAGTACTGACCATGTCTTATATTTCTACCGATTTACGTTTATGACCTACATGCACTTTCTAGCGATCGTATACGTACCACTGTAAACGTGCTTGGCGACTCCATTGGTGCTGGGGTTGTGGCAAAGTTGTCTGTTGAAGACTTGAAAAAAATGGGAGATGACTCTGAAACCACTTTATCTGACGACAACTCGATGAGAAAGGATGGTTTTAGCCCCTTTTCAGAAGGTATTGGCAAAGGAACTGACAACATGGCTTTCGATGAAAATGCAGAAGCCTCTACGTCGATGTAAAGTTTTAGTTCATTGGTAATCATCAATCAGTGAAAATGTTTTTGCTTCATGCACAAATGCGTTCTGAAAATCAATTCGTCAATCTTTTATTTTTCAATTTATTGTCTTTGTTTTACTGACCTCGTAAATTGTTGTTGATGTTACAATTGTCGATCATGTTTTGTTCTATCTATTGCTTGGTTTAAAATATTAAATAGTGTAGCATTTAGACGCCTACCCTCACTTTTACATCTTTTTCGAAAATACAATTCCGATGTTCGCTTCTCAAACTTTTAGTTTAGATTTTTTTAAATTAAAACTTGAGGATAAAAGGTCTACAAAAGATGAAATTTTAATTTAATCAGTGCAGTTTGTACGAAGCGGATCATTTACTCTGCTGTCATCGGATAGAGTTGAGGTCAGATTTGTGGAAAGCATGACGGCAATGTGTTGCAATTTGCACTTACTATGTTATTTTCGTTTTTGCAATGCTAAAGTTTGATTTTGCAAGCTCATTGTTGTCAGTTTCTAAACTATTTTGCGATATTTAGCAAGGTTACTGTTTTTTAATGGATATTAGTAACTAGGTTTGTTTCTTTATAGGCCTTAAACTATCAAAAAACTTTAAGCTATACGTTAAGTTTTAAACGTAATACAGACGAGCAATTAATGGGGTTTGACTAAAAGCCTGACTGCATGACTGTGCTGACTGGCCTGACTTTTGCGGCAGTGTTTCACAATATATGTTCGGACTGACTCTAACCCTGACCCCAACCTAACCCTAACCTGACCCTAACCCCAACCCTAAACGCAAACCAATTCTCTGCCGCCTAAGTCAGGCCGGTCAGCCCAGTCAGGCAGTCAGGCTTTTAGTCGACCCCCAATTAATGTGGATTTTTTAACTGACATTACCCTCTCAAATGTCGACAGTTCAAAAACGTTTTGGTCTGTTTGCCTTAATGACATATCAGCTTCTAAGATCCAGCTGGAGTTCCCTCTCGAGAAATCTCGAAAAAATCGAGTCTCGAGAAAAATTATGTCACGTATCTTCAACAAAAAGTAAATGCGACACCTCTTATTACGTGTATTTTTCGTGTCAACTCGCCTCTAGAGCGGACTGGGCACATAACTTTCTTATTTTGCTTCTGAAACAGCGATTTTTAACGTGCGTTGTCGCTAAACTTTCACCTTTCCCAGGCAGAAGTCACGCCTGGTTGCGTAAGATCTATAACAGTCGCTTCGTTTTTGGGTGATTTGCTAGCGAATCACTACTTGCGATCACTACTAGAAGCGAAAAAACGTACAATCGGAATTTTTTTTGTTTGTTTTTCTTACAAAATCGGCTTAAATAAAAATTTTGAGACTCTCGAGATTCTCGGGAAATGGATTTATAATTTCTCGTTTCTCGAGAAACGAAAAAGTCGAGAAATAGAGGAACCCTATATTGTTGTAAAATAGATATTGAATATATTGTGTACAATTCTCACTTTTCTCAAATTCAAGTCTATTGCCTTTTTGTTCTGCATAGAAAAAAATGTTTAGTGCTGGAAACACCAAAGAAGATGAAGGACCAGGAAAGACTGCTCCTTACATGCAAACACCTTACCTCAGTATAGATCCAAATTACCTGGGTGGTGCGGGAGAATATATTTTACCAGAGGATGCATCAGCTGTAAGATCTCGAGTCCAAACCATGTTTTCTATTATTGGAACAGCCACCGTTGTTGGAGCTGGTATCGGTGGATTTGAAAGTTTGCGATACAGTGGACTGCAGTTGTTAAAGGTGGGTTTTTAAGTCATTGTAAGGAAAACAAGCATTATGTTCGGATTTTTTGGGGTTTATTTTGGATTTAAATGGTATCAATTCACTAGTCTTTTATTATTATTTTGCAACTTGACCAATAATTTGTCTGCGTTTGAATACAATTTTGTATGCAAGTTTAAATATATATATATTTATCATGATGTTTGAAATTTTTCTAACATTCTAAAAATATTTCATTTGATGTTTTATGTGTGCTGTAGTTTACTTTGCATAATAATTTGCAGTCTTTAAAGCATCTAAGTCTTGCTAATTATATGCATTTTACAGTAAGTGTGTTTGAATAAAATTTTGGGTGCACATTTATGTCAACGTGCCCAGACGTTCTGTTTTTCAAATGGTACTTTTCTGCAAATTAAATCTGATAACTTTTCCAGGGCAAGTCTCAACGAATGCAAATGACAAGTGCAGTTTTAAAAAATGGAGGACAAATGGCACAAAAATTTGGAGCCGTTGCGTTTTTGTATTGTGCCTGCTCAATTGTCACAGAAAAAATAAGAGGGGTTGAAGATGATTTAAATACTTTGGTTGGAGGAACAACTGCTGGGGCACTCTACTCATTACCTGGTTAGTGAACAGCACAATTTAATACTGATTTGGTGTGAAAGGGGCTATATATATATCTTTTTTGATTAGAGGTTTTGGCACTGATGATGTCATCAGTATTTCTGAAAAAAAATGATGACGGTCCCTTTGTGTAACTATTTGGGCATCATGTTTTTATATTCTTCATTAAACTTATGAACTAATCCCGCCTGAAATAGATTTGCAATTATGTTTGCACCAACTGTGATTAGGGCTTCTTAACTTGGGCACCCACAGTGAGATTTTTGTAAAGTCAGATGGTAGGTGCATAGTTTGGTCAAACAATACATTATATCAGAATAAGTTTGTTGACAAAAACATTCTTGGTCCCAATAAAAATTATGTAAAAGTGAAAAGTGTGGAAGCCATGACTTCGATCAGGGATTTCAAACATGCTGCCCACAGAACTGATATGGCCCGCAATAAAATACTGTGAAACAACATTTCGTCAAATATAAACATTTATTTTATTTTACTCACCTGTCAATTAATGAAACATTAACACAATCTTCTATGACTACATTAAGAATTTCAAATCATGTAATTCATTATTATTGTGATAAAATAAAGCGAAATAAGTCTTATCATAAAAACATAAACTTAAAAAACTTTTGTTGTTTTTTATTTGGCTACTGTTTTACTAATAAGTATGTTTAGCACCCCAGCTTCTAGGTAGCTTCTTAAAAACTTGCCCGGGATGACTTTGAGATCCCTGACTTACACAAAAAAGTTTTTAACACCATGATAGGCCAATCTTTTCAACTTAATTTGATTTAAACTGTTGTTTGTGTTTTTAGGTGTACTTAATGTTAAGAAACATGGCCCTCAAGCTGCCGAGGAAGAAGCAGTAGGAATTTTGCGAAAAACAGTCAGGTGATTATTACATCAGTATTAATCCCCTATCTTTATCACAATGTTTTTTTCTTCAACTTATTGGAGGGTGCATTTGGCCTGTGTGCCCCAGGTTGCACAATTTTCATTTAGAGCTAGTAAATAAAATTGCTTTCCAATTTTTTTAGACGATTGCCACCTGTAGGAAGATTCTTTTTTGGAGCCGGCGCAGGACTTGCTTTTGGAGGACTTCTTTGTTTGTACAGATCCCAAGCATCTGATTATATTCAAGAAATAACGAGAAAGTCTTAGTTTCAAACACACCAGTATTTATTTTATCAATTTTGCTACAAACCTGTAAGCTGCAAGTCTCTGTTGTCAGTCTGGCTCTTACCTTCGGAGGCTGTAATGCTTTCGAAGCGAAACATGCCAGCTTTACATTTCGCTGGCCACTTATCACTGTAACATCCCCATCCATTTAGAGCATTGCCTAGCAAACCTAAATCCATTTTTTGTCTCCAAAAAACAAACTACAAGCACTTCTTGAATAGAATCAGTCACTTGATCTTGTAATGGCGAAAAAACGCTTTCCCTATCTGTGACAGTTGTAAGGATTCAATGAAACATAATAAAACCATTAGTGACGCCTGGTTGCAAAACTTTACTTGTACACCTGGTTTGATGCATGATGTTTCGTTCAACATAATTTCTTTTTTGTATTGTGATGGACTATTTTGGTTTATTTTTGGAAAACAAAGCGTTTTTAGTCTGCGCGTGAGTTGTCTAAAGTTAA
This sequence comes from Phallusia mammillata, assembly GCF_965637545.1. Taxonomy (NCBI): domain Eukaryota; kingdom Metazoa; phylum Chordata; class Ascidiacea; order Phlebobranchia; family Ascidiidae; genus Phallusia; species Phallusia mammillata. The sequence continues at coordinate 24,216,419 of NC_137255.1, forward strand.
AACCAAAGATTTGCTGATATATTCTGCGACTATGTTAGACACATAATTCTTGCTTTTTTAAATAGCATTTCACAAGTGTTTTATCCAGTACTATTGACAGCTTAACGTTATGCCCAAAGAGCAGAAATGAACCCACGTAGGCATTAGTTAACCATTTTTGTACCGGCGGGTTACAATCAAACGAAGAATTCTAATTCCAGACCACCCAGATTATCCGACCTCTAAAACCACGTTTGTACTTAGTATTGCAATTAATAGATGAAATGCTTAGTACCTTGTCGCATTGCAACCTTAAGCCATGGTAAGTCAAATTTTCACCCACGGGCCACAGCTAGCTGTCGTAGACTAATCTTCTGGTCAGTTTGAAAAACAAATGCAAAATAGTTCATGGCTCCAGGCTCCTGATGAAATGCTTGCGACACCATGAAGTGTTTACGAATTTGTCGCGAATTCAATAATCCTAACATCAAAGTTCGTATAGCTATCAGGGTATCAAATGAATAAAGCCACTTACCCTATGCCTGCGAAACTTGAAAGGTTGGGACAGTTTTAGCCATGAAATCAGTTCAAATGGTCTACTCTAATGTTTCAAAATTGAACAAAATTTGGTACTTTAGAAACTATATATGAGATCAATTATTACCATTACGAATTGTTTATGAACGACCGCTGGCAAATCAGCTGACAATCGTATACATCTATAGTTAAATAATATTTATTTATAGGTCAGCTTCGGACACTAAATATCTAAAAACGCGTTTTTTTTTTTCAATGCTCAGTCGCAAGAACATTTTTGCACATACCCTACAATGCGTACTTCTAAACCTGTGGTTCCCAAACTTTTTCATATTTTTTTCAAAACGGTCCCTTTGCCATTATTTCGAGGGCTCGCGGTCCTTAAGCCGGAATGTGTATTTCATAAAAACGAAAGTTGATTGCAGGATTTTAGCTAGTTACGCAAAATTGCGCATAACAATCATTCAAAGACAGCATGTGACATCACAAACAGGACAAAACATTACGATTGTGCGCGAACAATTGCATTTTTGATAGTTGTCATTCAATAAAGGCTATTGTTTAGCAATAGAGACAGTCGATTCTCAATTCTACTTTGATTTAAACTTATTTAGTGGCACAAACTGACGCCAAATGAGATTATAGAATTACTTCAACCGCTTCGCGGTCCCCCCAAAATTGCCTCACGGACCCCTAAAGGACCGCGGACCCCAGTTTGGGAACCGCTGTTCTAAACTAAAGTAATCAAATTCAAAAATAAAACAAAACTTTTGTTTCGTTTGCCGTACAGACTGGCAAACACATGTTTAACAGAAAAAATAGAAACAAATTGGTTTGTTTGTGTATATTTGAGCATTTGCGAATCTATTAACGCTTACAATTGCCACACAACCAACACACATGTGTAAGCGCACCCAAAACGAATGATGAACAATAAATAAGTTGGCTATGTACGAACCACGGCACCAGGACAGAAGCCAATGTGAACTAAATCTCGGTACAGAAAACGATTCAGCAAAGATTTTGAAAAATATTTTGTGCCATTTTGAAACATATAGTTGCCACTGTTTACTACACGAAGCTTTTTTTCCAAAAAAAAACCAAACAGACAAACAAAATTCATCGTGTAAGCACACTTTTTACTGTTAGATTAAGCTTTTGCAATGTCTAGTTCCGAAAAAAATAGACATAGTGGCAAAAGTACAGCAGCCTAGTAGGTGTATACATCAGCAAAGCTTCAAGAAAAAAACCAGCAGACCAAAAACTCCAGGCATGAATATACATTAAGTTAAAGAGGAACGTCTTTGCGTAAGTTATAGTTAAGAAAACAAAACGATATTGTACAGGTGCTTAAAACAAAATGTGATTTATGTTTTTGACCAGAGGGTATAAAAATTACTACAAAACGCTCTTTTTTCTCAGCTATTTTCTCTTAGGTTTGAGATATATTCTATTCTGGAACGGTAGAAAAGAGTGAGACTTTGCTGGAAGGGGGAACTATTTCTAGGCAATAAATATGGTTCAATTATTTACGGTGAGTGCAGTTACATTACGAAGAAGCGAATAAAAAAGTCAAAAGTAATTGAGGTGACAGTTTACAAGTTCGAAGCTGGCATTTCGGTCCAGTTCGGGTGAAAGTCAATGACATTGCTGTTATTGGATTCGTTGTTTGCAGATGCGTAAGGAGGGGGGCCTGAGTCTTGGCGTGTCGTCATGTGGTTGATCACAATCGGTCCATTGTGACGTGAATTGTTGCTTGATGACGCCATTTCAGGGTCTGTTATTTCGTTCAGCTTTCCAAGTGCTTCGTCGCTATCTGTGGCCGCGGCAGAGTAACCGTCCCTCGCATCTTGGTCTCGTGTTGATCTTTTCCAAAAACGACAGTTCAGAAATAATCAAGAAATTTTAAATCAATACAGTATTTTAACGAGTTGCCTTGCTTGCCAGGTTAAGGTTGTATGGGGCTACAGTATGAAACTTTAAAATGGGCCCTATTCACACATGCTTATACATGTAAAACTGTCGTTAATAGAATAAAACACATAAACGTATGGATGTTCCCAGTGGCGTAGCCAGGGAGGGGCCAAAGGGGCCATGACCCCTCCCAAATTTTCAAAGTTGTATATTGAGAAACTTGAATTTAATGTAGTTTCGTCTCTTAACTATCAAAGGAATATATAAATTACCAAAGATGACTGTTGTCGCCAAGTTGTTAGACGAAATCCATGCTTTTTGTATATTTATGCAAACATGGCCTTTACGCCGAGCGTTAGCAAAAATCGGTATTGGACAACAAATGATTTGGCCCCTTTCAAAATTTTCGGCTGCCTACGCCACTGGATGTTTCCACCAGCAAGCACCCCCTTAATAAGGTACTGTTGTGTGTGTCCATAAAAATCTTACCACGATTTGGGAAAAGCAAGTGTTTGAAAGTGATGCTTGACCCAAACTAATCAATTGGTAACAATAGACAGGCGCAAACAGCTGCTAACGTAGTTTCGTTCGTTGTAATGTTTAAATGTACGGTTTTGCATTGTATGAAACAGTTGCTTTATGTAGTCAGATCCGATATTGTTGGGTAATGGTTACATAACTAGTCTATTCGTAATGTTGTGTTTAAAACTCCTATGTTTTTGAAAAGGATTTTTGAAATGACATCAGGCTTGAAACAAAGGGCTTCGCATTTATATGTCCTTATGCGTCTAAAGCGCAAATAGTAAACTGGAGTTTACTTAATAAAACCAGGTAAAACGTGACCAAAAATGACAACAAGCGGCGTGAGTCTTTCATGACCAAAACGCAACTCAGGTCAACAGCAACAACAATATAATATAGTTGTTAGTTTAACCTACTTGCGTTTGAGGAAGTACATCACGACCAGAACGATGATACCAAGAACAAGTATTGATAGCGTGATAGCGAAAGGTATCAGCCACTTTTCGTAGCTACCATCCCCACTTAAATGTTTAATGGTAAGCTGTTGCTTTTCCTCTTGGCTAAGCTGAACCATTTTAGTTAGTGTTTTAAAATTTTGTCAACTTGAAACGAAAATGTAATCTGTAATGTAACAAAACATATTATGCAGCGAAGTGGAGCCTCAACTGGTGGATTTTCTCTTAGCCTTTGGGTATTTTTCCATTGAGAAACTACTACGTTCTCGAGCCACTGTGTCATCACAATGCCCATTCATTACAGTGCCTCGGGACCCATTCACGTTGACTGGAAAATTTTAGGCCCTTTATTGGTCGATACTGGTCACGTGAGTACACACACCCGCCTACTACAGTAACTACACAACATGACACGAAGGACGAAAACAAACATATCTTTTTTGATGAAGTGGCCATAATAACTTGATTAATCTCCTCCAAATGTGGGGTGAAGGTTTGCATAAGGCACAAGAAGTCAGATTGGAAAAATACAGTTGTCGTCTTTGTCGATCAGTTTAGTGTTTTGTCTGACAACAGCCAATATAAAAACGACCAGTCATTGTGACTTTTACCTTTCACCTGAAGATTATTTTTCACTGCCAGTTATACTATGAAAAACAAAAACTTTCCTGACACAATTGTAAACGATTTTAAGAGCCTAATTTTACCACTGAAACTTCACAAAATAGATAAAGTATGTTAAACAAACTTACTGATACCTTCTAAACAAACTACGACACAGTTTTGTTTTAAAGCGATGTCTAAAAAGTAATCCGTAAATAAAAATTGTAGTGTTTCAGTTTTTACCCCAATGTCTGTAAAATACAGACGGTTATTAGACTACAACACTCGAGCCAAGCTGTAAAATCATTCACAGTCAGAACAGCAACACGAAACCACTAGCAAGCGATAACGGCTGACGCAACGAACACACCGTTTTAGTTCTATACTCTACAGACCGTTGCCCTGGATAGCTACAACGCCTAGAGCTGCCTCAGCCGCCTCTAAAACCCTTTTTCTCTTCGACTACCTGACGTCATAGGCCTTATCCGGGTGCGCGGTTATCGTTCGTGCCTTTGTGACGTTAGTATGGATGAGAACGTTGAATTTAACAATTCTCACTCGTCAATAACAGATGAATTTAGCTTCACCCTTGAAATCCAGTATAAAAAGACTGAGAAAACCACTCGGTTAACTATTTTAAACATTTAAAGACTTCGACAAATTTTGTACAAGCCTATGAAAACTTTAAACTCAAGTTTTTTTGAAATTTTTTGTTTAAAGTAGTAAGAAAATAGTTGTGTAAACATAATGGATTCAACGAGTCCCCCAATGTTTCATACAAACAAAGGCGAAAAGTTCAAATGTAAGCCCAGTAACGACAATATCAGCCACTAAGTTACTATACACTGCAGCTACAGCACACTGTTCTGGTTAGCAGTTCTAACTACTACCTGACTGTTGTGTTAAACCAAAACAAACACAACCACGCTGAGCCACGTCCGTTTACCAGAAGCACGTGCTTGACGATTGGATGCATGCTTGGATGAGCACAGAATGTTCTCTCAGCATGTGACTGTACTGTACCGAAAAGTTTACTTGATCGCAGCAAGCAAGCTGTAAGTTAAGTGTGGAAAATGTATCATTAAAACATATCGGTAGGCCTTCAATTAAATCAGGGAGACTTACGTTTAAAGTGTGACTTATTTCTAACAGTTTGAGAAACAGTCAGTCCATTTTTAAAGTGAAATTGACACATGGAAACCAGAAAATAGCCTGAGAAAAAGTTCGCGCCTTTAGACCAGTTTGAGCAGTTGATGGGCATTGTACTTTCCAATCTGCACAAAAGTGCATGAAGCAGAGGAGTTAGCAATTAAACCAAGAAAGAGATATAACCTGTAAACCAGATCGACCATGTCTGACAACTGACACTGACAGTTACACAGAGAAGTGTACCACACGTCGGCAAAGAAGTGCTTGTGCCTCAAAGTAAATGGCTTGATCTCAAGAAACCGGCTCAACAGAGCTCGTATAACACGACTTTTGACATTTGATCCATTAAGTTAACGCTCTATCATTCGAGCTGACTGTCAGCTGTCAAATTGTCTTGTAAGAAAGCTACATTTTGTGCCATTTTTATCCGTTTCTATTGTTTGAGTTCGATCGCTTTTAATGCTTTCTTAATTAGCCATAAATAAACTAACTGATACAATGTACGAATTGCTAGGGGGGAAACACAAATTAGGCCTGTCTGACTTATGATTACAATGTTATACCAACCACACAAGCACCAGCATATGTTTGTTTACAGGGCAGTGGCGGGAAATATAGGCATGGAATTACCAATGTATATTGTTGATGCGTTTACTGAAGCACCATTTTCAGGAAACCCTGCTGCTGTTTGCTGGGTGGGAAACAGGTTTGTTCGCTAACTTTACAACAATAGAAAAACACAAATGGGCTTACTTCAAAGCTCGAAATAACTTTGTGATTGCAAACACGTCGCAAGATACAACCACTTTCATTAATATATGACTTTTTTTATATTGAGCTTGTAAAGGTAACGTTGAGCTTGAAGGGCTGTCGTTGGTTTATGAAAGGCAGGCTCAATTCGGTCCTGACTTTACACTCGTTGGCATTTGTATCGTAATTTCACGTTGGTTATTTAAACTTATGGGCCTAGGTCAGGATTTTTAAAATGTTTTATGACATTTTTCGGGCCCTAATTTCACGCCCTCTTACGTCCACTTTGCGCCAATGTATCACTCATTGCGGATAACTATTTTAATTATAAAATTTTTCTACAGAAGGCTTTACAATTTTCACGGCCCTTTTCATGGAAAGCCTTTTGAGAGATACAGTGATTCAAGTATACCGAAATATCTTATTTTCTGCATTTCAGAGAGATATCAGCCACCACAATGCAGAAGATAGCGGCAGAGATGAACCTGTCTGAGACGGCTTTTGTCGTGTCGCCCAACGATGATTATTCTAAAGATGCTCGTTTCGGATTGAGATGGTTCACACCAACAAACGAGGTAATGTATATTACTTATACTAGTTGCTGAATCCCAAAAAACTGTAGAATTGAATTGTATATGTCTTTTAATTACCTACACTTTTCTATTTAATCTTTTTCGAATCGTTTATAGCAGTGGTTCTCAAACTTTTTTACCATGCGGCGCATTAAAGAACTAAAATTTCCATCCGCGGCACACTTCGCAGGGAAACACAACAGAAGTTGATCATAAGCTTATAATTAAGTTAACTTTCAACTTTATTGTGGTGGGTAAGGATGCTTTTTATTACCAATAACAAAATATGGGCTTTAAAACTTTGTTATGCGCACCAGTATTTCGCCGTAAATGCCTAAAACACTAGGGAATGTATTTGCACTTCAAAAAAGAAAATATTTCGCGGCACACTTGAAAATCTCTCACGGCACACTAGTGTGCCGCGGCACACAGTTTGAGAATCACTGGTTTATAGGCTAGGCCAATTTTGGTACGAAACAGAATTATAAGCTGGGCTTGGGTTTTGGCGTGGGTTTTGGTTCGGGCCGGGTGGCTATATGGCCCGCTTACACCTTCTATAGGCGATATTATATCATAAAAATATTTGTTGCATGAAGCAAAGTTTCTCTACGCATTTTTAACTCGTTTACGATTTTGCTCTTTTTAATGATATTATTTACTCCACATCTTTCCGTAACACATCAGTAATCTTGTCAAAATTAAATACCAAATTGATACCTGGATGATGAAAATTTTTATTTCAATGAACTTTTAAGCAAAAGTCAATTAAAAGTTTTATTTTTCAATGCAAACTACTGCAACAAAGACAGATGTACAATCTCGCTAAAAAAGAAAACTTCTCAGGTTCCTCTTTGCGGCCACGCTACTCTTGCCTCCGCTTCAACGATCTTCAACGTTGCCAAAAACCCTAGTTCGAGCATAACGTTCTCCACACTGAGCGGCGATTTGCATGCCCACAGATCAGAAGGTAAACTGCAAAATAATCAACGAAAATCTTTATGGATCACGATGAGATATATCGTGGACTGTATTAAGTATCGATGTGTTTGACACTGAGTCCGTAAAAACTTTTCAGGTGTCTGCGACCACTTTGCTGCATACCAAGATATTTTTGCAACTTTTCCTTAATACTATATTTTTATTACTTCCGCAAATGCTTATGGTGAGGAAAACGCATAGCCAATAACCTATAAGTATGTAAAGGTTTTTTTTTTGGAAGAGAAAATTGTAATTAGTGTTTTTTTTTAGTTTTAGATTTTGGGCGTTGGTTAACTTTAATTCGATTCAATCAGTGGAGGTTTTAAAATTTAGCTGCACTACCTCGGTTTTCGATTTTGGAAAAGTCGACAAGGAATTGAACACAGCCTTCCAATACTGGGTTAAAAATTACCTCCCTAAAAACCAACAAATATACATGAAAATATAAACCCTGACTTTTAAAAGTTAAAACGGACACCTTCCCAACAAACCAACTAACATAAAAACTATTTGACCATTTTATGACCAAGAATAGTCTTGCCTCTGGTCTGCACTTTGGCAGATATCAAAAGCTCTCAGGCACTCATATATTCAAACTCAGCTAAGAATAAATTTAGGCTTTGATGTAGCTTAAAACATATTTATTGAAACCGTTTCAACAAAACTATTGTTATCATTAGTGAAGCACTGTGTATCATATTCAATCATTGCACTATCTTCAAATTAAACCGGTACCGCTGAAACGTTTTGCGACCATTTGGATATCGGCTATTGGGTAATACTTCGCATAAACCCACTTTCAGATTACATTACGTTGAACTTTCCTTCAAATCCTCCCGAAAAGCTTACTGAGTCTAAACGGCTGGTTGCCAAATCGCTGTACGATGCAGTTCTTGGTGGAAGTCAAACAGAAATCGAAGAAGCTGTTATGCCTTGCAAAGCGGAGGACCTGCTTATTCGAATGAAGCCTGGTTTTACTAGGGAACATTTGGAAGCTTTGCGACCAAACTTTACCGCTATGCTCGCTGCACATAGTGGTACAGTCATCAGAGGTGTAATTGTGACGGTACAATCGGCTCAAGATAGTCAATACGACTTTTTGTCGCGATATTTTGCCCCTTGGATCGGAATTAATGAGGATCCAGCGACGGGTGCAGCTCATACTGTTCTTGCACCTTACTGGAAGACAAAGCTGGGCAAAACGCAGATGCTTGCACGGCAGTGTTCAAAACGCGGTGGAGATGTTAAGGTTACAGTACGGGACGATGGCAGAGTCAATATTTCAGGAAAAACCAGTGTCTTTCTTGAAGGCTCAATCTGTGTTCCAGCGACAGATTTGTAGGACGTCTCAAAACGACTCAATGTGTTTTCTTCAGTTTCAATTCAAGTACTATTCAGTTTTTACTAATTTGAATGCTCTTTCTAATAAAGTAGTAACCTAATTAATTCTTTCCAAACCTGTTGTATTCCTGTTTCTTCAACGTGAAGGTGTATTAATTATTGTGAAATATAAATTGCTTTTCGATGTATTCCGTTTGCTGCCCTAATTGTGTCTCTCTGTGTGTGTTATCTAGTGAAACTAACAATCTCTGTGTAAACTAGTTAATTTCCAAACCTTTGTGTTTGATCTAATTCGGAAAACAATGAAATTAAAAACATATACATAAAGATTGTTTCCTTTCAATTATTGTCAGGTTGCTAGGATTCCAAGATTTGAAAACGTCAGGTTGCTAGGATTCCAAGATTGTAAATATTGTCAGCTGTCAAAGTGTACCTATAGGCTATTAAAAACATGGACTAAAAAACTCAACATTGGTTGAAAAATTTGCACGAAATATTTTTACTTCATAATAACTATTGCAAATGTTCTTCTAGGGTACATTGTATTGGATTTTCCTCTGAACCCACCGGGTGAACTGTCTGAGGAGGAACAGACTCTGGCCGATAATCTTTACGAGAAAATACTCGACCTAAAGAAAGGTGACATTCAAGAAACAGTAATTTCGCGGCAAACAAAGAAACTACTGATTCGCATGCAACCTAGTTTCACAAGAGAAGATTTAGAAGCTTTGAAGCCAACCATTACAGCAATGCTAGCTTCACATGATGGTTCCATTATCAAAGGTGTAATTGTGACCGTTCAACCAACGCAAGACAGTCAATACGACTTTTTGTCAAGGTACTTTGCCCCATGGAACGGTATAAACGAAGACCCAGTCACTGGTTCAGCGCACACGGTGCTTGCTGCTTACTGGAAAACACAACTCGGCAAAACGCAGATGCTTGGAAGACAGTGTTCGAAACGCGGTGGGGATGTTCTAGTTACTGTAAGGGACGATGGCAGGGTTAACATTGCCGGGAAAACCAACGTCTTTCTGAAAGGATCAATATGTATGCCTACACCGGATTGCTAAATTTCAGTGGTGGAATACTTTAAGTAGATTTTGTGCTGTACAAACCGAAACGGCGCATGCAAAAAAATATAGCCTACTGAGAATCGGATAGAGACATTATCCTTATGTATTTATGTATGTAGAAATGGTGTTAATGGGGCAATAACTCTACTTAGAAAGCCTGGCTGATGCCCAGTTAAAAGTCAGCTAAATTGATCCTAAATTGCGTTAAAATCTTTAAATCAGTGGATTTTAAACATTGCTAAAGCACGGGCCACGTTTATAACTTTATTAGGGATTACGGATTCCAGTGTTAAGTTTATCTTGTTATAACTTACTTTCCATAGAAATATACTTGTCCTCACGGACCCCCTGGTACTTTCCGATATGGGTCCTTGATAAGATTCCGATATGGGTCCTTGAAACGAGGTGCATTAGGAAAAGTTAAATTGACTGTTTTACTTGCGCCGTCCTTGCCATTACTCAACATCATGAGGGTGTACATTTCACAACCTCTGTACAAAGTCGTTATTATTGTTTTGGTGTAAACTTGGTTGTTTTCGACTGTTTGTACTTAAAACCATCTAATGGACTTAAGGACCTAACCACAAGTGTAACAACAATTTGTTCAGGCCTTCTTGAAATTGTAGCGACCATGTCACGTGATCTGATGCAGTACGAAACTTGTGCTGATTGTACAAAGTTTTTCACGAGGCAGCCAATATCAGTAGTAAATAAAACAATAATTTTTAGAGCTGATGCAAAGGAATTGGGCAAATATATTTTAGTTTGAGGGTTTTCAATGCTTCGTGCACGACAGCATTAGATAAATTAGGATTTCTGTAGATTTTAAATTTGAAACCGTATGTGTTACGTTAAAGTGGCCTTGTGAATTTGCAGGAAAAGCAGTTGAGCGGTAAAAGATTGTCAAAAGAAAAACGTGTTTGTTTATGCATTTTTAACCCAAACACGAAAAATAATATGCTAGATTGATCCAAGAAAGCATGCAACCACATTGAAAGTTGTCATTTTCAATATTATATTTTTAGCGCATTTGAAGTTTTGAACGAGATGCACGATACGATATTTTTGCAAATTGATGAGATTTAGTATAATAAAACCTACAGAATCTTTTCAATTCATCTAAGTGATTAAATTTCATTGGGTTATATATCAAAAGTATCACAATTTTTGTGAAAATGATTGCAAAAGAAGCCTTAATCAATCGTTCTGCTCCGAGCCAGCCCAAGCAGATAAGTCGTGTGATGTATGGCAGCAATCCATCATCTCCTTATGCTCCTTCAACACCAAGTCGCGGTGACCAAGTCCCAGTGCGAAAACGACCTGTACCCACTGCTGGGACGACCAGTTCTCCATCTGATGCTAGGTAAAAATTATTCTCAATTTTTGACATAAGTTTAAACGTTCATTTCATTTATTGTTAAATTAAATTGTGTTATATGCATTACATAGTCAGTATTCAGAATTGTTGTGTAATAATCATTAACTATGCTTTATTTCAGGGAGTCGAAACGCTTGTCATAAGGTTTCCGGTTCGGGTTCACTTATTTTTGTTTTTAAGGGTTCGGGTTCAGTTCAGGTTTTCAAAAATGTATACTTTCGGGTTCGGGTTCAGTTCAGGTTTTCAAAAATGTATACTTTCGGGTTCGGGTTCAGTTCAGGTTTTCAAAAATGTATACTTTCGGGTTCGGGTTCAGTTCAGGTTTTCAAAAATGTATACTTTCGGGTTCGGGTTCAGTTCAGGTTTTCAAAAATGTATACTTTCGGGTTCGGGTTTTGTTCCGGTTTGGGCAAATTATCTGGTCCAAACCGGTTTGCGGTTTTTAAACCGGTTCAAATTTTCATTCGTTTCAATTTAATTCTACCCATCATCTACTTGGCCTTAGCAAACTCCAAAATATTTTTGACCGTGCACTGTTATTTTTGACACGCCCTATAAGTGTTATCTCGCGCATTCTCCAGTGTGCTGTTTTGAAAAAAAAATCACAAATATAAAACAGACTGCATTTTTTCTAGTTCAGTTCCGGTTCGGGTCCAACGCCAAACAAAAAAAAGTTCTCAACTCCGGTTCGGGTTTTTTAGAAAATCGTAATTAGCGGTTCGGGTTTAATGAAATTAACCACTCAAACTCACTGCTTTATTTAGTACAAGTTAAACCACAAAACAAGCACATTTTACAATGTAGCTTGACAACAGCTTTATAGTTTCAGAAAATAATATGCATGCATTTTAAATTCTCTTTTTTTTTCCAGAAACAAGCAAATGATCAAAAAGAAAAAGCTTTCAGACAAAGTTTTACCACAAACTGTGCGTGACCTTGTGCCGGAATCACAGGTATTACCAGAAAAACTAGCACTCACTGTCCTAATTTGTGTAACCCTTATATTTTTGCTAGGCTTACATGGACTTGTTAGCTTTTGAACGAAAGTTGGACTCCACAATTATGAGGAAACGCTTGGACATTCAGGAAGCTCTGAAAAGGCCAGTAAAAGTGAAACGCAAGCTTCGTGTTTTCATTTCCAATCAGTATTTTCCTGCCAAAGTGGATGCTGAAACAAAGGATGATTCTGCCAAGGTGTGTTAAGCATGTAATATGTCAAATATATTTATTCATTTTCAACTAGTTGTAAACTTTGCATAATGTTTTTGAAAGGTGTGTGTGGATTTTTGATGTCATTTTGTGTTGAGCCAGTCTGCAGAGTATGGCAGTAGGATTCGCGAGTAGTTTTAGAAAATGTTGATTGTATGTGGAAATTTAGCAAATCCTTCTATACTGTTCCACATATTGAATTTGGTGTGCATTTTTTTAAACAATTGTTAGAATGTTTGTAAATTGTTAGTCACATAACAATTCAGGGACTGCCATATTCTGCTGAATAGGTTTTAGGGGTGGTACTAAATGCTGCTGTGTTATCAGTATTAAATACTACTATGTATATATATATATGTTACCTCGTGGCATTCCACATGTAAAAATGAACATGTTTCGTACCACTAGTGTGTATGAATCAATTTTATACTTTCTATAAATTGTTTTTTAAATATTGTTATTTGCAGTTAGCTGTTAAAACACATCTGTAGTACATACTCAAAAACATTGAAATATTTAGCCATCTTGGGAATTGAGGGTCGAAGGCAGGCTGCTTGACGATCCAATTCATCCAGCAAAGCATGAGAATTTGAAGCAGAAACGAAAGTTTTCTTCATTTTTTAAAAGTCTTGTGATTGAGTTGGACAAGGATTTGTATGGACCAGATAATCACTTGGTTGAGTGGCACCGCACCAGCAGCACTCAGGAAACTGATGGGTTTCAGGTAAGACATGACAATTTGTACCACCCATTGATTTTGCACAGATGTTTTTTTGGTTGTTTGTTTTCTTTTTAAAAACATATTGGTGTTTCTACACTGCTGTCGTATTTTTCCAAATTATTGCACTGTAATAGCATAACACAGCTATTCAAGCTAGGCAATTTTTTTGTGGTATGATTTGTACTTCTATGTGATGATTTGTACTCTATTAATAATTAATATTACCCAATTCAATTTCTTTGCAGGTAAAGCGACATGGTGACAAAAATGTGAAGTGTACAATGTTGTTCATGCTGAACTACATGCCACCCCAGTTCAAGCTCGATGGTAGATTGGCAAGATTGCTGGGAATTCACACTCAATCTCGTCCAGTTATAATACAAGGATTGTGGCAGTACATCAAGTCTCACAAGCTTCAGGTAGGCCTCTATGTGTGCAAAAAGCGCTATATTTTACATCTTACTTCTATTTTTGTGCTATTGTTTTTTGTTCAATCAACTGCCATTTTGAAACATCTGTGTTATTTGCTGTGATTTAATATTGTTTTGTTGTTGTTTAAAAACTTCATGCATACTTTTACACCCACTTGGTTTATTTTCTAAGACACATTTAACACAAAATTTACAAATCTATTTTCTGTTTTTTTAAAGCGAGTTTAATAATTTAAGAAACTAAAAAATTGTGTGCAGAACTTTTTTATGTATATTTGGTTAAAGGCAACCTCAAATTATAAACTCCATTCTGTGATTAACTTTTTATAACTAATTTAGGCAAAGAAAATGGAAACATTTGCACAATTTCGTTTTATTTCAGGATGCACATGAGCGTGAGTTTATCAACTGCGATCCATATTTGGAACAAATCTTGGGTCGTCCGAGAATGAAGTTTGCTGAGATTCCACAATTGTTGCAACCATTATTGCATCCACCAGACCCAGTGGTTATTCACCATGTTATTAGTGTGGATCCGGCAGATGCAAAGAAACAAGCTTGTTATGATATTGAGGTAAGCAATTTATATTACTGTTTTTTTCTGTCAAAATTTAAAGCTATGGTGCTTGATTTGGGTTTGACCAAAGTCCATAGTTAGAATTAAAACCTCATAGTTCAAAAACTTGGGAAAAACTATTGTTTCTCTATTTTTTTGTCTTTGTAGCAGTTAAAGTTGTTTTGAGACCACCAAACAAAAAATATGTGTACAAAATCCAACTAAACCGAAAAATGTGCAATGAACAAATTAAATTAGAGATGAACATAGGAGATTAGGCTAGTGTTTATAACATAACAATCTTTACTAAGTGTTTTGCTTATTATTTGTTGTGTGCATTAATTCCCAAATTAGTGCCTGTACTTTCACTTGAAGTACAGAATTTTATGGATTTGTCTACAACAGGGGTGGGCAACCTTTTTCACTGTGGGGCCAAATACTATTGCGATGATTAGATCGCGGGCCGCATCTTTAGATAAAACATGGTGATTTTACTCGTTGCATACCAAAAATGCCTTGCTACAAGTAAAATTCGCATTTAATTCTAGCATCATATTGTCAGGTCGCAGAAAAATAGCACCGGGCGCACTAATCTATATAACAATCTCAAAAAAATATACTAATTTGGACTCGTTTGCCATAACATTTGAAATCCAAGTGCCTCTGCGGGCCGCACAACTTTAATCAAAGGGCCGCATGTGGCCCGCAGGCCGCAGGTTGCCCACCCCTGGTCTACAGTAACAAAAAAAATAATAAATAAATGTTCTTTAAGTTAAAGCAGAAGCCTTGTTATGTGGTGTTTACATCAACTTTGCTTTCAGGTTGAATTGGATGACACACTAAAGACTCAAATGAGTTCATTTTTGCTTTCGTCTGCAAGTCAACAAGAAATAGCTGATTTGGAACGTCGTATTCAGGACACAGTGATCAAAGTAAAACAACATCGCATCCAGAGAGAGTTTTATTTAGGTTTTTCCGAAAGTCCACAGGTAAATATCTATTAATAAGTGTCTGACATTGTATTGTATTAATTTTCAATAGTGATGGGACGATACCAGGTTTTGAAGCAAGTACCGATACCGAGTATGAGTACCACATGTATATGCCTTCAAAACTGAGTACCAAGTACTTAAGTGTAGTGTTGTATAGTATATCACTGGCTAATTTTTCTGCCATGGCCCGTGCACACACACATGCAGAAAAAATGGAATCTCCATGTGATAGAGAAAAAGATATACGTAAACTGGCGGAACGTTTTTCCAATTTTGTGCTGTCTGAAGCAAATATTGGCATAAAGTTGCCCCTATTCTAATAGTGTAAACCGGACTTCGGCATCGAACGTTGATATCGAAAACTGAGACAAAATATTTTGATACCGAGTATGAGTATCGATACCACTGAAATTGTTCGATACCGAGTACCGGTTACTAGGGATGTGCCAAAACTGCAAATGTTCTGTTTGGTCGAGCACCGAGCATCTCAGTTTAATGCTCGGTGCTCGGCCGAGCACGCTCGGTGCATTATGACGTCACAAAAAAATCCCCTTTCTACGTTTTAGCTCTACAAGGTCTCTTACGTCACCGGCGGTGTTTTATTAAGCTGTACATACCCATAAGGTACGCGTTTTTCCACCATCTAATACATTAAAAAATCAATCGTTTTTGTTTATAGACACCCTTTAG